>NW_026263456.1:662000-993000 GCF_947179515.1 Apodemus sylvaticus
GTCTTTACTCTGCAAAACTGTATTTCCTTATAATGTGGTATTCTTACATGTTCTTTCGAGAGAAAACTCTCCTGTGCGTTCTCTTTTGAGGCTACACGCTTAGACATACACGCAACATCAAAGCTTTTCGAGTTACAACCTGTTGTTTAGGAAAAACAAGATAATTTCGCACGATGAGTGATTTCCTTAAAACATGGATTTCTGACAAATTTTACGAACAAAAATTCTCCTGTGGGTTCTCTTTTGAGGCTACACGTTTAGACGTACACGCCACACCAAATCTTTTCGAGTTACAATGTGTTGTTTAGGAGATACAAGCTAATTTTGTACGATGCGTTCTTTCTTCTCATAAAGTTTTTCCAATAAGTAAGTATTTGTCTTTATTCTGCAACACTGTATTTCCTTATAACATGGTACTCTTACATATTTTTTCGAGAGAAAACTCTCCTGTGCGTTCTCATTTGAGGCTACACGCTGAGACATACACGCAACAGCAAAGCTTTTCGAGTTACGTGTTGTTTAGGAAGAACAAGATAATTTCTCACGATGCGGGATTTCCTTAAAACGTGGTTTTCTGACAAATTTTGACGAAAGAAAATTCTCCTGTCGGTTCTCTTTTGAGGCTAAACGTTTAGACGTACACGCCACACCAAATCTCTTTGAGTTGCAACTTGTTGTTTAGGAGATACAAGCTAATTTTTTTGCAATGAATTATTTCTTCTCGTAAAGTTTAAATGTTTACAATACGTATGTATTTGCCTCTACTCTGCAACACTGTATTTCCTTATAACGTTGTATTCTTACATATTCTTTCGAGAGAAAACTCTCCTGTGCGTTCTCTTTTGAGGCTACACATTTAGACGTACACGCCACACCAAATCTTTTTGAGTTACAACTTGTTGTTTAGGAGATACAAGCTAATTTTTTTTAAGATGAATTATTTCTTCTCGTAAAGTTTAAGTGTTTCCAATACGTATGTATTTGCCTCTACTCTGCAACACTGTATTTCCTTATAACGTGATATTCTTACATATTCTTTCGAGAGAAAACTCTCCTGTGGCTTCTCTTTTGAGGCTACACGTTTAGACGTACATGCCAAACCAAATCTTTTCGAATTACAAAGTGTTGTTTAGGAGACACAAGCTAATTTTGTACGATGCGTTATTTCTTCTTGTAAAGTGTTTCCAATAGGTACATATTTGTCTTTCCTCTGCAACACTGTATTTCCTTATAATGTGCGGGATTTCCTTAAAACATGGTTTTCTGACAAATTTTGACCTAAGACAATTCTCCTGTGGGTTCTCTTTTGAGGCTACACGTTTAGACGTACATGCCACACCAAATCTTTTCGGTTACAACGTGTTGTTTAGGAGATACAAGCTAATTTTTTATGATGCGTTATTTCTTCTCGTATAGTGTTTCCAATACGTACATGTTTGTCTTTACTCTGAAACACTGTAATTCCTTATAACGTGGTTTTCTTACATATTCTTTCGAGAGAAAACTCTCCTGTGCATTCTCTTTTGAGGCTACACACTTAGACATACATGCAACACCAAAGCTTTTCGAGTTACAACGTGTTGTTTAGGAAAAACAAGATAATTTCGCACAATGCGGGATTTCCTTAAAACGTGGTTTTCTGAAAAATGTTGACAAAAGAAAATTTTCCTGTGAGTTCCCGTTTGAGGCTAGACGTTTAGACGTACACGCCACACCAAATCTTTTCGAGTTACAAAATGTTGTTTAGGAGATACAAGCTAATTTTTGCGATGCGTTATTTTTCTCATAAAGTGTTTCCAATATGTATGTATTTGTCTTTATTCTGCAACACTGTATTTCCTTATAACGTGGTATTCTTATATATTCTTTCCAGAGAAAACTCTCCTGTGCCTTCTCTTTTGAGGCTACACGCTTTGAAATGCACGCAACACCAAAGCTTTTCGAGTTACAAAGTGTTGTTTAAGAGATACAAGCTAATTTTGTACGATGCGTTATTTCTTCTCGTAAAGTTTAAGTGTTTCCAATATGTACATATTTGTCTTTATTCTACAACACTGTAATTCCTTATAACATGGTATTCTTACTTATTCATTCGAGAGAAAACTCTCCTCTGCGTTCTCTTTTGAGGCTACACGCTTAGACATACACGCAACACCAAAGCTTTTCGAGTTACGACGTGTTGTTTAGGAAAAACAAGAATATTTCGCACTATGCAGGATTTCCTTAAAACGTGGTTTTCTGACAAATTTTGACGAAACAAAATTCTCCTGTGGGTTCTCTTTTGAGGCTACACGTTAAGATGTACACGCCACACCAAATGTCTTCAAGTTACAGCGTGTTGTTTAGGAGATTCAAGCTAATTTTGTACGATGCATTATTTCTTCTCCTAAAGTGTTTCCAATACGTACATATTTGTCTTTACTCTGCAACACTTTATATCCTTATAACATGGTATTCTTACATATTATTTTGAGAGAAAACTCTCCTGTGCCTTCTCTTTGGAGGCTACACACTTAGACATACACGCAACACGAAAGCTTTTCGAGTTACAACGTGTCGTTTAGGAAAAAATAGATAATTTTGCACGATGCGGGATTTCCTTAAAACGTGATTTTCTGAAAAATTTTGATGAAAGAAAATTCTCCTATGGGTTCTCCTTTGTGGCTACACGTTTAGACGTACACGCCACACCAATTCATTTCGAGTTACAACGTGTTGTTTAGGAGATACAAGCTAATTTTGTAAGCCGCATCGTGAAAAATTATCTTGTTTTTCCTGAACAACACGTTGTAACTCGAAAAGCTTTGGTATTGCGTGTATGTGTGAGCATGTAGCCTCTAAAGACAATGCACAGGAGAGTTTTCTCTCGAAAGAACATGTAAGAATACAACATTATAAGGAAATACAGTGTTGCAGAGTAAAGACAAATACGTACGTATTGGAAACACTTTACGAGAAGAAATAATGCATCGTACAAAATTAGCTGTATCTCCAAAACAACACGTGGTAACTCGAAAGGATTTGGTGTGGCGTGTACCTCTAAAAGTGTATCCTCAAAAGAGAACCCACAGGAGAATTTTCTTTCGTCAAAATTTGTCAGAAAACCACGTTTTAAGGAAATCCCGCATCGTGCGAAATTATCTTGTTTTTCATAAACAACACGTTGTAACTCGAAAAGCTTTGGCGTTGCCTATATGTCTACGCGTGTAGCCTCAAAAGAGAACGCACAGGAGAGTTTTCCCTCAAAAGAATATGTAAGAATACCACGTTATATGGAAATACAGTGTTGCAGAGTAAAGACAATTAAGTACGTATTGGAAACACTTTACAAGAAGAAGTAACGCATCGTACAAAATTTGCTTGTATCTCCTAAACAACAAGTTGTACCTCGAAAAGATTTGGTGTGGCTCGTAGGTCTAAACTTGTAGCCTCAAAAGACAACCCACAGGAGAACTTTCTTTCGTCAAAATTTGTCAGAAAACCACGTTTTAAGGAAATCCCGCATAGTGCAAAATTATCTTGTTTTTCCTGAACAACACGTTGTAACTCGAAAAGCTTTGGTGTTGCGTGTATGTGTGAGCATGTAGCCTCTAAAGAGAATTCACAGGAGAGTTTTCTTTTGAAAGAACATGTAAGAATTCAACATTATAAGAAAATACAGTGTTGCAGTGTAAAGACAAATACGTACCTTTGGAAACACTTTACGAGAAGAAATAACGCATCGTACAAAATTAGCTTGTATCTCCTAAACAACACGTGGTAACTCGAAAGGATTTGGTGTGGCGTGTACCTCTAAACGTGTAGCCTCAAAAGAGAACCCACAGGAGAATTTTCTTTCGTCAAAATTTGTCAGAACACCACGTTTTAAGGAAATCCCGCATCGTGGGAAATTATCTTGTTTTTCATAAACAACACGTTGTAACTCGAAAAGCTTTGGTGTTGTCTGTATGTCTAAGTGTGTAGCCTCAAAGGGGAACGCACAGGATAGTTTTCTATCGAAAGAATATGTAAGAATACCACGTTATAACGAAATAAAATGTTGCAGAGTAAAGACAAATACGTATGTATTGGAACCACTTTATGAGAATAATTAACACATCGTAAAAAATTAGCTTGTATCTCCTAAACAACACGTTGTAACTCGACAAGATTTGGTGTGGCCTGTACGTCTAAATGTGTAGCCTCAAAAGAGAACCCACAGGAGAATTTTCTTTCGTCAAAATTTTTCAGAAAACCTCGTTTTAAGGAAATCCCGCATCATGCGAAATCATCTTCTTTTTAATAAACAACATGTTGTAACCCGAAAAGCTTTGGTGGTGCGTGTATGTGTAAGCGTGTAGCCTCAAAAGAAAAGGCACAGGAGAGTTTTCTCTCGGAAGAATATGTAAGAATACTACGTTATAAGGAAATACAATTTTGCAGAGTAAAGACAAATAAGTACTTATTGGAAACACTTTATGAGAAGAAATAACGCATCGTACAAAATTGGCTTGTATCTCCTAAACAACACGTTGTAATTCGAAAAGATTTGGTGTGACGTGTACGTCTAAACATGTAGCCTAAAAAGAGAACCCACAGGAGAACTTTCTTTCGTCAAAATTTTTCAGAAAACCACGTTTTATAAAAATCTCGCATCGTGCGAAATTATCTTGTTTTTCCTAAACAACACTTTGTAACTCGAAAAGCTTTGGCGTTGCGTGTATGTCTAAGCATGTAGCCTCAAAAGAGAACGCACAGGAGAGTTTTCCCTCGAAACAATATGTAAGAATACCACGTTATAAGGAAATACAGTGTTGCAGATTAAAGACAGATAAGTACTTATTGGAAACACTTTACAAGAAGAAATAACACATCGTAAAAAATTAGCTTGTATCTCTTAAACAACACGTTGTAACTCGAAAAGATTTGGTGTGGCGTGTACGTCTAAACGTGTAGCCTCAAAAGAGAACCCACAGGAGAATTTTCTTTCGTTAAAATTTTTCAGAAAACCACGTTTTAAGGAAATCCTGCATCGTGCGAAATCATCTTCTTTTTCCTAAAAAACATGTTGCAACTCGAAAAGCTTTAGTGTTGCGTGTATGTCTAAGCGTGGAGCCTCAAAAGAGAAGGCACAGGAGCATTTTCTCTCAAAAGAATATGTAAGAATACCACGTTATAAGGTAATACAATTTTGCAGAGTAAAGACAAATAAGTACATATTGGAAACACTTTACGAGAAGAAATAACGCATCATACAAAATTAACTTGCATCTCCTAAACAACACGTTGTATCTCGAAAAGATTTGGTGTGACGTGTATGTCTAAACGTGTAGCCTCAAAAGAGAACCCACAGGAGAATTTTCTTTCATCAAAATTTGTCAGAAACCACGTTTTAAGGAAATCTCGCATCGTGGGAAATTATCTTGTTTTTCCTAAACAACACGTTGTAAGTCGAAAAGCTTTGGCGTTGCGTGTATGTCTAAGCATGTAGCCTCAAAAGAGAACACACAGGAGAGTTTTCCCTCGAAAGAATATGTAAGAATACCACGTTATAAGGAAATACAGTGTTGCAGATTAAAGACAAATAAGAACGTATTAGAAAAACTTTCCAAGAAGAAATAACGCATCGTACAAAATTTGCTTGTATCTCCTAAACAAGAAGTTGTAACTCGAAAAGATTTGGTGTGGCATGTATGTCTAAACGTGTAGCCTCAAAACACGACGCACAGGAGAACTTTCTTTCGTCAAAATTTGTCAGAAAACCACGTTTTAAGGAAATCCCGCATAGTGCAAAATTATCTTGTTTTTCCTAAACAACACGTTGTAACTCGAAAAGCTTTGGTGTTGCGTGTATGAGTGAGCATGTAGCCTCTAAAGAGAATGCACAGGAGAGTTTTCTCTCGAAAGAACATGTAAGAATTCAACATTATAAGGAAATACAGTGTTGCAGTGTAAAGACAAATACGTACGTTTGGAAACACTTTACGAGAAGAAATAACGCATCGTACAAAATTAGCTTGTATCTCCTAAACAACACGTGGTAACTCGAAAGGATTTGGTGTGGCATGTACCTCTAAACGTGTAGCCTCAAAAGAGAACCCACAGGAGAATTTTCTTTCGTCAGAATGTGTCAGAACACCACGTTTATGGAAATCCCGCATCGTGCGAAATTATCTAGTTTTTCATAAACAACACGTTGTAACTCGAAAAGCTTTGGTGTTGCCTGTATGTCTAAGTGTGTAGCCTCAAAGGGGAACACACAGGATAGTTTTCTATCGAAAGAATATGTAAGAATACCACGTTATAAGGAAATACAATGTTGCAGAGTAAAGACAAATGCGTATGTATTAGAAACATTTTACGAGAATAATTAACACATCGTAAAAAATTAGCTTGTATCTCCTAAACAACACGTTGTAACTCGACATGATTTGGTGTGTCCTGTATGTCTAAATGTGTAGCCTCAAAAGAGAACCCACAGGAGAATTTTCTTTCGTCAAAATTTTTCAGAAAACCTCGTTTTAAGGAAATCCCGCATTATGCGAAATCATCTTCTTTTTCCTAAACAACATGTTGTAACTCGAAAAGCTTTGCTGTTGCTTGTATGTGTAAGCGTGGAGCCTCAAAAGAGAAGGCACAGGAGAGTTTTCTCTCGAAAGAATATGTAAGAATACCACGTTATAAGGAAATACAATTTTGCAGAGTAACGACAAATAAGTACTTATTGGAAACACTTTATGAGAAGAAATAACTCATCGTACAAGTTTAGCTTGTATCTCCTAAACAACACATTGTAACTCGAAAAGATTTGGTGTGACGTGTACGTCTAAACATGTAGCCACAAAAGAGAACCCACAGGAGAACTTTCTGTGGTCAAAATTTTTCAGAAAACCACGTTTTATGGAAATCTCGCATCGTGCGAAATTATCTTGTTTTTCCTAAACAACACTTTGTAACTCGAAAAGATTTGGCGTTGCGTGTATGTCTAAGAATGTAGCCTCAAAAGAGAACGCACAGGAGAGTTTTCCCTCGAAAGAATATGTAAGAATACCACGTTATAAGGAAATACAGTGTTGCAGAGTAAAGACAGATAAGTACTTATTGGAAACACTTTACAAGAAGAAATAACGCATCGTACAAAATTTGCTATTATCTCCTAAACAACAAGTTGTAACTCGAAATATTTGGTGTGGCTCGTACGCCTAAATGTGTAGCCTCAAAAGAGAAGACACAGGAGAATTTTCTTTCGTCAAAATTTGTCTGAACACCAAGTTTTAAGGAAATCCCGCATCGTGCGAAATTATCTTGTTTTTCATAAACAACACGTTGTAACTTGAAAAGCTTTGGTGTTGCCTGTATGTCTCAGTGTGTAGCCTCAAAAGGGAACACACAGGATAGTTTTCTCTCGAAAGAATATGCAAGAATACCACGTTATAAGGAAATACAGTGTTGCAGAGTAAAGACAAATACGTACGTATTGGAAACACTTTACGAGAAGAAATAACACATCGTACAAAATTAGCATGTATCTCCTAAACAACACGTGTTAACTCGAAAGGATTAGGTGTGGCGTGCACGTCTAAACGTGAAGCCTCAAAAGAGAACCCACAGAGTAATTTTCTTTCGTCAAAATTTGTCAGAAAATCATGTTTTAAGGAAATCAGGCATCGTGCGAAATTATCTTGTTTTTTATAAACAACTCGTTGTAACTCGAAAAGCTATGGTGTTGCCTCTATGTCTAAGTGTTTAGCCTCAAAAGGGAATGCACAGGATAGTTTTCTCTCGAAAGAATATGTAAGAATATCACGTTATAAGGAAATACAATGTTGCAGAGTAAAGACAAATACGTACATATTGGAAACACGTTACGAGAAGAATTAACGCATTATAAAATATTAGCTTGTCTCTCCTAAACAACATGTTGTAACTCGAAAAGATTTGGTGGCATGTACGTTTAAATATGTAGCCTCAAAAGAGAACCCACAGGAGAATTTTCTTTCGTAAAAAATTTTCAGAAAACCAGGTTTTAAGGAAATCCCGCATCGTGCGAAATCATCTTCTTTTTCCTAAACAACATGTTTTAACTCGAAAAGCTTTGGTGTTGCGTGTTTGTCTAATCGTGTAGCCTCAAAAGAGAATGCACAGGAGAGTTTTCCCTCGAAAGAATATGTAAGAATACCATGTTTTAAGGAAATACAGTGTTGCAGAGTAATGACAAATATGTACGTTTTGGAAACACTTTACGAGAAGAAATAACACATCGTACAATATTTGCTTGTATCTCCTAAACAACACGTTGTAACTCAAAAATAGTTGGTGTGGCTCGTACGTCTACACGTGTAGCCTCAAAAGAGAACCCACAGGAGAACTTTCTTTCGTCAAAATTTGTCAGAAAACCACGTTTTAAGGAAATCCCGCATCGTACAAAATTATTTTGTTTTTCCTAAACAACACGTTGTAATTCGAAAAGCTTTAGTGTTGCGTGTATGTCTGAGCATATAGCCTCTAAAGAGAATGCACAGGAGAGTTTTCTCTCGAAAGAACATGTATGAATACAACGTTATAAGGAAATACAGTGTTGCAGAGTAAAGACAAATATGTACGTATTGGAAACACTTTACGAAAAGAAATAACGCATCATACAAAATTAGCTTGTATCTCCTAAACAACACGTGGTAACTCGAAATGATTTGGTGTGGCATGCACGTCTAAACGTGTAGCCTCAAAAGAGAAGCCACAGGAGAATTTTCCTTCGTCAAAATTTGTCAGAAAACCACGTTTTAAGGAAATCCTGCATCGTGCGAAATTATCTTGTTTTCCATAAACAACACGTTGTAACTCGAAAAGCTTTGGTGTTGCCTGTATGTCTAAGTGTGTAGCCTCAAAATGGAACGCACAGGATCATTTTCTCTCGGAGGAATATGTAAGAATACCACGTTATAAGGAAATATAATGTTGCAAAGACCAATAGGTACTTATTGGAAACACTTTATGAGAATAATTAACACATCTTAAAAAATTAGCTTGTATGTCCTAAACAACACATTGTAATTCGAAAAGATTTGGTGTGGCTCGTACCTCTACACGTGTAGCCTCAAAAGAGAACCCACAGGAGAACTTTCATTCGTCAAAATTTTTCAGAAAACCACCTTCTATGGAAATCTCGCATCGTGCTAAATTATCTCGTTTTTCCTAAACAACACATTGTAACTCGAAAAGCTTTGGCATTGCGTGTTTGTCTAAGCGTGTCGCCTCAAAGAGAACGCACATGAGAGTTTTCCCTAGAAATAATACGTAAGAATACCACGTTATAAGGAAATACAGTGTTGCAGATTAAAGACAAATAAATACGTATTGAAAACACTTTACGAGAAGAAATAATGCATCGTACAAAATTAGCTTGTATCTCCTAAACAACACGTGGTAACTTGAAAGGATTTGGTGTGGCGTGTACGTCTAAACGTGTAGCCTCAAAAGAGAACCCACAGGAGAATTTTCTTTCTTCAATATTTTTCAGAAAACCACTTTTTAAGGAAATCCCGCATTGTGCGAAATCATCTTCTTTTTCCTAAATAACATGTTGTAACTCAAAAAGCTTTGGTGTTGCGTGTATGTGTAAGCGTGGAGCCTCAAAAGAGAAGGCACTGGAGAGTTTTCTCTCGAAAGAATATGTAAGAATACCACGTTATAAGGAAATACAATTTTGCAGAGTAAAGACAAATAAGTACATATTGGAAACACTTTATGAGAAGAAATAACGCATCTTACAATATTAGCTTGTATCTCCTAAACAACACGTTGTAACTCGAAAATATTTGGTGTGACGTGTACGTCTAAAAGTGTAGCCTCAAACGAGAACCCACAGGAGAATTTTCTTTCATCAAAATTTTTCAGAAAACCACGTTTTATGGAAATCTCACATCGTGCGAAATTATCTTATTTTCCTAAACAACACGTTGTAACTCGAAAAGCTTTGGCGTTGCATATTTGTCTAAGTGTGTAGCCTCAAAAGAGAACGCACAGGCGAGTTTTCTCTCGAAAGAATATGTAAGAATACCATGTTATAAGGAAATACAGTGTTGCAGAGTAAAGACAAATACTACTGGAAACACTTTAAGAGAAGAAATAAAGCATCATAAAAAATTAGCTTGTATCTCCTAAACAACACGTTGTAACTCGAGTAGATTTGGTGTGGCTCGTACCTCTACACGTGTAGCCTCAAAAGATAACCCACAGGAGAACTTTCTTTGGTCAAAATTTTTCAGAAAACCACGTTTTATGGAAATCTCGCATAGTGCGGAATTATCTTGTTTTTCCTAAACAACACATTGTAACTCGAAATGCTTTGGCGTTTCGTGTATGTCTAAGCGTGTAGCCTCAAAAGAGAACGCACAGGAGAGTTTTCTCTCCAAAGAATATGTAAGAATACCACTTTATAAGGGAATACAGTGTTGCAGAGTAAAGACAACTACGTAAGTATTGGAAACACTTTAAGAGAAGAAGTAACTCATCTTACAAAATTACCTTGTATCTCCGTAACAACACGTTGTAACTCGAAAAGATTTGGTGTGCCGTGTACGTCTAAACGTGTAGCCTCAAAAGAGAACCCACAGGAGAATTTTCTTTCGTCAAAATTTGTCAGAAAACCACGTTTTAAGGAAATCCCGCATCGTGCGAAATCATCTTCTTTTTCCTAAACAACATGTTGTAACTCGAAAAGCTTTGGTGTTGCGTGTATGTGTAAGCGTGGAGCCTCAAAAGAGAAGGCACAGGAGAGTTTTCTCTCGAAAGATTATGTAAGAATACCACGTTATAAGGAAATACAATTTTGCAGAGTAAAGACCAATAAGTACATATTGGAAACACTTTACAAGAAGAAATAACGCATCGTACAAAATTAGCTTGTGTCTACTAAACAACACGTTGTAACTCGAAAAGATTTGGTGTGACGTGTACGTCTAAGCGTGTAGCATCAAAAGGGAACCCACAAGAGAATTTTCTTTCATCAAAATTTGTCAGAAACCACGTTTTAAGGAAATCTCGCATCATGCGAAATTATCTTGTTTTTCCTAAACAACACATTGTAACTCGAAAAGCTTTGGTGTTGCGTGTATGTCTAAGCATGTAGCCTCAAAACAGAATGTAAAGGAGAGTTTTTTCTCGAAAGAATATGTAAGAATACCACGTTATTAGGAAATACAGTGTTGCAGAGTAAAGACAAATACGTACATATTGGAAACACATTACGAGAAGAAATAACGCATCTTACAAAATTAGCTTGTATCTCCTAAACAACACGTTGTAACTGGAAAAGATTTGGTGTGGCTTGTACGTCTAAACGTGTAGCCTCAAAAGAGAACCCACAGGAGAATATTCTTTCGTTAAATTTTTTCAGAAAGCCACATTTTAAGGAAATCCTGCATCGTGCGAAATCACCTTCTTTTTCCTAAAAAACATGTTGTAACTCGAAAAGCTTTAGTGTTGCGTGTATGTCTAAGCATGGAGCCTCAAAAGAGAAGGCACAGGAGAGTTTTCTCTCGAAAGAATATGTAAGAATAACACGTTATAAGGAAATACAATTTTTCAGAATAAAGACAAATAAGCACATATTGGAAACACTTTACAAGAAGAAATAACGCATCATACAAAATTAGCTTGTATCTCCTAAACAACACATTGTAACTCAATAGGATTTGGTGTGACTTGTACGTCTAAATGTATAGCCTCAAAAGAGAACCCACAGGTGAATTTTCTTTCATCAAAATTTGTCAGAAACCACGTTTTAAGGAAATCTCGCATCATGCGAAATTATCTTGTTTTTCCTAAACATCACGTTGTAACTTGAAAACTTTGGTGTTGCGTGTATGTCTAAACATGTAGCCTCAAAAGAGAATGTAAAGGAGAGTTTTTTCTCGAAAGAATATGTAAGAATACCACGTTATAAGGAAATACAGTGTTGCAGAGTAAAGACAAATACGTACATATTGGAAACACATTACGAGAAGAAATAACGCATCGTACAAAATTAGCTTGTATCTCCTAAACAACACGTTGTAACTGGAAAAGATTTGGTGTGGCTTGTACGTCTAAACGTGTAGCCTCAAAAGAGAACCCACAGGAGAATTTTCTTTCGTTAAAATTTTTCAGAAAACCACGTTTTATGGAAATCCTGCATCGTGCGAAATTATCTTGTTTTCCTAAACAACACGTTGTAACTCGAAAAGCTTTGGCGTTGCGTATTTGTCTAAGCGTGTAGCCTCAAAAGAGAACGCACAGGCGAGTTTTCTCTCGAAAGAATAAGTAAGAATACCATGTTATAAGGAAATACATTGTTGCAGAGTAAAGACAAATACTACTGGAAACACTTTAAGAGAAGAAATAACGCATCGTGCAAAATTAGCTTGTATCTCCTAAACAACACGTTGTAACTCGAATAGATTTGGTGTGTCTCGTACCTCTACATGTGTAGCCTCAAAAGAGAACCCACAGGAGAACTTTCTTTGGTCAAAATTTTTCAGAAAACCACGTTTTATGGAAATCTCGCATCGTGCGTAATTATCTTGTTTTTTCTAAACAACACATTGTAACTCGAAAAGCTTTGGCGTTGCTTGTATGTCTAAGCGTGTAGCCTCTAAAGAGAATGCACAGGAGAGTTTTCTCTCGAAAGAATATATAAGAATACAAAGTTATAAGGAAATACAGTGTTGCAGAGTAAAGACAAATACGTACATGTTGGAAACACTTAATGAGAAGAAATAACGTATCTTAAAATATTAGCTTGTATTTCCTAAACCACATGTGGTAACTCGAAAGGATTTGGTGTGGCGTGTACGTCTAAACGTGTAGCCTCAAAAGAGAACCCACTGAAGAATTTTCTTTCGTCAAAATTTTTCAGAAAACTACGTTTTAAGGAAATCCCGCATCGTGCGAAATTATCTGGTTTTTCATAAACAACACGTTGTAACTCAGAAAGCTGTGGTGTTGCCTGTATGTCTAAGTGTGTAGACTAAAAAGGGAACACACAGGATAGTTTTCTCTCGAACGAATATGTAAGAATACCACGTTATAAGGAAATACAGTGTTGCAGAGTAAAGACAAATAAGAACGTATTGGAAACACTTTAAGAGAAGAAGTAACTCATCTTACAAAATTACCTTGTATCTCCTTAACAACACGTTGTAACTCGAAAAGATTTGGTGTGCTGTGTACGTCTAAACGTGTAGCCTCAAAAGAGAACCCACAGGAGAATTTTCTTTCGTCAAAATTTGTCAGAAAACCACGTTTTAAGGAAATCCCGCATCGTGCGAAATCATCTTCTTTTTCCTAAACAACATGTTGTAACTCGAAAAGCTTTGGTGTTGCGTGTATGTGTAAGCGTGGAGCCTCAAAAGAGAAGGCACAGGAGAGTTTTCTCTCGAAAGATTATGTAAGAATACCACGTTATAAGGAAATACAATTTTGCAGAGTAAAGACCAATAAGTACATATTGGAAACACTTTACAAGAAGAAATAACGCATCGTACAAAATTAGCTTGTGTCTACTAAACAACACGTTGTAACTCGAAAAGATTTGGTGTGACGTGTACGTCTAAGCGTGTAGCATCAAAAGGGAACCCACAAGAGAATTTTCTTTCATCAAAATTTGTCAGAAACCACGTTTTAAGGAAATCTCGCATCATGCGAAATTATCTTGTTTTTCCTAAACAACACATTGTAACTCGAAAAGCTTTGGTGTTGCGTGTATGTCTAAGCATGTAGCCTCAAAACAGAATGTAAAGGAGAGTTTTTTCTCGAAAGAATATGTAAGAATACCACGTTATTAGGAAATACAGTGTTGCAGAGTAAAGACAAATACGTACATATTGGAAACACATTACGAGAAGAAATAACGCATCTTACAAAATTAGCTTGTATCTCCTAAACAACACGTTGTAACTGGAAAAGATTTGGTGTGGCTTGTACGTCTAAACGTGTAGCCTCAAAAGAGAACCCACAGGAGAATATTCTTTCGTTAAAATTTTTCAGAAAGCCACATTTTAAGGAAATCCCGCATCGTGCGAAATCACCTTCTTTTTCCTAAAAAACATGTTGTAACTCGAAAAGCTTTAGTGTTGCGTGTATGTCTAAGCATGGAGCCTCAAAAGAGAAGGCACAGGATAGTTTTCTCTCGAAAGAATATGTAAGAATAACACGTTATAAGGAAATACAATTTTTCAGAATAAAGACAAATAAGCACATATTGGAAACACTTTACAAGAAGAAATAACGCATCATACAAAATTAGCTTGTATCTCCTAAACAACACGTTGTAACTCAATAGGATTTGGTGTGACTTGTACGTCTAAATGTATAGCCTCAAAAGAGAACCCACAGGTGAATTTTCTTTCATCAAAATTTGTCAGAAACCACGTTTTAAGGAAATCTCGCATCATGCGAAATTATCTTGTTTTTCCTAAACATCACGTTGTAACTTGAAAAGCTTTGGTGTTGCGTGTATGTCTAAACATGTAGCCTCAAAAGAGAATGTAAAGGAGAGTTTTTTCTCGAAAGAATATGTAAGAATACCACGTTATAAGGAAATACAGTGTTGCAGAGTAAAGACAAATAGGTACATATTGGAAACACATTACGAGAAGAAATAACGCATCGTACAAAATTAGCTTGTATCTCCTAAACAACACGTTGTAACTGGGAAAGATTTGGTGTGGCTTGTACGTCTAAACGTGTAGCCTCAAAAGAGAACCCACAGGAGAATTTTCTTTCGTTAAAATTTTTCAAAAGCCACGTTTTAAGGAAATCCCGCATCGTGCGAAATCACCTTCTTTTTCCTAAAAAACATGTTGTAACTCGAAAAGCTTTAGTGTTGCGTGTATGTCTAAGTGTGGAGCCTCAAAAGAGAAGGCACAGGAGAGTTTTCTCTCGAAAGAATATGTAAGAATACCACGTTATAAGGAAATACAATTTTTCAGAATAAAGACAAATAAGTACATATTGGAAACTCTTTACAAGAATAAATAACGCATCATACAAAATTAGCTTGTATCTCCTAAACAACACGTTGTAACTCAAAAGGATTTGGTGTGACGTGTACGTCTAAATGTATAGCCTCAAAAGAGAACCCACAGGTGAATTTTCTTTCATCAAAATTTGTCAGAAACCACGTTTTAAGGAAATCTCGCATCGTGCGAAATTATATTGTTTTTCCTAAATAACATGTTCTTACTCGAAAAGGTTTGGTGTTGCGTCAATGTCTAAGTGTGTAACCTCAAAAGAGAACGCACAGGATAGTTTTCTCTCGAAAGAATATGTAAGAATACCACGTTATAAGGAAATACAATGTTGCAGAGTAAAGACAAATGCGTATGTATTGGAAACACATTACGAGAAGAATTAACGCATCGTAAAAAATTAGGTTTTATCTCCTAAACAACACGTTGTAACTCGAAAAGATTTGGTGTGGCATGCACGTCTAAACGTGTAGCCTCAAAAGAGAACCTACAGGAGAATTTTCTTTCTTCAAAATTTTTCAGAAAACCACGTTTTAAGGAAATCCCGCATCGTGGGAAATCATCTTCATTTTCTAAACAACATGTTGTAACTCAAAAAGCTTTGGTGTTGCGTGTATGTGTAAGCGTGGAGCCTCAAAAGAGAAGGCACAGGAGAGTTTTCTCTCGAAAGAATATGTAAGAATACCACGTTATAAGGAAATACAATTTTGCAGAGTAAAGACAAATAAGTACATATTGGAAACACTTTACCAGAAGAAATAATGCATCGTACAAAATTAGCTTGTATCTCCTAAACTTTACGAGGTAACTCGAAAGGATTTGGTGTGGCGTGTACGTCTAAACGTGTAGCCTCAAAAGAGAACACACAGGAGAATTTATTTTTTTCAAAATTTTTCAGAACACCACGTTTTAAGGAAATCCCGCATCATGTGAAATCATCTTCTTTTTCCTAAACAACATGTTGTAACTCAAAAAGCATTGGTGTTCCCTGTATGTGTAAGTGTGTAGCCTGAAAAGAGAAGGCACAGGAGAGTTTTCTCTCAAAAGAATATGTAAGAATACCATGTTATAAGGAAATACAATTTTGCAGAGTAAAGACAAATAAGTACATATTGGAAACACTTTACGAGAAGAAATAACGCATCGTTCAAAATTACCTTGTATCTCCTAAACAACACGTTGTAACTCGAAAAGATTTGGTGTGACGTATACGTCTAAAAGTGTAGCCTCAAACGAGAACCCACAGGAGAATTTTCTTTCATCAAAATTTGTCAGAAACCACGTTTTAAGGAAATCTCGCATCGTGCGAAATTATCTTGTTTTTCGTAAACAACACGTTGTAACTCGAAAGCTTTGGTGTTGCGTGTATGTCTAAGCGTGTAGCCTCAAAAGAGAAGGCACAGGAGACTTTTTTCTCGAAAGAATATGTAAGAATACCACGTTATAAGGAAATACAGGGTTGCAGAGTAAAGACAAATACTATTGGAAACACTTTAAGAGAAGAAGTAACGCATCGTAAAAAATTAGCTTGTATCTCCTAAACAACACGTTGTAACTCGAAAAGATTTGGTGTGGCTTGTACCTCTACACGTGTAGCCTCAAAAGAGAACCCACAGGATAACTTTCTTCCCTCAAAATTTTTCAGAAAACCACGTTTTATGGAAATCTCGCATCGTGCGAAATTATCTTGTTTTTCCTAAACAACACATTGTAACTCGAAATGCTTTGGCGTTGCATGTATGTCTAAGCGTGTAGCCTCTAAAGAGAACGCAAAGGAGAGTTTTCTCTCGAAAGAATATGTAAGAATACAACTTTATAAGGAAATACAGTGTTGCAGAGTAAAGACAAATACGTACGTATTGGAAACACTTTATGAGAAGAAATAATGCATCGTACAAAATTAGCTTGTATCTCCTAAACAACACGTGATAACTCGAAAGGATTTGGTGTGGCGTGTACGTCTAAATGTGTAGCCTCAAAAGAAAACAGACTGAAGAATATTCTTTCGTCAAAATGTTTCAGAAAACCCCGTTTTAAGGAAATCCTGCATCGTGCGAAATTATCTTGTTTTTCATAAACAACACGTTGTAATTCGAAAAGCTTTGGTGTTGCCTGTATGTCTAAGTGTGTAGCCTAAAAAGGGAAAGCACGGGATAGTTTTCTCTCAAAAGAATATGTAAGAATACCACGTTATAAGGAAATACAGTGTTGCAGAGTAAAGACAAATATGTACGTATTGGACACACTTTACAAGAAGAAGTAACGCATCCTAAAAAAATTAGCTTGTATCTCCGAAACAACACGTTGTAACTCGAAAAGATTTGGTGTGACGTGTACGTCTAAACGTGTAGCCTCAAAAGAGAACCCACAGGAGAATTTTATTTCTTCAAAATTTTTCAGAAAACCACGTTATAAGGAAATCCCGCATCATGCGAAATTATCTTCTTTTTCCTAAACAACATGTTGTAACTCGAAAAGCTTTGGTGTTGCGTGTATGTCTAAGTGTGGAGCCTCAGAAGAGAAGGCACAGGAGAGTTTTCTCTTGAAAGATTATGTAAGAATACCACGTTAAGGAAATACAATTTTGCAGAGTAAAGACAAATAAGTACATATTGGAAACACTTTACGAGAAGAAATAACGCATCGTGAAATATTAGCTTGTATCTCCTAAACAACACGTTGTAACTCGAAAAGAATTGGTGTGACGTGTACGTCTAAACGTGTAACCTCAACAGAGAACCCACAGGAGAATTTTCTTTCATCAAAATTTGTCAGAAACCACGTTTTAAGGAAATCTCGCATCGTGAAAAATTATCTTGTTTTTCCTAAACAACACATTGCAACACGAAAAGCTTTGGTGTTGCGTGTATGTCTAAGCGTGTAGCCTCAAAAGAGAATGCACAGGAGAGTTTTCTCTCGAAAGAATATGTAAGAATACCACATTATAAGGAAATACAGTGTTGCAGAGTAAAGACAACTACGTACGTATTGGAAACACTTTAAGAGAAGAAATAAAGCATAATACAAAATTAGCTTGTATCTCCTAAACAACAGGTTATAATTCGAAAAGATTTGGTGTGGCTCGTACCTCTACACGTGTTGCTTCAAAAGAGAACCCACAGGAGAACTTTCTTTCGTCAAAATTTGTCAGAAAACCACGTTTTATGGAAATCTCGCATCCTGCGAAATTATCTTGTTTTTCCTAAACAACACGTTGTAACTCGAAAAGCTTTGGCGTTGCTTGTTTGTCTAAGCGTGTAGCCTCAAAAGAGAATGCACAGGAGAGTTTTCCCTAGAAAGAATATGTAAGAATACCACGTTATAAGAAAATACAGTATTGCAGAGTAAAGACAAATAAGTACATATTGGAAACACTTTAGGGAAGAAATAACGCATCGTACAATATTTGCTTGTATCTCCTAAACAACACGTTGTAACTCGAAAATATTTGGTGTGGCTCGTACGTCAACACGTGTAGCCTCAAAACAGAAACCACAGGAGAATTTTCTTTCGTCAAAATTTGTCAAAAAACCCCGTTTTAAGGAAATCCCGCATCGTGCAAAATTATCTTGTTTTTCCAAAACAACACATTGTAACTCGAAAAGCTTTGTTGTTGCGTGTATGTCTGAGCATGTTTCCTCTAAAGTCAATGCACAAGAGAGTTTTCTCTCGAAAGAACATGTAAGAATACAACGTTATAAGGAAATACAGTGTTGCAGAGTAAAGACAAATACGTACATATTGGAAACACTTTACGAGAAGAAATAACGCATTGTACAAAATTAGCGTGTATCTCCTAAACAACACGTGGTAACTCGAAAGGATTTGGTGTGGCATGTACGTCTAAACGTGTAGCCTCAAAGGAGAACCGACAGGAGAATTTTCTTTCTTCAAAATTTGTCAGAAAACCACGTTTTAAGTAAATCCTGCATCGTGCGAAATTATCTTGTTTTTCGTAAACAACACGTTGTAACTCGAAAAGCTTTGGTGTTGTCTGTATGTCTCAGTGTGTAGCCTCAAAAGGGAATGGACAGGATAGTTTTCTCTCGAAAGAATATGTAAGAATACCACGTTATAAGGAAATACAATGTTGCAGATAAAGACAAATAAGTACGTATTGGAAACACTTTACGAAAAGAACACATCTTAGAAAATTAGCTTGTATCTCCTAAACAAAATGTTGTACCTCGAAAAGATTTGGTGTGGCATGTACGTGTAAATGTGTAGCATCAAAAGAGAACCCACAGGAGAATTTTCTTCCTTCAAAATTTTTCAGAAAACCACGTTTTAAGGAAATCCCTCATCGTACGAAATCATCTTTTTCCTAAACAACATGTTGTAACTCGAAAAGCTTTGGTGTTGCGTGTATGTGTAAGCGTGGAGCCTCCAAAGAGAAGGCACAGGAGAGTTTTCTCTCGAAAGAATATGTAAGAATACCACGTTAAAAGGAAATACAATTTTGCAGAGTAAAGACAAATAAGTACATATTGGAAACACTTTACAAGAAGAAATAACGCATCTTAAAAAAGTAGTTTGTATCTCCTAAACAACACGTTGTAACTCGAAAAGATTTGGTGTGACATGTACGTCTAAAAGTGTAGCCTCAAACGAGAACCAACAGGAGAATATTCTTTCATCAAAATTTGTCAGAAACCACGTTTTAAGGAAATTTCGCATCGTGCGAAATTATTTTGTTTTTCCTAAACAACAAGTTCTAACTCGAAAAGCTTTGGTGTTGCGTGTATGTCTAAGCGTGTAGCCTCAAAAGAGAATGCACAGGAGAGTTTTCTCTCGAAAGAATATGTAAGAATACCACGTTATAAGGAAATACAGTGTTGCAGAGTAAAGACAAATACGTACGTATTGGAAACACTTTAAGAGAAGAAATAAAGCATAATACAAAATTAGCATGTATCTCCTAAACAACAGGTTATAACTCGAAAAGATTTGGTGTGGCTCATACCTCTACACACGTAGCCTCAAAAGAGAACCCACAGGAGAACTTTCTTTAGTCAAAATTTGTCAGAACAGCACGTTTTTTTGGAAATCTCGCATCGTGCGAAATTATCTTGTTTTTCCTAAACAACACGTTGTAACTCGAAAAGCTTTTGCGTTGCTTGTTTGTCTAAGCGTGTAGCCTCAAAAGAGAATGCACAGGAGAGTTTTCCCTAGAAAGAATATGTAAGAATACCACGTTATAAGAAAATACAGTATTGCAGAGTAAAGACAAATAAATACATATTGGAAACACTTTAGGGAAGAAATAACGCATCGTAAAATATTTGCTTGTATCTCCTAAACAACACGTTGTAACTCGAAAATATTTGGTGTGGCTCGTACGTCTACACGTGTAGCCTCAAAACAGAAACCACAGGAGAATTTTCTTTCGTCAAAATTTGTCAAAAAACCACGTTTTAAGGAAATCCCGCATCGTGCAAAATTATCTTGTTTTTCCTAAACAACACATTGTAACTCGAAAAGCTTTGTTGTTGCGTGTATGTCTGAGCATGTTTCCTCTAAAGACAATGCACAAGAGAGTTTTCTCTCGAAAGAACATGTAAGAATACAACATTATAAGGAAATACAGTGTTGCAGAGTAAAGACAAATACGTACATATTGGAAACACTTTACGAGAAGAAATAACGCATCGTACAAAATTAGCGTGTATCTCCTAAACAACACGTGGTAACTCGAAAGGATTTGGTGTGGCATGTACGTCTAAACGTGTAGCCTCAAAGGAGAACCGACAGGAGAATTTTCTTTCTTCAAAATTTTTCAGAAAACCACGTTTTAAGGAAATCCTGCATCGTGCGAAATTATCTTGTTTTTCGTAAACAACACGTTGTAACTCGAAAAGCTTTGGTGTTGTCTGTATGTCTCAGTGTGTAGCCTCAAAAGGGAACGCACAGGATAGTTTTCTCTCGAAAGAATATGTAAGAGTACCACGTTATAAGGAAATACAGTGTTGCAGAGTAAAGACAAATACCTACATATTGGAAACACTTTATGAGAAGAAGTAATGCATCGTACAAAATTAGCTTGTATCTCCTAAACCAAACGTTGTAACTGGAAAATATTTGGTGCAGCGTGTACGTCTTAACGTGGAGCCTCAAAAGAGAACCCACAGGAGAATTTTCTTTCGTCAATTTTTTTCAGAAAACCACATTTTAAGGATATCCCGCATCATGCGAAATCATCTTCTTTTTTCTAAACAAAATGTTGTAACTCCAAAAGCTTTGGTATTGCGTGTATGTGTAAGCGTGGAGCCTCAAAAGGGAAGGCACAGGAGAGTTTTCTCTCGAAAGAATATGTAAGAATACCACGTTATGAGGAAATACAGTGTTGCAGAGTAAAGACAAATAAGTATATATTGGAAACACTTTACAAAAAGAAATAATGCATCCTACAAAATTAGCTTGTATCTCCTAAACAACACGTTGTAACTCGAAAAGATTCAGTGTGACGTGTACGTCTAAAAGTGTAGCCTCAAACGAGAACCCACAGGAGAATATTCTTTCATCAAAATTTGTCAGAAACCACGTTTTAAGGAAATCTCGCATCGTGAAAAATTATCTTGTTTTTCCTAAACAACACATTGCAACACGAAAAGCTTTGGTGTTGCGTGTATGTCTAAGCGTGTAGCCTCAAAAGAGAATGCACAGGAGAGTTTTCTCTCGAAAGAATATGTAAGAATACCACATTATAAGGAAATACAGTGTTGCAGAGTAAAGACAACTACGTACGTATTGGAAACACTTTAAGAGAAGAAATAAAGCATAATACAAAATTAGCTTGTATCTCCTAAACAACAGGTTATAATTCGAAAAGATTTGGTGTGGCTCATACCTCTACACGTGTTGCCTCAAAAGAGAACCCACAGGAGAACTTTCTTTCGTCAAAATTTGTCAGAAAACCACGTTTTCTGGAAATCTCGCATCCTGCGAAATTATCTTGTTTTTCCTAAACAAAACGTTGTAACTCGAAAAGCTTTGGCGTTGCTTGTTTGTCTAAGAGTGTAGCCTCAAAAGAGAATGCACAGGAGAGTTTTCCCTAGAAAGAATATGTAAGAATACCACGTTATAAGAAAATACAGTGTTGCAGAGTAAAGACAAATAAGTACGTATTGGAAACACTTTAGGGAAGAAATAATGCATCGTACAATATTTGCTTGTATCTCCTAAACAACACGTTGTAACTCGAAAATATTTGGTGTGGCTCGTACGTCTACACGTGTAGCCTCAAAACAGAAACCACAGGAGAATTTTCTTTCGTCAAAATTTGTCAAAAAACCACGTTTTAAGGAAATCCCGCATCGTGCAATATTATCTTGTTTTTCCTAAACAACACGTTTTAACTCGAAAAGCTTTGCTGTTGCGTGTATGTCTGAGCATGTTGCCTCTAAAGACAATGCACAAGAGAGTTTTCTCTCGAAAGAACATGTAAGAATACAACGTTATATGGAAATACAGTGTTGCAGAGTAAAGACAAATACGTACATATTGGAAACACTTTACGAGAAGAAATAACGCATCATACAAAATTGGCGTGTATCTCCTAAACAACACGTGGTAACTCGAAAGGATTTGGTGTGGCATGTACGTCTAAACGTGTAGCCTCAAAAGAGTACACACAGGAGAGTTTTATTTGGTCAAAATTTGTCAGAAAACCACATATTAAGGAAATCCCGCATCGTGCGAAATTATCTTGTTTTTCCTAAACAACGCATTGTAACTCGAAAAGCTTTGGTGTAGCGTGTATGTCTAAGCGTGTAGCCTCATAAGAGAACACACAGGAGACTTTTCTCTCGAAAGAATATGTGAGAATACCACGTTATAAGGAAGTACAGTGTTGCAGAATAAAGACAAATACTTACGTATTGGAAACCCTTAAACTTTACGAGATGAAATAAAGCATCGTACAAAATTAGCTTGTATCTCCTAAACAACACGTTGTAACTCGAAAAGATTTGGTGTGGCGTGTACGTCTAAACGTGTAGCCTCAAAAAGAACCCAGAGAAGAATTTTCTTTCGTTAAAATTTTTCAGAACACCACGTTTTAAGGAAATCCCGCATCGTGCAAAATCATCTTCTTTTTCCTAAATAACATGTTGTAACTCGAAAAGCTTTGGTGTTGCGTGTATGTCTAAGCGTGGAGCCTCAAAAGAGAAGGCACAGGAGAGTTTTCTCTCGAAGGAATATGTAAGAATACCACGTTATAAAGAAATACAATTTTGTAGACTAAAGGCAAATAAGTACATATTGGAAACACTTTACGAGAAGAAATAATGCATCGTACAAAATTAGCTTGTATCTCCTAAACAACACGTTGTAACTCGAAAAGATTTGGTGTGACGTGTACGTCTATACGTGTAGCCTCAAAGGAAATCCCACAGAAGAATTTTCCTTTGTCAATTTTTTCAGAAAACCACGTTTTAAATAAATCCCGCATCGTGCGAAATTATCTTTTTATTCATTAACAACACGTTGTAACTCGAAAAGCTTTGGTGTTGCCTGTATGTCTAAGTGTGTAGCCTCAAAACGGAACGCACTAAATAGTTTTCTCTCGAAAGAATATGTAAGAATACCACGTTATAAGGAAATACAGTGTTTCAGAGTAAAGACAAATACTTACATATTGGGAATATTTTACGAGAAGAAATACGCATCGAACAAAATTAGCTTGTATCTCCTAAACAACACATGGTAAGTCGAAAAGATTTGGTTTGGCGTGTATGTCTAAACGTGTAGCCTCAAAGGAGAACACAAAGGAGAATTTTCTTTCGTCAAAATTTGTCAGAAAACCACGTTTTAAGGAAATACCGCATCGTGGGAAATTATCTTGTTTTTCCTAAACAACAAGTGGTAACTCGAAAAGCTTTGGTGTTGCGTGTATGTCTAAGCGTGTAGCCTCAAAAGAGAATGCACAGGAGAGTTTTCTCTCATTAGAACATGTAAGAATTCAACGTTATAAGGAAATACAGTGTTGCAGAGTAAAGACAAATACGTACATATTGGAAACACATTACGAGAAGAAATTAAGCATCACACAATATTAGCTTGTATCTCCTAAACAACAAGTGGAAACTCGAAAACATTTAGTTTGGCGTGTATGTCTAAAAGTTTAGCCTCAAAAGAGAACCCACTGGAGAATTTTCTTTCGTCAAAATTGGTCAGAAAACAAGGTTTTAACGAAATCCCGCATCCTGCGAAATTATCTTGTTTTTCCTAAACAACACGTTGTAACTCAAAAAGCTTGGGTGTTGCGTGTATGTCTCAGTGTGTAGCCTCAAAAGAGAACACACAGGAGAGTTTTCACTCAAAAGAATAAGTAAGAATACCAGGTTATAAGGAAACACAGTGTTGCAGAGTAAAGACAAATATGTACGTATTGGAAACACTTTACGTGAAGAAATAACGCATCATAAAAAATTAGCTTGTATCTCCTAAACAACACGTTGTAACTCGAAAATGTTTGGTGTGGCAGGTACGTCTAAACGTGTAGCCTCAAAAAGAGAACACACAGGAGAATTTTCTTTGGTCAAATTTGTCACAAAACCACGTATTAAGGAAATCCTACATCGTGCGAAATTATCTTGTTTTTCCTAAACAACACGTTGTAACTCGAAAACCTTTGGTGTTGCGTGTATGTCTCAGCGTGTAGCCTTAAAAGAGAACACACAGGGGAGTTTTCTCTCAAAAGAATATGTAAGAATACCACGTTATAAGGACATACAGTGTTGCAGAGTAAAGAAAAATACGTACGTATTGGAAACCCTTAAAGTTTACGAGATGAAATACAGCATCGTACAAAATTAGCTCGTATCTCCTAAACAACACTTTGTAACTCGAAAAGATTTGGTGTGGCGTGTACGTCTAAACTTGTAGCCTCAAAAGAGAATCCATAGGAGAATTTTCTTTCGTCAAAGTTTCAGAAAAGCACGTTTTAAGGAAATCCAGCATCGTGCGAAATTATCTTGTTTTTCCTAAACAACACGTAGTAACTCGAAAATCTTTGGTGATGCATGTATGACTAAGCGTGTAGCCTCAAAAGAGAACACACAGGAGAGTTTTCTCTCGAAAGAATATGTGAGAATACCACGTTATAAGGAAGTACAGTGTTGCAGAATAAAGACAAATACTTACGTATTGGAAACCCTTAAACTTTACGAGATGAAATAAAGCATCGTACAAAATTAGCTTGTATCTCCTAAACAACACGTTGTAACTCGAAAAGGTTTGGTGTGGCGTGTACGTCTAAAGGTGTAGCCTCAAAAGAGAACCACAGGACAATTTTCGTTCGTCAAAATTTGTCAGAAAACCACGTTTTAAGGAAATCCCGCATCGTGAGAAATTATCTTGTTCTTCATAAACAGCACATTGTAACTCGAAAAGCTTTGGTGTTGCGTGTATGTTTAAGCGTGTACCCTCAAAAGAGAACGCACAGGAGAGTTTTCTCTCGAAAGAATATGTAAGAAATCCACGTATTAAGGAAATACCGTGTTGCAGAGTAAAGACAAATACGTACTTATTGGAAACACATTACGAGAAGAAATAACGCATCGTAAAAAATTAGCTTGTATCTCCTAAACAACAGGTTGTAACTCGAAAAGATTTGGTGTGGCGTGTACGTCTAAAAGTGTAGCCTCAAAATAGTACACACAGGAGAGTTTTATTTGGTCAAAATTTGTCAGAAAACCACGTTTTAAGGAAATCCCGCATCGTGCGAAATTATGTTGTTTTTCCTAAACAACATGTTGTAACTCGAAAAGCTTTGGAGTTGAGTGTATGTCTAAGCATGTAGCCTCAAAGGAGACCGCACAGGAGAGTTTTCTCTCGAAAGAATATGCAAGAATACCTCGTTATAAGGAAATACAGTGTTGCAGAGTAAAGCCAAATATTTACATAATGGAAACACTTAAACTTTATGAGAAGAAATAATGCATCGTAAAAAAATTAGCTTGTATCTCCTAAACAACACGTTGTAACTCGACAAGATTTAGTGTCTCGGGCACGTCTAAATGTGTAGCCTCAAAAGAGAACCCACAGGAGTATTTTCTTTCGTCAAAATTTGTCAGAAAACCACGTTTTAAGGAAATCCCGCATCATGCTAAATTATCTTGTTTTTCCTAAACAACACATTGTAACTCGAAAAACTTTGGTGTTGCGTGTATGTCAAAGCGTATAGCCTCAAAAGAGAACGCACAGGAGAGTTTTCTCTCGAAAGAATGTGTAAGAATACCACGTTATAAGGAAATACAGTGTTGCAGAGTAAAGACAAATACGTACATATTGGAAAAACTTAAAGTTTACGAGAAGAAATAAGGCATCTTACAAAATTAGTTTGTATCTCCTAAACCACACGTTATAACTCGAAAAGATTTGGTGTGGTGTGTACGTCTAAACGTGTAGCCTAAAAAGAGAACCCACAGGATAATTTTCTTTCGTCAAAATTAGTCAGAAAACCACGTTTTAAGGAAATCCCGCATCGTGTGAAATTATCTTGTTTTTCCTAAAAAACACGTTGTAACTCGAAAAGCTTTGGTGTTGCGTGTATGTCTAAGCATGTAGCCTCAAAGGGGAACGCACAGGAGAGTTTTCTCTCGAAAGCATATGCAAGAATACCACGTTATAAGGAAATACAGTGTTGCAGAGTAAAGGCAAATATGTACGTAATGGAAACACTTAAACTTTATGAGAAGAAATAACGCATCGTAAAAAAATTAGCTTGTATCTCCTAAACAACACGTTGTAACTCGAAAAGATCTGGTGTTGCGTGAATGTCTAAGCATGTAGCCTCAAAGGAGAACGCACAGGAGAGTTTTCTCTCGAAAGAATATGCAAGAATACCACGTTATAAGGAAATACAGTGTTGCAGAGTAAAGGCAAATATGTACGTAATGGAAACACTTAAACTTTATGAGAAGAAATAACGCATCGTAAAAAAAATTAGCATGTTTCTCCTAAACAACACGTTGTAACTCGGAAAGATTTGGTGTGGCGTGTACGTCTAAATGTGTAGCCTCAAAAGAGAACCCACAGGAGTATTTTCTTTCGTCAAAATTTGTCAGAAAACCACGTTTTAAGGAAATCCCGCATCGTGCGAAATTATCTTGTTTTTCCTAAACAACACGTTGTAACTCGAAAAGCTTTGGAGTTGCGTGTATGTCTAAGCGTGTAGCCTCAAAAGAGAACGCAAAGGAGAGTTTTTTCTCGAAAGAATATGTAAGAATACCACGTTATTAGGAAATACAGTGTTGCAGAGTAAAGACAAATACTTACGTCTTGGAAAAACTTTAGGAGAAGAAATAACGCATCGTAAGAAATTAGCTTGTATCTCCTAAACAACACGTTGTAACTCAAAAAGCTTTGGTGTTGCGTGTATGTGTAAGCGTGTAGCCTCAAAGGAGAACGCAAAGGAGAGTTTTTTCTCGAAAGAATATGTAAGAATACCACGTTATTAGGAAATACAGTGTTGCAGAGTAAAGACAAATACTTATGTATTGGAAAAACTTTATGAGAAGAAATAACGCATCGTACAAAATTAGCTTGTATCTACTAAACAACACGTTGCAACTTAAAAAGATTTGGTGTGGCCTGTACGTCTAAACGTGTAGCCTGAAAAAAGAAGCCATAGGAGAATTTTCTTTGGTCAAAATTTGTCAGAAAACCACGTATTAAGGAAATCCCGCATCGTGCGAAATTATCTTGTTTTTCCTAAACAATACGTTTTAACTCGAAATGCTTTGGTGTTGCATGTATGTCTAATCGTGTAGCCTCAAAAGAGAACGCACAGGAGAGTTTTCTCTCGAAAGAATATGTAAGAATACCACGTTATAAGGAAATACAGTGTTGCAGAGTAAAGACAAATACGTACTTATTGGAAAAACTTAAACTTTACGAGAAGAAATAACGCATCGTACAAAATTAGCTTGTATCTCCTAAACAACACGTTGTAACTTGAAAAGATTTGGTGTGGCTTGTACGGCTAAACGTGTAGCCTCAAAAGAGTACCCACAGGAGAGTTTTATTTCGTCAAAATTTGTCAGAAAACCACGTTTTAAGGAAATCCCGCATCATGCGAAATTATCTTGTTTTTCCTAAACAACACGTTGTAAATCGAAAAGCTTTGGTGTTGCGTGAATGTCTAAGCATGTAGCCTCAAAGGAGAACGCACAGGAGAGTTTTCTCTCGAAAGAATATGCAAGAATACCACGTTATAAGGAAATACAGTGTTGCAGAGTAAAGGCAAATATGTATGTAATGGAAACACTTAAACTTTATGAGAAGAAATAACGCATCGTAGAAAAATTACCTTGTTGCTCCTAAACAACACGTTGTAACTCGAAAAGATTTGGTATGGCGTGTACGTCTAAACGTGTAGCCTCAAAAGAGTACCCACAGTAGAGTTTTATTTCGTCAAAATTTGTCAGAAAACCACGTTTTAAGGAAATCCCGCATCGTGTAAAAATATCTTGTTTTTCCTAAACAACACGTTTTAACTCGAAAAGCTTTGGTGTTGTGTGTATGTCTAAGCGTGTAGCCTCAAAAGAGAACGCAAAGGAGAGTTTTTTCTCGAAAGAATATGTAAGAATACCACGTTATTAGGAAATACAGTGTTGCAGAGTAAAGACAAATACTTACGTCTTGGAAAAACTTTGCGAGAAGAAATAACGCATAGTAAGAAATTAGCTTGTATCTCCTAAACAACACGTTGTAACATAAAAAGATTTGGTGTGGCCTGTACGTCTAAACGTGTAGCCTGAAAAGAGAACCCATAGGAGAATTTTCTTTGGTCAAAATTTGTCAGAAAACCATGTATTAAGGAAATCCCGCATAGTGCGACATTATCTTGTTTTTCCTAAACCAAACGTTTTAACTCGAAAAGCTTTCGTGTTGCGTGTATGTCTAAGCGTGTAGCCTCAAAAGAGAACACACGGGAGAGTTTTCTCTCGAAAGAATATGTAAGAATACCACGTTATAAGGAAATACAGTGTTGCAGAGTAACGACAAATACGTACTTATTGGAAAAACTTAAACCTTACGAGAAGAAATAAGGCATCTTACAAAATTAGTTTGTATCTCCTAAACAACACATTATAACTCGAAAAGATTTGGTGTGGTGTGTATGTCTAAACGTGTAGCCTCAAAAGAGAACCCACAGGAAAATTTTCTTTCGTCAAAATTTGTCAGAAAACCACGTTTTAAGGAAATCCCGCATTCTGCGAAATTATCTTGTTTTTCTTAAACAAAACATTTTAACTCGAAAAGCTTTGGTGTTGCGTGTATGTCTAAGCGTGTAGCCTCAAAAGAGAACGCACAGGAGAGTTTTCTCTCAAAAGAATATGTAAGAATACCACGTTATAAGGAAATACAGTGTTGCAGAGTAAAGACAAATACGTACTTATTGGAAAAACTTAAACTTAAAAGAAGAAATAACGCATCGTACAAAATTAGCTTGTATCTCCCAAACAACACGTTGTAACTTAAAAAGATTTGGTGTGGCCTGTACGTCTAAACGTGTAGCCTCAAAAGAGAACCCATAGGAGAATTTTCTTTGGTCAAAATTTGTCAGAAAACCACGTATTAAGGAAATCCCGCATCTTGCGAAATTATCTTGTTTTTCCTAAACAACACGTTGTAACTCGAAAAGCTTTGGTGTTGCGTGTATGTCTAAGCCTGTAACCTCAAAGGAGAATGCCCAGGAGAGTTTTCTCTCGAAAGAATATGTAAGAATACCACGTTATAAGGAAATACAGTGTTGCAGAGTAAAGACAAATACGTACTTATTGGAAAAACTTAAACTTAAGAGAAGAAATAACGCATCGTACAAAATTAGCTTGTATCTCCCAAACAACACGTTGTAACTTAAAAAGATTTGGTGTGGCCTGTACGTCTAAACGTGTAGCCTCAAAAGAGAACCCATAGGAGAATTTTCTTTGGTCAAAATTTGTCAGAAAACCACGTATTAAGGAAATTCCGCATCGTGCGAAATTATCTTGTTTTTCCTAAACAAAACGTTTTAACTCGAAAAGCTTTGGTGTTGCGTGTATGTCTAAGCCTGTAACCTCAATGGAGAATGCCCAGGAGAGTTTTCTCTCGAAAGAATATGTAAGAATACCACGTTATTGCAACACTGTATTTCCTTATAACGTGGTATTCTTACATATTCTTTCGAGAGAAAACTCTCCTGTGCATTCTCTTTTGGGGCTACATACTTAGACATACACCCAACATCAAAGCTTTGCGAGTTAAAATGTGTTGTTTAGGAAGAACTAGATAATTTCTCACGATCCGGGATTTCCTTAAAACGTGGTTTTCTGAAAAATTTTGACAAAAGGAAATTGTCCTGTGGGTTCTCTTTTGAGGCTACACGTTTAGACATACAGGCCACACCAAATCTTTTCGAGTTACAACGTGTTGTTTAGGAGATACAAGCTAATTTTGTACGATGCTTTATTTCATCTCGTAAAGTTTTTAGGTTTCTAATACATTCTTATATGTCTTTACTCTGCAACACTGTATTTCCTTACAACATGGTATTCTTACATATTCTTTCGATAGAAAACTCTCCTGTGCGTTCTCTTTCGAGGCTACATGCTTAGATATACACGCACTACTAAAGCTTTTCGAGTTACAACGTGTTGTTTAGGAAAAACAAGATAATTCGCACGATGCTGGATTTCCCTAAAACGTGGTTTTCTGAAAAATTTTGACGAAAGAAAATTCTCCTGTGGGTTTTCATTTGAGGCTCCACGTTTAGACGTACACGCCACACCAAATCTTTTCGAGTTACAACGTGTTGTTTAGGAGATACAAGCTAATTTTTTATGATGCTTTATATCTTCTTGTAAATTTTAAGTGTTTCCAAAAGGTACGTATTTATCTTTAATTTGCCACAATGTATTTCCTTATAACGTGGTATTCTTACATACTCGTTCGAGAGAAATCTCTCCTGTGCGTTCACCTTTGAGGCTACATGCTTACACATACACACAACAGCAAAGATTTTCGAGTTACAATGTGTTGATTAGGAAAAACAACACAGTTTCGCACGATGCAGGATTTCCTTAATAAGTGGTTTTCTGACAAATTTTGACGAAAGAAAATTCTCCTGTGGGTTCTCTTTTGAGGCTACACGTTTAGACGTACACGCCACACCAAATCTTTTAGAGTTACAACGTGTTGTTTAGGAGATACAAGCTAATTTTGTATGATGCGTTATTTCTTCTCGTAAAGTGTTTCCAATACATATGTATTTGCCTTTAGTCTGCAACACTGTATTTCCTTATAACGTGGTATTCTTATATATTCTTTCGAGAGAAAACTCTCCTGTGCATCCTCTTTTGAGGCTACACACTTAGACATACACGCAACACCAAAGCTTTTCGAGTTACAACGTGTTTTTTCGGAAAAACTAGATAATTTCGCACGATGAGGAATTTCCTTAATACGTGGTTTTCTGACAAACTTTGACCAAAGAAAATTCTCCTATGGGTTCTCTTTTGAGACTACACGTTTAGACGTACAGGCCACACCAAATCTTTTTAAGTTACAACGTGTTGTTTAGGAGATACAAGCTAATTTTGTACGATGCGTTACTTCTTCTCGTAAAGTTTTTCCAATAAGTAAGTATTTGTCTTAACTCTGCAACACTGTATTTCCTTATAACGTGGTATTCTTACATATTCTTTCGAGAGAATACTCTCCTCTGCGTTCTCTTTTGGGGCTACACGCTTAGACATACACCCAACACCAAAGCTTTTCGAGTTAAAACGTGTTGTTTAGGAAGAACAAGATAATTTCTCACGATGCGGGATTTCCTTAAAACGTGGTTTTCTGACAAATTTTGACGAAAGAAAATTGTCCTGTGTGTTCTCTTTTGAGGCTACACGTTTAGGCGTACAAGGCACACCAAATCTTTTCGAGTTACAACGTGTTGTTTAGGAGATACAAGCTAATTTTGTACGATGCTTTATTTCATCTCGTAAAGTTTATGGGTTTCCAATACATACGTATTTGTCTTTACTCTGCAACACTGTATTTCGTTATAACGTGGTATTCTTACATATTCTTTCGAGAGAAAACTCTCCTGTGCGTTCTCCTTTGAGGCTACACACTTAGACATACACGCAACACCAAAGCTTTTCGAGTTACAATGTGATGTTTAGGAAAAACAAGATAATTTCACACGATGCGGGATTTACTTAAAACGTGGTTTCTGAAAAATTTTGACGAAAGAAAATTGTCCTGTGGGTTCTCTTTTGAGGCTACACATTTAGACGTACACGCCACACCAAATCTTTTTGAGTTACAACGTGTTGTTTAGGAGATACAAGCTAATTTTGTACGATGCGTTATTTCTTCTAGTAAAGTGTTTCCAATACGTACGTATTTGCCTTTAGTCTGCAACACTGTATTTCCTTATAACGTGGTGTTCTTACATATTCTTTCGAGAAAAAACTCTCCTGTGCATCCTCTTTTGAGGCTACACGCTTAGACATACACGCAACACCAAAGCTTTTCGCGTTACAACGTGTTGTTTAGGAAAAACAAGATAATTTCGCACAATGAGGGATTTCCTTAATACGTGGTTTTCTGACATATTTTGACCAAAGAAAATTCTCCTATGGGTTCTCTTTTGAGACTACACGTTTAGACGTACAGGCCACTCCAAATCTTTTTAAGTTACAACGTGTTGTTTAGGCGATACAAGCTAATTTTGGACGATGCGTTATTTCTTCTTGTAAAGTTTTTCCAATAAATATTTGTCTTTACTCTGCAACACTGTATTTCCTTATAACGTGGCATTCTTACATATTCTTTCGAGGGAAAACTCTCCTCTGCGTTCTCTTTTGGGGCTACATGCTTAGACATACACCCAACACCAAAGCTTTTCGAGTTAAAACGTGTTGTTTAGGAAGAACTAGATAATTTCTCAAGTTGCGTGATTTCCTTAAAACGTGGTTTTCTGACAAAATTTGATGAAAGAAAAGTGTCCTGTGGGTTCTCTTTTGAGGCTACATGTTTAGACGTACATGCCACACCAAATCTTTTCGAGTTACAACGTGTTGTTTAGGAGATACAAGCTAATTTTGTACGATGCTTTATTTCATCTCGTAAAGTTTATGGGTTTCCAATACATACGTATTTGTCTTTACTCTGCAACACTGTATTTCTTTATAACGTGGTATTCTTACATATTCTTTCGAGAGAAAACTCTCCTGTGCGTTCTTCTTTGAGGCTACACACTTAGACATACACGCAACACCAAAGCTTTTCGAGTTACAATGTGATGTTTAGGAAAAACAAGATAATTTCACACGATGCGGGATTTACTTAAAACGTGGTTTCTGAAAAATTTTGACGAAAGAAAATTCTCCTGTGGGTTCTCTTTTGAGGCTACACGTTTAGACGTACACGCCACACCAAATCTTTTCGAGTTACAACGTGTTGTTTAGGAGATACAAGCTAATTTTGTAAGATGCGTTATTTCTTCTAGTAAAGTGTTTCCAATACGTACGTATTTGCCTTTAGTCTGCAACACTGTATTTCCTTATAACGTGGTATTCTTACATATTCTTTCGAGAGAAAACTCTCCTGTGCATCCTCTTTTGAGGCTACACGCTTAGACTTACACGCAACACCAAAGCTTTTCGCGTTACAACGTGTTGTTTAGGAAAAACAAGATAATTTCGCACAAAGAGGGATTTCCTTAATACGTGGTTTTCTGACATATTTTGACCAAAGAAAATTCTCCTATGGGTTCTCTTTTGAGACTACACATTTAGACGTACAGGCCACTCCAAATCTTTTTAAGTTACAACGTGTTGTTTAGGCGATACAAGCTAATTTTGTATGATGCGTTATTTCTTTTCGTAAAGTGGTTCCAATACGTATGTATTTGTCTTTACTCTGCAACACTGTATTTACTTATAACGTGGCATTCTTACATATTCTTTTGAGAGAAAACTCTCCTCTGCGTTCTCTTTTGGGGCTACATGCTTAGACATACACCCAACACCAAAGTTTTTCGAGTTAAAACATGTTGTTTAGGAAGAACTAGATAATTTCTCACGATGCGGGATTTCCTTTAAACGTGGTTTTCTGACAAAATTTGATGAAAGAAAATTGTCCTGTGGGTTCTCTTTTGAGGCTACACGTTTAGACATACACGCCACACCAAATCTTTTCGAGTTACAACTTGTTGTTTAGGAGATACAAGCTAATTTTGTACGATGCTTTATTTCATCTCATAAAGTTTATGGGTTTCCAATACATACGTTTTTGTCTTTACTCTGCAACACTGTATTCCCTTATAACGTGATATTCTTACATATTCTTTCGAGAAAAAACTCTCCTGTGTGTTCTCTTTTGAGGCTACACCCTTAGACATACACGCAACACCAAAGCTATTCGAGTTATAATGTGTTGTATAGGAAAAACAAGATAATTTCGCACAATGCGGGATTTCCTTAACGTGGATTTCTGAAAATTTTTGACGAAAGAAAATTGTCCTGTGGGTTCTGTTTTGAGGCTACACGTTTAGACGTACACGCCACACCAAATCCTTTCAAGTTACAACATGTTGTTTAGGAGACACAAGCTAATTTTGTACGATGCGTTATTTCTTCTCGTAAAGTGTTTCCAATACGTACGTATTTGCCTTTAGTCTGCAACACTGTATTTCCTTATAACATGGTATTCTTACATATTCTTTCGAGAGAATATTGTTTAGGAAAAACAATATAATTTCGCGCGATGCGGGATTTCCTTAATAAGTGGTTTTCTGACAAATTTTGACCAAGGAAAATTCCTCTATGGGTTCTCTTTTGAGGCTACACGTTTAGACGTACAGGCCACACCTAATCTTTTTAAGTTACAACGTGTTGTTTAGGAGATACAAGCTAATTTTGTACGATAGGTTATTTCTTCTCGTAAAGTTTTCTAATAAGTAAGAATATGTCTTTACTCTGCAACACTGTATTTCCTTATAACGTGGTATTCTTACATATTCTTTGGAGAGAAAACTCTCCTGTACATTCTCATTTGAGGCTACACGTTAGACATACACGCAACACCAAAGCTTTTCGAGTTACAATGTGTTGTTTAGGAAGAACAAGATAATTTCCCACGATGCGGGATTTCCTTAAAACGTGGTTTTCTGACAAATTTTGACGAAAGAAAATTCTGTGGCTTCTCTATTGAGGCTACACGTTTAGACATACACACCACACCAAATCTTTTTGAGTTACAACGTGTTGTTTAGTAGATACAAACTAATTTTTTTATGATGCCTTATTTCTTCTCGTACAGTTTTTCTAATAAGTAAGAATATGTCTTTACTCTGCAACACTGTATTTCCGTATAATGTGGTATTCTTACATATTCTTTCGAGAGAAAACTCTCCTGTGCGTTCTCATTTGAGGCTACACGCTTAGACATACACGCAACACCAAAGCTTTTCTAGTTACAATGTGTTGTTTAGGAAGAACAAGATAATTTCCCACGATGCGGGATTTCCTTAAAACGTGGTTTTCTGATAAATTTTGACGAAAGAAAATTCTCCAGTTGGTTCTCCATTGAGGCTACACGTTTAGATATACACACCACACCAAATCTTTTTGAGTTACAACGTGTTGTTTAGGAGATACAAGCTAATTTTTTTATGATGCCTTATTTCTTCTCGTAAAGTTTAAGTGTTTCCAAGACGTATGTATTTGCCTTTACTCTCTAACACTGTATTTCCTTATTGCGTGGTATTCTTACATATTCTTTCGACAGTAAACTCTCCTGTGCTTTCTCTTTGGAGGCTACACGTTTAGACATACATGCAACACCAAAGCTTTTCGAGTTACAACGTGTTGTTTAGGAAAAACAAGATAATTTCGCATGATGCGGGATTTCCTTAAAACGTGGTTTTCTGACAAATTTTGATGAAAGAAAATTCTCCTGTGGGTAATCTTTTGAGGGTACACGTTTAGAAGTACACGCCACACCAAATACTTTCGAGTTATAACGTGTTGTTTAGGAGATACAAGCTAATTTTGTACTATGTGTTATTTCTTCTCGTAAAGTTTAAGTGTTTCCAATAAGTATGTATTTGTCTTTACTCTGCAACACTGTATTTCCTTATAACGTGATATTCCTACATATTCTTTCGGGAGAAAACTCTCCTGTGCGTTCTCTTTTGAGGCTACACGCTTAGAAATACACGCAACACCAAAGCTTTTCGAATTACAACGTGTTGTTTAGGAAAAACAAGATATTTTCGCACGATGCAGGATTTCTGTAAAACGTGGTTTTTGACAAATTTTGACCAAAGAAAACTCTCCTGTGGGTTCTCTTTTGAGGCTACACGTTTAGACGTACACAGCACACCAAATCTTTTCCAGTTACAACGTGTTGTTTAGGAGATACAAGCTAATTTTGCATGATGCTTTATTTCTTCTCGTAAAGTGTTTCCAATAAGTACGTATTTGTCTATACTCTGCAACACTGTATTTCCTTATAACCTGGTATTCTTACATATTCTTTCGAGAGAAAACTCTCCTGAGCGTTCCCCTTTGAGGCTACGCACTTAGACATACACGCAACACCAAAGCTTTTCGAGTTAAAACGTGTTGTTTAGGAAAAAGAAGATAATTATGCACGATGCGTGATTTCCTTAATAAGTGGTTTTCTGACAAATTTTGACCAAGGAAAATTCCTCTATGGGTTCTCTTTTGAGGCTACACGTTTAGACGTACAGGCCACACCAAATCTTTTTAAGTTACAACGTGTTGTTTAGGAGATACAAGCTAATTTTGTACGATGCGTTATTTCTTCTCCTAAAGTTTTTCCAATAAATAAATATATGTCTTTATTCTGCAACACTGTATTTCCTTATAACGTGGTATTCTTACATATTCTTTCAAGAGAAAATTCTCCTGTGCGTTCTCATTTGAGGCTACACGCTTAGACATATACGCAACACCAAAGTTTTTCGAGTTACAACGTGTTGTTTAGGAAGAAGAAGATAATTTCCCACGATGCGGGATTTCCTTAAAACGTGGTTTTCTGACAAATTTTGAAGAAAGAAAATTCTCCTGTGGGTTCTCTTTTGAGGCTACACGTTTAGATGTACACGCCACACCAAATCTTTTTGAGTTTCAACGTGTTGTTTAGGAGATACAAGCTAATTTTTTTACGATGCGTTATTTCTTTTCGTAAAGTCTAAGTGTTTCCAATACATATGTATTTGCCTTTACTCTGCAACACTGTATTTCCTTATAACGTGGTATTGTTACATATTCTTTCGAGAGAAAACTCTCCTCTGCGTTCTCTTTGGAGGCTACATGCTTAGACATACACGCAAAACCAAAGCTTTTCGAGTTACAACGTGTTGTTTAGGAAAAACAAGATAATTTCGCATGATGCGGGATTTCCTTAAAACGAGGTTATCTGACAAATTTTGACGAAAGAAAATTCTCCTGTGGGTTCTCTTTTGAGGGTACACGTTTAGACGTACAAGCCACACCAAATCCTTTCGAGTTATAACGTGTTGTTTAGGAGATACAAGCTAATTTTGTACTATGTGTTATTTCTACTCGTAAAGTTTAAGTGTTTCCAATAAGTATGTATTTGTCTTTACTCTGCAACACTGTATTTCCTTATAACGTGGTATTCCTACATATTCTTTCGGGAAAAAAATCTCCTGTGCGTTCCCTTTTAAGGCTACAGGCTTAGACATACACGCAACACCAAAGCTTTTCGAGTTACAACATGTTGTTTAGGAAAAACAAGATAATTATGCACGATGCGGGATTTCCTTAAAACGTGGTTTTTGACAAATTTTGACGAAAGAAAAATCTCCTGTGGGTTCTCTTTGAGGCTACACGTTTAGACGTACACACCACACCAAATCTTTTCGAGTTACAGCGTGTTGTTTAGGAGATACAAGCTAATTTTGCATGATGCGTTATTTCTTCTCGTAAAGTGTTTCCAATAAGTACGTATTTGTCTTTCCTCTGCAACACTGTATTTCCTTATCACATGGTATTCTTACATATTCTTTCGAGAGAAAACTATCCTGTGCATTCTCTTTGGTGGCTACACGCTTAGACATACATGCAACACCAAAGCTTTTCGAGTTACAACGTGTTGATTAGGAAAAACAAGATAATTTCGCCCGATGCGGGATTTCCTTAATACGTGGTTTTCTGACAAATTTGACCAAAGAAAATTCTCCTGTGGGTTCTCTTTTGAGGCTACACGTTCAGACGTACATGCCACACCTAATCTTTTTGAGTTACCACGTGTTGTTTTGGAGATTCAAGCTAATTTTGTACCATGCGTTATTTCTTCTCATAATGTGTTTCCAATAAGTACGTATATGTCTTTACTCTGCAGCAATATATTTCCTTATAACGTGGTATTCTTACATATTCTTTCGAGAGAAAACTCTCCTGTGCATTCTCTTTTGAGGCTGCACGCTTAGACATACACGCAACACCAAAGCTTTTCTAGTTACAACGTGTTGCTTAGGAAAAACAAGATAATTTCGCACGATGCGGGATTTCCTTAAAACGTGGTTTTCTGACAAATTTTGACGAAAGAAAACTCTCCTGTGGGTTCTCTTTTGAGGCTACACGTTTAGACGTACATGCCACACCAAATCCTTTTGAGTTACAACGTGTTGTTTAGGACATACAAGCTAATTTTGCAAGATTCGTTATTTCTCTCATAAAGTGCTTCCAATACAGACGTATTTGTCTTTATTCTGCCACACTGTATTTCCTTATAACGTGGTATTCTTACATATTCTTCCGAGAGAAAACTCTCCTGTGCGTTCTCTTTTAGGGCTACACGCTTACAAATACACCCTACACCAAAGCTTTTCGAGTTAAAACGTGCTGTTTAGGAAGAACAAGATAATTTCTCACGATGCGGGATTTCCTTAAAACGTGGTTTTCTGAAAAATTTTGACGAAAGAAAATTATCCTGTGGGTTCTCTTTTGAGGCTACACGTTTAGACGTACACGCCACACCAAATCTTTTCGAGTTACAACGTGTTGTTTAGGAGATACAAGCTAATTTTGTACGATGCTTTATTTCATCTCTTAAAGTTTATGGGTTTCCAATACATATGTATTTGTCTTTATTCTGCAACACTGTATTTTCTTATAACGTGGTATCCTTACAAATTCTATCGAGAAAAAACTCTCCTGTGCGTTCTCTTTTGAGGCTACACGCTTAGACATACACGCAAAACCAAAGTTTTCGAGTTACAACGTGTTGTTTAGGAAAAACAAGACAATTTCGCATGATGAGGGATTTCCTTAAAACGTGGATATCTGACAAATTTTGACGAAAGAAAATTCTCCTGTGGGTTCTATTTTGAGGGTACACGTTTAGACGTACAAGCCACACCAAATCCTTTCGAGTTATAACGTGTTGTTTAGGAGATACAAGCTAATTTTGTACTATGTGTTATTTCTACTCGTAAAGTTTAAGTGTTTCCAATAAGTATGTATTTGTCTTTACTCTGCAACACTGTATTTCCTTATAACGTGGTATTCCTACATATTCTTTCGGGAAAAAACTCTCCTGTGCGTTCTCTTTTAAGGCTACACGCTTAGACATACACGCAACACCAAAGCTTTTCGAGTTACAATGTGTTGTTTAGGAAAAACAAGATAATTTCGCACGATGCAGGATTTATTTAAAACGTGGTTTCTGAAAAAATTTTGACGAAAGATAATTCTCCTGTGGGTTCTCTTTTGAGGCTGCACGTTTAGACGTACACGCCACACCAAATCCTTTCGAGATATAACGTGTTGTTTAGGATATACAAGCTAATTTTGTACTATGTGTTATTTCTTCTCGTAAAGCTTAAGTGTTTCCAATAAGTATGTATTTGTCTTTACTCTGCAACACTGTATTTCCTTATAACGTGGTATTCCTACATATTCTTTCAGAAGAAAACTCTCCTGTGCGTTCTCTTTTGAGGCTACACGCTTAGACATACACGCACCACCAAAGCTTTTCGAGTTGCAACATGTTGTTTAGGAAAAACAAGATAGTTTCGCACGATGCGGTATTTCCTTAAAACGTGGTTTTCTGACAAATTTTGACGAAAGAAAACTCTCCTGTGGGTTCTCTTTTGAGGCTACACCTTTAGACATACACGCCACACCAAATCTTGTCGACTTGCAACGTGTTGTTTAGGAGATACAAGCTAATTTTACATGATGCGTTATTTCTTCTCCTAAAGTGTTTCCAATAAATACAAATTTGTCTATACTCTGCCACACTGTATTTCCTTATAACATGATATTCTTACATATTCTTTCGAGAGAAAACTCTCCTGTGCGTTCTCTTTGGAGGCTACACGCTTAGACATTCACCCAACACCAAAGCTTTTCGAGTTACAACGTGTTGTTTAGGAAAAACAAGATAATTTCGCATGATGCGGGATTTCCTTAAACATGGTTTTCTGACAAATTTTGAAGAAAGAAAATTCTCCTGTGGGTTCTCTTTTGAGGCTACACGTTTAGATGTACAAGCCACACCAAATCTTTTTGAGTAACCATGTGTTGTTTCGGAGATGCAAGCTAATTTTGTACCATGCGTTATTTCTTCTCATAATGTGTTTCCAAAATGTATGTATTTGTCTTTACTCTGCAGCAATATGTTTCCTTATAACGTGGTATTCTTACATATTCTTTTGAGAGAAAACTCTCCTGTGCATTCTCTTTTGAGGCTACATGCTTAGACATACACGCAACACCAAATCCTTTCGAGTTATAACGTGTTGTTTAGCATATACAAGCTAATTTTGTACTGTTTTATTTCTTTTTTTTTTCATTCTTTTTTTTATTCGATATAATTTATTTACATTTCAAATGATTTCCCCTTTTCTAGCCCCCCCCCACTCCCCGAAAGTCCCGTAAGCACCCTTCTCTTCCCCTGTCCTCCCTACCACCCCTTCCCAGTTCCCCGTTCTGGTTTTGCCAAATACTGTTTCACTGAGTCTTTCCAGAAGCAGGGACCACTCCTGCTTTCTTCTTGTATCTCATTTGATGTGTGGATTATGTTTTGGGTATTCCAGTTTTCTAGGTTAATAACCACTTATTAGTTAGTGCATACCATGATTCGCCTTTTGAGTCTGGGTTACCTCACTTAGTATGATGTTCTCTAGCTCGATCCATTTGCCTAAGAATTTCATGAATTCATTGTTTCTAATGGCTGAATAGTACTCCATTGTGTAGATATACCACATTTTTTGTATCCACTCTTCTGTTGAGGGATACCTGGGTTCTTTCCAGCATCTGGCAATTATAAATAGGGCTGCTATGAACATAGTAGAGCATGAATCCTTATTCCATGGTGGGGAATCCTCTGGGTATATGCCCAGGAGTGGTACAGCAGGATCTTCTGGAAGTGAGGTGCCCAGTTTTCGGAGGAACCGCCAGACTGCTTTCTAGAGTGGTTGTACCAATTTGCAACCCCACCAGCAGTGGAGGAGTGTTCCTCTTTCTCCGCACCCTCTCCAACACCTGCTGTCTCCTGAATTTTTAATCTATGTTTTATTTCTTCTCGTAAAGTTTAAGTGTTTCCAATAAGTATTTATTTGTCTTTACTCTGCAACACTGTATTTCCTTATAACGTGGTATTCCTACATATTCTTTCGGGAGAAAACTCTCCTGTGTGTTCTCTTTTGAGGCTACATGCTTAGACATATACGCAACACCAAAGCTTTTCGAGTTACAACATGTTGTTTAGGAAAAACAAGATAATTTCGCAGGATGCAGGATTTCCTTAAAACGTGGTTTTCTGACAAATTTTGATGAAAGAAAACTCTCCTGTGGGTTCTCCTTTGAGGGTACACGTTTAGTCGTTCACGCCACACCAAATCTTTTCGAGTTACAACGTGTTGTTTAGGAGATACAAGGTAAGTTTGCATGATGTGTTATTTCTTTTCGTAAAGTGTTTCCAATAAGTACACTCTGCAACACTGTATTTCCTTATAACGTGGTATTCTTACATATTCTTTCGAGAGAAAACTATGCCTTGCGTTCTCTTTGGAGGCTACATGCTTAGACATACACGCACCACCAAAACTTTTCGAGTTACAACGTGTTGATTAGGAAAAACAAGATAATTTCCCACGATGCGGGATTTCCTTAAAAAGTGGTTTTCTGACAAATTTTGACGTAAGAAAATTCTCCTGTGGGTTCTCTTTTGAGGCTACACATTTAGACGTGCACGCCACACCAAATCTTTTTGAGTTACAACGTGTTGTTTAGGAGATACAAGCTAATTTTGTACGATGCTTTATTTCATCTCGTAAAGTTTAAGGGTTTCCAATACGAAAGTATTTGTCATTATTCTGCAACAGTGTACTTCCTTATAATGTGGTATTCTTACATATTCTTTCGAGAGAAAACTCTCCTGTGTGTTCTCTTTTGAGCCTACACGCTTAGACATACACCCAACACCAAAGCTTTTCGAGTTACAACGCGTTGTTTAGGAAAAACAAGATAATTTCACACGATGCGGGATTTCCATAATACGTGGTTTTCTGACAAATTTTGACCAAAGAAAATTCTACTGTGGGTTCTCTTTTGAGGCTACACGTTTAGACGTACACGCCACACCAAATCTTTTGGAGTTTCAATGTGTTGTTTAGGAGATACAAGCTAATTTTTTACGATATGTTATTTCTTCTCATAAAGTATTTCCAATAAGTACGTATTTGTCTTTAATCTGCAACACTGTATTTTCTTATAACGTGGTATTCTTACACATTCTTTCGAGTGAAAACTTTCCTGTGTGCTCTCTTTTGAGTCTACACGCTTAAACATACATGCAACACCAAAGCTTTTCGAGTTACAAGGTTTTGTTTAGGAAAAACAAGATAATTTCGCACGATGCGGGATTTCATAAACGTGGTTTTCTGAATATTTGACGAAAGAAAATTCTCCTATGGGTTCTCTCTTGAGGCTACACGTTTAGACGTACACGCCACACAAAGTCTTTTCGAGTTACAACGTGTTGTTTAGGAGATATGAGCTAATTTTGTACGATGCTTTATTTCATCTCGTAAAGTTTAAGGGTTTCCAATACGTACCTATTTGTCTTTACTCTGAAACACTGTATTTCCTTATAACGTGGTATTCTTACATATTCTTTTGAGAGAAAACTCTCCTGTGTGTTCTCTTTTGAGGCTACATGCTGAGACATACACGCAACACCATAGCTTTTCGAGTTAAAACGTGTTGTTTAGGAAAAACAAGATAATTTCGCACGATGCAGGATTTTCTTAATACGTGGTTTTCTGACAAATTTGACCAAAGAAAATTCTCCTGTGGGTTCTCTTTTGAGGCTACACGTTTAGACGTACACGCCACACCAAATCATTTAGAGTTACAACGTGTTGTTTAGGAGATACAAGCTAATTTTGTACGATGCGTTATTTCTTCTCTTAAAGTGTTTCCAATATGTACGTATTTGTCTTTACTCTCCAACACTGTATTTCCTACAACGTGGTATTCTTACATATTCTTTCGAGAGAAAACTCTCCTGTGCATTCGCTTTTGTGGCTACACACTTAGACATACACGCAACACCAAAGCTTTTCGAGTTACAACTTGTTGTTTAGGAAAAACAAGATAATTTCGCAGGATGCGGGATTTCGTTAAAACGTGATTTTCTGACAAATTTTGAAGAAAGAAAATTCTCCTATTGGTTCTCTTTTGAGGCTACACGTTTAGAAGTACACACCACATGAAGTCCTTTCGAGTTACCACGTGTTGTTTAGGAGATACAAGCTAATTTTTTACGATGCATTATTTCTTCTTGTAAAGTGTTTTCAACAAGTATGTATTTGTCTTTACTCTGCAACACTGTATTTCCTTATAACGTTGTATTCTTACATGTTCTTTCTAGAGAAAACTCTCCTGTGCATACTCTTTAGAGGCTACACGCTTAGACATACACGCAACAACAAAGCTTTTCGAGTTACAACGTGTTTTTAAGGAAAAACAAGATAATTTTCACGATGCGGGATTTACTTAAAACGTGGTTTTCTGAAAAATTTTGAAGAAAGAAAGTTATTCTGTGGGTTCTCTTTTGAGGCTACACGTGTAGACGTACGAGCCACACCAAATCTTTTCGAGTTACAACGTGTTGTTTAGGAGATACAAGCTAATTTTGTACGATGCATTATTTCTTCTCTTAAAGTGTTTCTAATGGTATGTAATTGTCTTTTCTGTGCAACACTGTATTTCCTTATAACGTGGTATTCTTACATATTCGTTCAAGAGAAAACTCTCCTGTGCGTTCTCTATTGAGGCTACACGCTTAGCCATACACGCAACACCAAAGCTTTTCGAGTTACAATGTGTTGTTTAGGAAAAACTAGAAAATTTCGCACGAAGCGAGATTTCCATACAACGTGTTTTCTGACAAATTTTGATGAAAGAAAATTCTCCTATGGGTTCTCTTTTGAGGCTACACATTTAGACGTACACGCCACACCAAGTCCTTTCGAGTTACCACGTGTTGTTTAGGAGATACAAGCTAATTTTTTACAATGCGTTATTTCTTCTCGTAAAGTGTTTCCAACAAGTATGTTTTTGTCTTTACTCTGCAACACTGTATTCCTTATAACGTTGTATTCTTACATGTTCTTTCGAGAGAAAACACTCCTGTGTGTACTCTTTAGAGGCTACACGCTTAGACATACTCGCAACACCAAAGCTTTTCGAGTTACAACGTGTTGTTTAGGAAAAACAAGATAATTTTGCACGATGCGGGATTTCCTTAAAACGTGGTTTTCTGACAAATTTTGACGAAAGAAAATTCTCCTGTGGGTTCTCTTTTGAGGCTACACGTGTAGACATACGGGCCACACCAAATCTTTTCGAGTTACAACGTGTTGTTTAGGAGATACAAGCTAATTTTGAACGATGCGTTATTCCTTCTCATAAAGTGTTTCCAATATGTACGTATTTGTCTTTACTCTGCAACACTGTATTTCCTTATAACGTGGTATTCTTACATATTCGTTCGATAGAAAACTCTCCTGCGCATTCCCTTTAGAGGCTACACACTTAAACATACATGAAACACCAAAGCTTTTCGAGTTACAGCTTGTTGTTTAGGAAAAACAAGATAATTTCGCAGGATGCGGGATTTCCTTATAACGTGGTTTTCTGACAAATTTTGAAGAAAGAAAATTCTCCTGTGGGGTCTCTTTTGAGGCTACACTTTTAGACGTACACGCCAAACCAAATCTTTTCGAGTTACCACTTGTTGTTTAGGAGATACAAGCTTATATTTTATGATGCGTCATTTCTTCTCGTAAAGTGTTTCCAATATTTATGTTTTTGTCTTTACTCTGCAACACTGTATTTCCTTATAACGTTGTAGTCTTACATGTTCCTTTGAGAGAAAACTCTCCTGTGCATTCTCTTTTGAGGCTACACGCTTAGATATACATGCAACACCAAAGCTTTTCGAGTTACAACGTGTTGTTTAGGAAAAACAAGATAATTTTGCACGATGCGGAATTTCCTTAAAACGTGGTTATCTAATTTTGATGAAAGTAAATTCTCCTGTTGGTTCTCTTTTGAGGCTACACGTTTAGACGGACACGCCAAACCAAATCTTTTCGAGTTACCACGTGTTGTTAGGAGATACAAGGTAACTTTGTATGATGTATTATTTCTTCTCGTAAAGTGTTTCCAATATGTACTTATTTGTCTTTACTCTGCAAAATTGTATTTCCTAATAACGTGGTATTCTTACATATTCTCTCGAGAGAAAACTATCCTGTGCCTTCTCTTTTGAGGCTCCACGCTTAGACATACACGCAACACTAAACTTTTCGAGTAACAATATGTTGTTTAGGAAAAAGAAGATGGTTTCACACGATGCGGGATTTCCTTAAAACTTGGTTCTGTGAAAATTTTTGATGAAAGAAAATTCTCCTGTGGGTTCTCCTTTGAGGCTACACGTTTAGACTTACAGGCCACACCAAATCTTTTCGAGTTACAACTTGTTGTTTAGGAGATACAAGCTAATTTTGTACTACGCGTTAATTCTTCTCGTAAAGTGTTTCCAATACGTATGTGTTTGTCTTTACTCTGCAACATTGTATTTCCTTATAACGTGGCATTCTTACATATTCTTTCGAGAGAAAACTCTCCTGTGCTTTCTCTTTTGAGGCTACACGCTTAGACATACACGCAACACCAGAGCTTTTCGAGTTACAACGTGTTGTTTAGGAAAAACTAGATAATTTCGCACAATGCGAGATTTCCTTAAAACGTGGTTTCTGACAAATTTTGATGAAAGAAAATTCTCCTGTGGGATCTCTTTTGAGGCTACACGTTTAGACGTACAGGCCACACCAAATCTTTTCGAGTAACAACGTGTTGTTTAGGAGATTCAAGCTAATTTTGTACGATGCGTTAATTCTTCTCGTAAAGTGTTTCCAATATGTACGTATTTGTCTTTAATCTGCAACACTGTATTCCCTTATAACGGGGTATTCTTACATATTCTTTCGAGAGAAAACTCTCCTGTGCATTCCCTTTTGAGGCTACATACTTAGACATACACGCAACACCAAAGCTTTTCGAGTTACAACTTGTTGTTTAGGAAAAACAAGATAATTTCGCAGGATGCGGGATTTCGTTAAAACGTGGTTTTCTGACAAATTTTGAAGAAAGAAAATTCTCCAGTGGGTTCTCTTTTGAGGCTACACTTTTAGACGTACACGCCAAACCAAATGTTTTCGAGTTTCCACTTTTTGTTTAGGACATACAAGCTAATATTGTATGATGCGTAATTTCTTCTTGTAAAGTGTTTCCAATAAGTACGTATTTGTCTTTACTCTGCAACACTGTATTTCCTTATAACGTTGTATTCTTACATGATCTTTCGAGAGAAAACTCTCCTGTGCATTCTCTTTTGAGGCTACACGCTGAGACATACACGCAACACCAAAGCTTTTCGAGTTACAAGGTGTTGTTTAGGAATAACAAGATAATTTCGCACGATGCGGGATTTCCTTAAAACGTGGTTTTCTGAAAATTTTGACGAAAGAAAATTCTCCTTTGTGTTCTCTTTTGAGGCTACACGTTTAGACGTACACGCCAAACCAAATCTTTTCGAGTTACCACGTGTTGTTTAGGAGATACAAGCTAATTTTGTACGATGCGTTATGATGCGTTATTTCTTCTCCTAAAGTGTTTCCAATATGTACTTATTTGCCTTTACTCTGCAAAATTGTATTTCTTTTTTTTTTTAATTTTTTTTTATTATTCGATATAATTTATTTACATTTCAAATAATTTCCCCTCTTCTACCCCCCCACTCCCCGAAAGTCCCGAAAGCCCGCTTCTCTTCCCCTGTCCTCCCACCCACCCCTTCCCACTTCCCCGTTCTGGTTTTGCTGAATACTGTTTCACTGAGTCTTTCCAGAACCAGGGGCCACTCCTCCTTTCTTCTTGTACCTCATTTGATGTGTGGATTATGTTTTGGGTATTCCAGTTTTCTAGGTTAATATCCACTTATTAGTGAGTGCATACCATGATTCACCTTTTGAGTCTGGGTTACCTCACTTAGTATGATACTCTCTAGCTCCATCCATTTGCCTAAGAATTTCATGAATTCATTGTTTCTAATGGCTGAATAGTACTCCATTGTGTAGATATACCACATTTTTTGCATCCACTCTTCTGTTGAGGGATACCTGGGTTCTTTCCAGCATATGGCAATTACAAATAGGGCTGCTATGAACATAGTAGAACATGTATCCTTATTACATGGTGGGGAGTCTTCTGGGTATATGCCCAGGAGTGGTATAGCAGGATCTTCTGGAAGTAAGGTGCCCAGTTTTCGGAGGAACCGCCAGACTGATTTCCAGAGTGGTTGTACCAATTTGCAACCCCACCAGCAGTGGAGGAGTGTTCCTCTTTCTCCACACCCTCTCCAACATCTGCTGTCTCCTGAATTTTTAATCTTAGCCATTCTGACTGGTGTAAGATGAAATCTTAGGGTTGTTTTGATTTGCATTTCCCTAATGACTAATGAAGTTGAGCATTTTTTAAGATGCTTCTATGCCATACGAAGTTCTTCAGGTGAGAATTCTTTGTTTAACTCTGTACCCCATTTTTTAATAGGGTTGTTTGGTTTTCTGGAGTCTAACTTCTTGAGTTCTTTATATATATTGGATATTAGCCCTCTGTCTGATGTAGGATTGGTGAAGATCTTTTCCCAATTTGTTGGTTGCCGATTTGTCCTCTTGATGGTGTCCTTTGCCTTACAGAAACTTTGTAATTTTATGAGGTCCCATTTGTCAATTCTTGCTCTTAGAGCATACGCTATTGGTGTTCTGTTCAGAAACTTTCTCCCTGTACCGATGTCCTCAAGGGTCTTCCCCAGTTTTTTTTCTATTAGCTTCAGAGTGTCTGGCTTTATGTGGAGGTCCTTGATCCATTTGGATTTGAGCTTAGTACAAGGAGACAAGGATGGATCAATTCGCATTCTTCTGCATGCTGACCTCCAGTTGAACCAGCACCATTTGTTGAAAAGGCTATCTTTTTTCCATTGGATGTTTTCAGCCTCTTTGTCGAGGATCAAGTGGCCATAGGTGTGTGGGTTCATTTCTGGATCTTCAATCCTGTTCCATTGATCCTCCTGCCTTTCACTGTACCAATACCATGCAGTTTTTAGCACTATTGCTCTGTAGTATTGCTTGAGGTCAGGGATACTGATTCCCCCAGATTTCCTTTTGTTGCTGAGAATAGTTTTAGCTATCCTGGGTTTTTTGTTGTTCCAGATGAATTTGATAATTGCTCTTTCTAACTCTGTGAAGAATTGAGTTGGGATTTTGATGGGTATTGCATTGAATCTGTATAGTGGTTTAGGCAAAATGGCCATTTTAACTATATTGATTCTACCGATCCATGAGCATGGGAGGTTTTCCCATTTTTTGAGGTCTTCTTCCATTTCCTTCTTCAGAGTCTTGAAGTTCTTGTCATACAGATCTTTCACATGTTTGGTAAGAGTCACCCCAAGATACTTTATACTGTTTGTGGCTATTGTGAAGGGGGTCATTTCCCTAATTTCTTTCTCAGCCTGCTTATCCTTTGAGTATAGGAAGGCCACTGATTTGCTTGAGTTGACTTTATAACCTGCCACTTTGCTGAAGTTGTTTATCAGCTGTAGGAGCTCTCTAGTGGAGTTCTTTGGGTCACTTAGGTAGACGATCATGTCGTCTGCAAATAATGATAGTTTGACTTCTTCCTTTCCAATTTGTATCCCTTTGATCTCCTTATGTTGTCGAATTGCCCGAGCTAGTACCTCAAGTACAATATTGAAAAGATAAGGAGAAAGGGGGCAGCCTTGTCTGTTCCCTGATTTCAGTGGGATTGCTTCAAGTTTCTCTCCATTTAGTTTGATGCTGGCTACCGGTTTGCTGTATATTGCTTTTACTATGTTTAGGTATGGGCCTTGAATTCCTGTTCTCTCCAAGACTTTAAGCATGAAGGGATGCTGAATTTTGTCAAATGCTTTTTCAGCATCCAATGAAATGACCATGTGGTTTTGTTCTTTGAGTTTGTTTATGTAGTGGATTGTATTGATGGATTTCCGTATATTGAACCAACCCTGCATTCCCGGGATAAAGCCTACTTGATCATGGTGGATGATCGTTTTGATGTGTTCTTTGATTCGGTTGGCAAGAATTTTATTGAGTATTTTTGCATCGATGTTCATAAGGGAAATTGGCCTGAAGTTCTCTTTCTTTGTTGGATCTTTGTGTGGCTTTGGTATCAGCGTAATTGTGGCTTCGTAGAAGGAATTGGGTAGTGTTCCTTCTGTTTCTATTTTGTGGAATAGTTTGAAGAGTATTGGTGTTAACTCTTCTTGGAAGGTCTGGTAGAATTCTGCACTGAAGCCATCTGGTCCTGTGCTTTTTTTGGTTGGAAGACTTTCTATGACTTCTTCTATTTCTTTAGGCATTATGGGACTGTTTAGATGGTCAAGTTGGTCCTGATTTAATTTTGGTATTTGGTATCTGTCAAGGAAATTGTCCATTTCCTCCAGATTATCCAGTTGTGTTGAGTATAGGCTCTTGTAGTAGGATCTGATGATTTTTTGGATTTCCTCAGTTTCCGTTGTTATATCTCCCTTTTCATTTCTAAGTTTGTTAATTTGGATACTTTCTCTGTGCCCTTTGGTCATTCTGGCTAAGGGTTTATCTATCTTGTTGATTTTCTCAAAGAACCAGCTCCTGGTATTGTTGATTTTTTGTATGGTTCTCTTTGTTTCTACTTGATTGATTTCGGCCCTGAGTTTGATGATTTCCTGCCTTCTACTCCTCCTGGGTGAAATAGCTTCTTTTTGTTCTAGGGCTTTCAGGTGTGTCATTAAGCTGGTAATGTATGCTCTCTCCATTTTCTTTTTGGGGGCTCTCAGGGCTATGAGTTTTCCTCTTAGCACTGCTTTCATTGTGTCCCATAGATTTGGGTATGTTGTGTTTTCATTTTCATTGTGTTCTAAAAAGTCTTTAATTTCTTTCTTTATTTCTTCCTTGACCAAGGTATCATTGAGTAGAGTATTGTTCAGTTTCCATGTGTATGTGGGCTTTCTGTTGTTTCTGTTGCTATTGAAGACCACTTTTACTCCATAGTGATCAGATAGGAGGCATGGGATTAGTTCGATCTTCTTATATTTGTTGAGGTCTGTCTTGTGACCAATTATATGGTCGATTTTGGAGAAGGTACCATGAGGTGCTGAGAAAAAGGTATATTCTTTTGTTTTAGGATAGAATGTTCTATATATATCTGTTAAATCTAATTGGTCCAAAGCTTCAATTAGTTTCATTGTGTCCCTGTTTAGTTTCTGTTTTCCTGATCGGTCCATTGAGGAAAGTGCAGTGTTGAAGTCACCCACAATTATTGTGTTAGGTGCAATGTGTGCTTTTAGTTTTAATAAAGTTTCTTTTACGAAAGAGGGTGCCCTTGCATTTGGGGCATAGATGTTCAGGATTGACAGTTCTTCTTTTTGTATTTTTCCTTTGACCAGCAAGAAGTGTCCCTCTGGGTCTCTTTTGATGACTTTGGGTTGAAAGTCAATTTTATCTGATATTAAAATGGCTACTCCAGCTTGTTTCCTGAGACCATTTGCTTGTAAAATTGTCTTCCAGCCTTTTACTCTAAGGTAGTGTTTGTCTTTGACCCTGAGGTGTGTTTCCTGTAAGCAGCAAAATGTAGGGTCCTGTTTACGTATCCACTCAGTTAGTCTGTGTCTTTTTATTGGGGCATTAAGTCCATTGATGTTAAGAGATATTAAGGAATAGTGATTGTTACTTCCTATCATTTTTGACGTTATTTTTTAAATTTGAATGCTTAACTTCTTTTGGGTTTGATGAAAGGTTACTATCTTGCTTTTTCCAGGGTGAAGTTTCCCTCCTTGTATTTGTGTTGTCCTCCTATTATCCTTTTTAGGGCCGGGTTTGTGGATAGGTATTGGGTAAACTTGGTTTTGTCATGAAATATCTTAGTTTCTCCATCTATGGTGATTGAGAGTTTTGCTGGATATAGTAGTTTTGGTTGGCATTTGTGTTCTCTTAGAGTCTGCATGAGATCTGCCCAAGACCTTCTAGCCTTCATAGTCTCAGGTGAAAAGTCTGCTGTGATTCTGATAGGTCTTCCTTTATATGTTACTTGGCCTTTTTCTCTTACTGCCTTTAGTATTCTTTCTTTGTTTAGAACATTTGGTGTTTTGATTATTATGTGACGGGAAGTATTTCTGTTCTGGTCTAGTCTGTTTGGAGTTCTGTAGGCTTCTTGTATATTCATGGGCATCTCTCTCTTTAGGTTAGGGAAGTTTTCTTCCATAATTTTATTGAAGATATTTGCTGGCCCTTTAAGTTGTAAATCTTCACCCTCATCTATGCCTATAATCCTTAGGTTTGGTCTTCTCATTGTATCCTGGATTTCCTGGATATTTTGGGTTACAAGCTTTTTGCATTTTGCATTTTCTTTAACTGTTGAGTCCATGGTTTCTATGGAATCTTCAGCATCTGAGATTCTTTCTTCTATCTCTTGTATTCTGTTGTTGATATTTGTATCTCTGTCCCCTGATTTCTTCCCAAGGCTTTCTATCTCCAAAGTTGTCTCCCTTTGAGTTTTCTTAGTTGTTTCTACTTCTGATTTTAGATCCTGGATGGTTTTGCTTAGCTCCTTCACTTGCATGTTTGTGTTTTCCTGTAATTCTTTAAGAGATTTTTGTGTTTCCTCTTTCATGAGCTCAGCCTGTTGACCAAAGTTCTCCTGTATTTCTTTAAGAGATTTTTGTGTTTCGTCTTTCATGACCTCAGCCTGTTGAGCAAAGTTCTCCTGTATTTCTTTAAGTGTTTTTTGCATTTCCTCCTTGTTGGCTTTTGTATTCTCCTGGATTTCTTTCAATGATTTTTGTGTTTCCCTTGCAAGGGCTTCTAACTTTTGATCCATTTTCTCCTGAATTTCTTTATGTATGACCTTCATGTGTTCCTGTACCAGCATCATGACCAGTGATTTTAAATCCAAATCTTGTTTTACTGGTGTGATGGGGTATCCAGGACATGTTGGTAGAGGAGAATTGGGTTCAGATGTTGCCATATTGCCTTGATTTCTGTTAGTGACGTTCCTGCGTTTGCCTTTTGCCATCTAGATCTCCCTGGTGTTAGTTTATCTTGTCAGTGCTGGACTCAACAGTGCAAGCTGCCCCTTCCCAGTTGGCCTCTGGTGCACAGCTTACCTCCTGCACTGCTTGTAGACAGTATGCTGCTGCCCAGGCTGTTCCGATCCCAAAGCAGGCACCCAAAGGCTCCCGCTGGGGCCAGCTGGATTCACTGGAGCACACTGACTTCTCCCAGCTGGCCGCCCGGAAGCCCAGCTAGCCACTTGCAGGACTTGGAGATGTAATGCTGCCGCCCACACTGATCTGGATCCAGAAGCGGAGAGAGTAGAGCTAAGGGCTTCTGCCTGAGGCCTTGCCCCAGATTGTGTCTGTGGAGCAGATGGAGCCCGTGTGCACTCCCAGGGAGTGCTGACGGTGTATGCTACTGTGACCTCCCCTGTGTTCCTCTCACTCCGCTGGGCAGCCGATCTGCCAACCGGGCTGTCGCACACAAGGTTAGCCTGGCCGCCCAGTCCCTGAGTCCAGGCAAAAGCCTGGGAGGCCAAGGTCCGAGCAAAGTTCCCCTATGACTGTTAATTGGGTTTGCCAGGTGACTAGGATGGCGGGTGTGTGCGCCCACGCTCCCTGAAAGCGCTGGGAGAGTCTGCTTTGCTAACAATCACCTGGGCGGGTTGACTCACAGATTGCCCACCAAGCCGCCCAGTTCTTGGGGTCAGTCCTGTGCCTTTTGGGGCCTGGACCCCCGCTTTGTTAGCCTTAGGCTATGCCTGTTACAGGTCTGCCCGCCTGAGCTCTCTGTCGTCCTGCAGGCAAAATGGCGGCGGCGCGCTCGCAGGCCTGGGCAAAAAACCTCCTGGCTGGGTTGGCACCCCGATGGCCCCCCCGACCCGCCCAGGGCCTGGGTGCAGGCCAACGCCAGTCGGGCTCAGACCACCGCGGTGTTGGCCTCGGATTATGTTTTTGTACCTCAGTCTGTCCGATTCCTGGAGTACGGAGCCAAGATGGATGCTCCTCTCCTGACTGGTGGGAGGCCGAGTTCTGAAGTGGCCTCCGTGCAGGAAAGGCGCCGCACAACTGCAGCTGCTTGCTGCCCGGCTGGTCAGCGAAGGTCAGTGGTCGTGGGCGCAGGGCCTAACTGGTCCCTGTGACGCCTTGGTTCCACTGCTGATGGCCCTTCAGCTGGAGCAGCCACTGCTGCCGCTGCCGCCGCCGCCGCCGCCACCCATTTATTTGCCTTTACTCGGCAAAATTGTATTTCTTTATAACGTGGTATTCTTACATATTCTTTCGAGAGAAAACTCTCCTGTGCATTCTCTTTTGAGGCTACACGCTGAGACATACATGCAACACCAAAGCTTTTCGTGTTACAAGTTGTTTAGGAAAAACAAGATAATTTCGCACGATGGGGGATTTCCTTAAAACGTGGTTTTCTGACAAATTTTGACGAAAGAAAATTCTCCTTTGTGTTCTCTTTTGCGGCTACACGTTTAGACGTACACGCCAAACCAAACCTTTTCGAGTTACCACGTGTTGTTTAGGAGATACAAGCTAATTTTGTATGATGCGTTATTTCTTCTCCTAAAGTGTTTCCAATATGTACTTATTTGCCTTTACTCGGCAAAATTGTATTTCTTTATAACGTCTATTCTTACATATTCTTTCGAGAGAAAACTCTCCTGTGCCTTCGCTTTTGAGGCTCCACGCTTAGACATACACGCAACACCAAAGTTTTTTGAGTTACAACATGTTGTTTAGGAAAAAGAAGATGATTTCGCACGATGCTGGATTTCCTTAAAACGTGGTTTTCTGAAAAATCTAACGAAAGAAAATTGTCCTGTGGGTTCTCTTTTGAGGCTACACGTTTAGACATACACGCCACACCAAATCTTTTCGAGTTACAACGTGTTGTTTAGGAGAAACAAGTTAATTTTTTACGATGAGTTATTTCTTCTCGTAGAGAGTTTCCAATATGTACGTATTTGTCTTTACTCTGCAACAATGTATTTCCTTATAACGTGGTATTCTTAAATATTCTTTCGAGAAAAAACTCTCCTTTACATTCTCTTTTGAGGCTACACGCTTAGACATACACGCAACACCAAAGCTTTTCGAGTTACAACTTGTTGTTTAGGAAAAACAAGATAATTTTGCACGATGAGGGATTTCCTTAAAACGTGGTTTTCTCACATATTTTGACGAAAGAAAATTCTCCTGTGGGTTCTCTTTTGAGGCTACACGTTTAGCTGTACACGCCACACCAAATCCTTTCGAGTTACAACCGGTTGTTTAGGAGATACGAGCTAATTTTGTATGATGCATTAGTTCTTCTCGTAAAGTGTTTCCAATACATACGTATTTGTCTTTACTCTGCAACACTGTATTTCCTTATAATGTGATATTCTTACATATTATTTTGAGGGAAAACTCTCCTGTGTGTTCTCTTTTGAGGCTACATGCTTAGACATACACACAACACCAAAGATTTTCGAGTTACAACGTGTTGTTTAGGAAAAACTAGATAATTTCGCACAATGCGAGATTTCCTTAAAACGTGGTTTCTGACAAATTTTGATGAAAGAAAATTCTCCTGTGGGTTCTCTTTTGAGGCTACACGTTGAGACGTACACGTCACACCAAAACTTTTCGAGTTACAACGAGTTGTTTAGGAGACACAAGCTAATTTTGTATGATGCGATATTTCTTCTTTTAAAGTGTTTCCAATATGTACGTATTTGTCTTTACTCTGCAACACTGTATTTCCTTATAACGTGGTATTCTTACATATTCTTTCGAGAGAAAACTCTCCTGTGCATTCCCTTTTGTGGCTACACACTTAGTCATACACGCAACACCAAAGCTTTTCGAGTTACAACTTGTTGTTTAGGAAAAACAAGATAATTTCGCAGGATGCGGGATTTCGTTAAAACGTGATTTTCTGAAAAATTTTGAAGAAAGAAAATTCTCCTATGGGTTCTCTTTTCAGGCTACACGTTTAGACGTACACGCCACACCAAGTCCTTTCGAGTTACCACGTGTTGTTTAGGAGATACAAGCTAATTTTTTACAATGCGTTATTTCTTCTCGTAAAGTGTTTCCATCAAGTATGTATTTGTCTTTACTCTGCAACACTGTATTCCCTTATAACATTGTATTCTTACATGTTCTTTCGAGAGAAAACTCTCCTGTGCGTACTCTTTAGAGGCTACACGCTTAAACATACACGCAACGCCAAAGATTTTCGAGTTACAATGTGTTGTTTAGGAAAAGCAAGATAATTTCGCACGATGCGAGATTTCCATAAAACGTGGTTTTCTGAAAAATTTTGACAAAAGAATGTTTTCCTCTGGGTTCTCTTTTGAGGCTACACGTGTAGAAGTACGAGCCACAACAAATCTTTTCGAGTTCCAATTGTTGTTTAGGAGATACAAGATAATTTTGTACGATGTGTTATTTCCTCTCTTAAAGTGTTTCCAATACGTACGTATTTGTCTTTATTCTGCAAAACTGTATTTTCTCATAACATGGTATTCTTACAAATTCTTTCGAGAGAAAACTCTCCTGTGCATTCTCTTTTGAGGCTACAAGCTTAGACATACACCCAACTCCAAAGCTTTTCGAGTTACAACATGTTGTTCAGGAAAAAGAAGATGATTTGGCACGATGCGGGATTTCCTTAAAACGTGGTTTTCTGAAAAATTTTGACGAAAGAAAATTCTCCTGTGGGTTCTCTTTTGAGGCTACACGTTGAGACGTACACGTCACACCAAAACTTTTCGAGTTACAACGAGTTGTTTAGGAGACACAAGCTAATTTTTTATGATGCGATATTTCTTCTTTTAAAGTGTTTCCAATATGTACGTATTTGTCTTTACTCTGCAACACTGTATTTCCTTATAACGTGGTATTCTTACATATTCTTTCGAGAGAAAACTCTCCTGTGCATTCCCTTTTGTGGCTACACACTTAGTCATACACGCAACACCAAAGCTTTTCGAGTTACAACTTGTTGTTTAGGAAAAACAAGATAATTTCGCAGGATGCGGGATTTCGTTAAAACGTGATTTTCTGAAAAATTTTGAAGAAAGAAAATTCTCCTATGGGTTCTCTTTTCAGGCTACACGTTTAGACGTACACGCCACACCAAGTCCTTTCGAGTTACCACGTGTTGTTTAGGAGATACAAGCTAATTTTTTACAATGCGTTATTTCTTCTCGTAAAGTGTTTCCATCAAGTATGTATTTGTCTTTACTCTGCAACACTGTATTCCCTTATAACGTTGTATTCTTACATGTTCTTTCGAGAGAAAACTCTCCTGTGCGTACTCTTTAGAGGCTACACGCTTAAACATACACGCAACGCCAAAGATTTTCGAGTTACAATGTGTTGTTTAGGAAAAGCAAGATAATTTCGCACGATGCGAGATTTCCATAAAACGTGGTTTTCTGAAAAATTTTGACAAAAGAAAGTTTTCCTGTGGGTTCTCTTTTGAGGCTACACGTGTAGAAGTACGAGCCACAACAAATCTTTTCGAGTTCCAATTGTTGTTTAGGAGATACAAGATAATTTTGTACGATGTGTTATTTCCTCTCTTAAAGTGTTTCCAATAGGTACGTATTTGTCTTTATTCTGCAACACTGTATTTTCTCATAACATGGTATTCTTACAAATTCTTTCGAGAGAAAACTCTCCTGTGCATTCTCTTTTGAGGCTACAAGCTTAGACATACACCCAACTCCAAAGCTTTTCGAGTTACAACATGTTGTTCAGGAAAAAGAAGATGATTTGGCACGATGCGGGATTTCCTTAAAACGTGGTTTTCTGAAAAATTTTGACGAAAGAAAATTCTCCTGTGGGTTCTCTTTTGAGGCTACACGTTTAGACGTACACGCCGCACCAAATCTTTTCGAGTTACAACGTTTTGTTTAGGAGATACAAGCTAATTTTCTACGATGCGTTACTTCTTCTCGTAAAGTGTTTCCAATATGTACATATTTGTCTGCTCTGCAACACTGTATTTCCTTATAACGTGGTATTCTTACATATTATTTCGAGAGAAAACTATCCTGTGCGTTCTCTTTTGAGGCTACACACTTAGACATACAGGCAATACCAAAGCTTTTCGAGTTACAACATGTTGTTTAGGAAGAACAAGATAATTTCGCACGATGCAGGATTTCCTTAAAACGTGGTTTTCTGACAAATTTTGACGAAAGAAAATTCTCCTGTCGGTTCACTTTTGGGGCTACACATTTAGACGTACACGCCACACCAAATCCTTTAGAGTTACCACGTGTTGTTTAGGAGATACAAGCTAATTTTGTATGATGCGTTATTTCTTCTCGTAAAGTGTTTCCAATACGTACGTATTTGTCTTTACTCTGCAACACTGTATTTCCTTTTAACGTTGTATTATTACATGTTCTTTTGAGAGAAAACTCTCCTGTGCATTGTCTTTAGAGGCAACATGCTCAGACATACACGCAACACCAAAGCTTTTCGGGTTACAACGTGTTGTTTAGGAAAAACAAGATAATTTTGCAAGATGCGGGATTTCCTTAAAACGTGGTTCTTTGACAAATTTTGACGAAAAAAAGTTCTCCTGTTGGTTCTCTTTTGAGGCTACAAGTGTAGAAGTACGAGCCACACCAAATATTTTCGAGTTATAACGTGTGGTTTAGGAGATACAAGCAAATTTTGTACGATGCGTTATTTCTTCCCTAAATTGTTTCCAATATGTCGTTATTTATCTTGACTCTGCAACACTGTATTTTCTTATAACATGGTATTCTTACATATTCTTTCGAGGGAAAACTCTCCTCTGCATGCTCTTTTGAGGCTACACGCTTAGACGAACACGCACGCCAAAGCTTTTCGAGTTACAACGTGTTGTTTAGGAAAAAGAAGATAATTTCGCACGATGCGAGATTTCCATAAAACGTGGTTTTCAGACAAATTTTGACGAAAGAAAGTTCTCCTCTGGGTTCTCTTTTGAGGCTACACGTGTAGAGGTACGAGCCACACCAAATCTTTTCGAGTTACAATGTGTTGTTTAGGAGATACAAGCTAATTTTGTACAATGCGTTATTTCTTCTCTTAAAGTGTTTCCAATATGTACGTAGTTGTCTTTATTCTGCAACACTGTATTTCCTTATAACGTGGTATTCTTACATATTCTTTCGAGAGAAAACTCTCCTGTGCATTCTCTTTTGAGGCTACATGCTTAGACATACACGCAACACCAAAGCTTTTCGAGTTACAACGTGTTGTTTAGGAAAAACAAGATAATTTCGCACGATGCGCTATTTCCTTAAAACGTGGTTTCAGACAAATTTTGATGAAAGAAAATTCTCCTGTGGGTTCTCGTTTGAGGCTACACTTTTAGACGTACATGTCACACCAAATCTTTTCGAGTTACAACGTGTTGTTTAGGAGATACAAGCTCATTTTTTACGATGCATTATTTCTTCTCGTAAAGTGTTTCCAATATGTACTTATTTTTCTTTACTCTGCAAAATTGTATTTCCTTTTAACGTGGTATTCTTACATATTCTTTCAAGAGAACACTCTCCTGTGCCTTCTCTTTTGAGTCTCCACGCTTACACATACACGCAACACCAACGCTTTTCGAGTTACAACATGTTGTTTAGGAAAAAGAAGATGATTTCGCACGATGCGGGATTTCCTTAAAACGTGGTTTTCTGAAAAATTTTGACGAAAGAAAATTCTCCTGTGGGTTCTCTTTTGAGGCTACATGTTTAGATGTACACGCCACACCAAATCTTTTCGTGTTACAACGTGTTGTTTTGGAGATACAAGCTAATTTTGTACGATGCATTAATTCTTCTCATAAAGTGTTTCCAATACATACGTATTTGTCTTTACTCTGCAACACTGTATTTCCTTATAACGTGGTATTCTTACATATTCTTTCGAGAGAAAAGTATCCTGTGCGTTCCCTTTTGAGGCTGCACACTTAGACATACAGGCAACATCAATGCTTTTAGAGTTACAACGTGTTGTTTATGAAAAACAAGATTATTTCGCACGATGCGGGATTTCCTTAAAACGTGGTTTTCTGACAAATTTTGACGAATGAAAATTCTCCTGTGGGTTCTCTTTTGAGGCTCCACGTTTAGACATACACGCCACACCAAATCCTTTCGAGTTACCACGTGTTGCTTAGGAGATACAAGCTAATTTTCTACGATGCGTTATTTCTTCTCGTAAAGTGTTTCCAATAATTACGTATTTGTCTTTACTCTGCAACACTGTATTTCCTTATAACGTTGTATTCTTACATGTTATTTCGAGAGAAAACAATCCTGTGCGTTCTCTTTAGAGGCTACAGGCTTAGACATACACGAAACACCAAAGCTTTTTGAGTTACAACATGTTGTTTATGAAAAACAAGATAATTTTGCACGATGCGGGATTTCCTTAAAACGTGGTTTTCTGACAAATTTTGACGAAAGAAAGTTATCCTGTGGTTTCTCTTTTGAGGGTACACGTGTAGATGTACGAGCCACACCAAATCTTTTCGAGTTACAACGTGTTGTTTAGGAGATACAAGCAAATTTTGTAAGATGCGTTATTTCTTCTCCTAAGTGTTTCCAATATGTCCTTATTTGCCTTTACTCTGCAACATTGTATTTCCATATAACGTGGTATTCTTACATATTCTTTCGAGGGAAAACGCTCCTGTGCGTTCTCTTTTGAGGCTACACGTTTAGACATACACGCAACGCCAAAGCTTTTCGAGTTACAACGTGTTGTTTAGGAAAAACAAGATAATTTCGCACGATGCGAGATTTCCATAAAACGTGGTTTTCTGAAAAATTTTGATGAAAGAAAGTTCTCCTGTGGGTTCTCTTTTGAGGCTACACTTCTAGAGGTACGAGCCACACTAAATCTTTTCGAGTTACAAAGTGTTCTTTAGGAGATACAAGCTAATTTTGGACGATGCGTTATTTCTTCTCTTAAAGTGTTTCCAATATGTACGTAGTTGTCTTTACTCTGCAACACTGTATTTCCTTATAACATGGTATTCCTACATATTCTTTCAAGAGAAAACTCTCCTGTGCGTTCTCTTTTGAGGCTACAAGCTTAGACATACATGCAACACCAAAGCTTTTCGATTTACAACGTGTTGTTTAGGAAAAACAAGATAATTTCGCACGATGCGAGATTTCCTTTAAACGTGGTTTCTGACAAATTTTGATGAAAGAAAATTCTCCTGTGGGTTCTCTTTTGAGGCTAAACGTTTAGACATACACGTCACACCAAATCTTTTCGAGTTACAACGTGTTGTTTAGGAGATACAAGCTAATTTTTTACGATCCATTCTTCCTTCTCATAAAGTGTTTCCAATATGTACTTATTTGTCTTTACTCTGCAAAATTGTATTTCCTTATACGTGGTATTCTTACATATTCTTTCGAGAGAAAACTCTCCTGTGCCTTCTCTTTTGAGGCTCCATGCTTACACATACACGCAACACCAAAGCTTTTCAAGTTACAACATGTTGTTTAGGAAAAAGAAGATGATTTCGCACGATGGGGATTTCCTTAACACGTGGTTTTCTGAAAAATTTTGACGAAAGAAAATTCTCCTTTGGGTTCTCTTTTGAGGCTACATGTTTAGACGTACACGCCACACCAAATCTGTTCGAGTTACAACGTTTTGTTTAGGAGATACAAGCTAATTTTTTACAATGCTTTAATTCTTCTCATAAAGTGTTTCCAATACATACATATTTGTCTTTACTCTGCAACATTGTATTTCCTTATAACGTGGTATTCTTACATATTCTTTCAATAGAAAACTGTCCTGTGCGTTCTCCTTTGAGGCCACACGTTTAGACATACACGCAACATCAAAGCTTTTCGACTTACAACGTGTTGTTTAGGAAAAACAAGATAATTTCGCACAATGCGAGATTTCCTTAAAACGTGGTTTTCTGACAAATTTTGACGAAAGAAAATTCTCCTGTGGGTTCTCTTTTGAGGCTACACGTTTCAACTTACATGCCACACCAAATCCTTCGAGTTACAACGTGTTGTTTAGGAAATACAGGCTAATTTTTTACGATGTATTATTCCTTCTCGTAAAGTGTTTCCAATAAGTTAGTATCTGTCTTTACTCTGCAACACTGTATTTCCTTATAACGTGGTATTCTTACATATTCTTTCGAGAGAATACTCTCCTGTGCCTTCTCTTTTGAGGCTACACGCTTAGACATACACGCAACACCAAAGCTTTTCGAGTTACAACGTGTTGTTTAGGAAGAACAAGATAATTTCACACGATGCGGGATTTCCTTAAAACGTGGTTTTCTGAAAAATTTTGACGAAAGAAAATTCTCCTGTGGGTTCTCTTTTGAGGCTACATGTTTAGATGTACACGCCACAACAAATCCTTTTGAGTTACAACGTTTTGTTTAGGAGATACAAGCTAATTTTGTAAGATGCGTTAATTCTTCTCATAAAGTGTTTCCAATACGTACGAATTTGTCTTTACTCTGCAACACTGTATTTCCTTATAACGTGGTATTCTTACATATTCTTTCGAGGGAAAACTCTCCTGTGCGTTCTCTTTCGAGGCTACACGCTTAGACAAACACACAACACCAAAGCTTTTCGAGTTACAACGTGTTGTTTAGGAAAAAACAAGATAATTTCGCATGATGCGACATTTCCATAAATCGTGGTTTTCTGAAAAATTTTAACGAAAGAATTTCCTCCTGTGGGTTCTCTTTTGAGGCTACACTTGTAGAGGTATGAGCCACACCAAATCTTTTCGAGTTACAAAGTTTTGTTTAGGAGATACAAGCTAATTTAGTACGATGCGTTATTTCTTCTCTTAAAGTGTTTCCAATATGTATGTATTTGTCTTTACTCTGCAACACTGTATTTCCTTATAACGTGGTATTCCTATATTTTCTTTCGAGAGAAAACTCTCCTGGGCGTTCTCTTTTGAGGCTACACGCTTATACATACACGCAACACCAAAGCTTTTCGATTTACAACGTGTTGTTTATGAAAAACAAGATAATTTCACACGATGCGAGATTTCCTTAAAACGTGGTTTCTGACAAATTTTGATGAAAGAAAATTCTTGGGCCTGGGAGCGGCGGCAGCAGCAGCAGTAGCAGCAGCAGCGGCTGGTCCAGAGGAAGGGCCATCAGCAGTAGAACCAAGCGGACAGGGTCCAGGCAGACCCGGTACCCACGACCACTGGCCATCGCTGGCCAGCCAGGCTGCAAGCAGCGGCGGATTTACGGTGCCTTTCACCACACGGAAGCCACATCAGAACTCTGCCTCCCGCCAGTCAGTTACGTGGGCTCCATATTGGTTCTCGGTCGCCAGAGAAATCAGACTGAGGTACGCAAATATAACCCGAGAACAACATCGCGGGGGTCTAAGCCCGACGGGCGTTGGCAGGCACCCAGGCCCTGAGCTGATCGGGGGTCCACCGGGGTGCAAACCCGGCCAGGAGGTTTTTTTTCCTCCCGGGCCGGCGCGCGCACCACCACCATTTTGCCTGGGGGAAGCCAGGGAGACCTAGCAGGCAAAACCAAACCGGCTAACAGGCATAGCCCGAGGCGGACATAGCAGGGGTCTCAGACGGTCAGTCCCTGGACTGCCCCCAGGCCCTGGGCTGCTCGGTGGGCCATCTGTGTGCCGACCCGGCCAGGAGGTTGTTTATCCGGGCCAGTTTGCGCACCACCACCATTTTGCCTACGGGAAGCCAGAGAGACCTAGCAGGCAAAACCAAACTAGCTAACAGGCATAGCCCGAGGCGGACATAGCAGGGGTCTCAGACGGTCAGGCCCTGGACTGACCCCCAGGCCCTGGGCTGCTCGTTGGGCCATCTGTGTGCTGACCCAGCCAGGAGGTTGTTAGCCCAGCAGACTCTCCCAGCACTCTCAGGGAACTCGCACACGCCACCATCCTAGCCACCTGACACACCCAATTAACACCCACAGCTGAGGGGAACTTTGCACTGACATTGGCCTGCCAGGCTTTTGCCTAGACTCAGGGCTTGAGCAGCTAGGCTAGCCTTGTGTGCACCAACCCGGTTGGGAGTTCTGCTGCCCAGATCAGCCTGGGCGGCAGCACCATATCTCCAAGTCCTGCAAGTGGCTAGCTGGGTTTCCGGGCGGCCAGCTGGGAGAAGTCAGTGTGCTCCAGTGAATCCAGCGGGCCCCAGCAGGAGCCTTCGGGTGCCTGCTTTGGGATCTGAACAGCCTGGGCAGCAGCACCCTGTCTACAAGCAGTGCAGGAGGTAAGCTGTGCACCAGAGGCCAACGGGGAAGGGGCAGCTTGCACTGGTGAGTCCAGCACTGACAAGACAAACTAACACCAGTGAGAACTAGATGGCAAAAGGCAAACGCAGGAACGTCACTAACAGAAATCAAGGCAATATGGCAACATCTGAACCCAATTCTCCTCTACCAACATGTCCTGGATACCCCATCACACCAGTAAAACAAGATTTGGATTTAAAATCACTGGTCATGATGCTGGTACAGGAACACATGAAGGACATACTTAAAGAAATTCAGGAGAAAATGGATCAAAAGTTAGAAGCCCTTGCAAGGGAAACACAAAAATCATTGAAAGAAATCCAGGAGAATACAAAAGCCAACAAGGAGGAAATGCAAAAAACACTTAAAGAAATACAGGAGAACTTTGGTCAACAGGCTGAGGTCATGAAAGACGAAACACAAAAATCTCTTAATGAAATGCAGGAGAACTTTGGTCAACAGGCTGAGCTCATGAAAGAGGAAACACAAAAATCTCTTAAAGAATTACAGGAAAACACAAACATGCAAGTGAAGGAGCTAAGCAAAACCATCCAGGATCTAAAATCAGAAGTAGAAACAACTAAGAAAACTCAAAGGGAGACAACTTTGGAGATAGAAAGCCTTGGGAAGAAATCAGGGGACAGAGATGCAAATATCAACAACAGAATACACGAGATAGAAGAAAGAATCTCAGATGCTGAAGATTCCATAGAAACCATGGACTCAACAGTTAAAGAAAATGCAAAATGCAAAAAGCTTGTAACCCAAAATATCCAGGAAATCCAGGACACAATGAGAAGACCAAACCTAAGGATTATAGGCATAGATGAGAGTGAAGATTTACAACTTAAAGGGCCAGCAAATATCTTCAATAAAATTATGGAAGAAAACTTCCCTAACCTAAAGAGAGAGATGCCCATGAATATACAAGAAGCCTACAGAACTCCAAACAGACTGGACCAGAAGAGAAATACTTCCAGTCACATAATAATCAAAACACCAAATGTTCTAAACAAAGAAAGAATACTAAAGGCAGTAAGAGAAAAAGGCCAAGTAACATGTAAAGGAAGACCTATCAGAATCACAGCAGACTTTTCACCGGAGACTATGAAGGCTAGAAGGTCCTGGGCAGATCTCATGCAGACTCTAAGAGAACACAAATGCCAACAAAAACAACTATATCCAGCAAAACTCTCAATCACCATAGATGGAGAAACTAAGATATTTCATGACAAAACCAAGTTTACCCAATATCTATCCACAAACCCGGCCCTAAAAAGGATAATAGGAAGACAACACCAATACAAGGAGGGAAACTTCACCCTGGAAAAAGCAAGATAGTAACCTTTCATCAAACCCAAAAGAAGTTAAGCATTAAAATTTAAAAAATAACGTCAAAAATGATAGGAAGTAACAATCACTATTCCTTAATATCTCTTAACATCAATGGACTTAATGCCCCAACAAAAAGACACAGACTAACTGAATGGATACGTAAACAGGACCCTACATTTTGCTGCTTACAGGAAACACACCTCAGGTTCAAAGACAATCACTACCTTAGAGTAAAAGGCTGGAAGACAATTTTACAAGCAAATGGTCTCAGGAAACAAGCTGGAGTAGCCATTTTAATATCAGATAAAATTGACTTTCAACCCAAAGTCATCAAAAGAGACCCTGAGGGACACTTCTTGCTGGTCAAAGGAAAAATACAAAAAGAAGAACTGTCAATCCTGAACATCTATGCCCCAAATGCAAGGGCACCCTCTTTCGTAAAAGAAACTTTATTAAAACTAAAAGCACACATTGCACCTAACACAATAATTGTGGGTGACTTCAACACTGCACTTTCCTCAATGGACCGATCAGGAAAACAGAAACTAAACAGGGACACAATGAAACTAATTGAAGCTTTGGACCAATTAGATTTAACAGATATATATAGAACATTCTATCCTAAAACAAAAGAATATACCTTTTTCTCAGCACCTCATGGTACCTTCTCCAAAATCGACCATATAATTGGTCACAAGACAGACCTCAACAAATATAAGAAGATAGAACTAATACCATGCCTCCTATCTGATCACTATGGAGTAAAAGTGGTCTTCAATAGCAACAGAAACAACAGAAAACCCACATACACGTGGAAACTGAACAATACTCTACTCAATGATACCTTGGTCAAGGAAGAAATAAAGAAAGAAATTAAAGACTTTTTAGAACACAATAAAAATGAAAACACAACATACCCAAATCAATGGGACACAATGAAAGCAGTGCTAAGAGGAAAACTCATAGCCCTGAGTGCCTCCAAAAAGAAAATGGAGAGAGCATACATTACCAGCTTAATGACACACCTGAAAGCCCTAGAACAAAAAGAAGCTATTTCACCCAGGAGGAGTAGAAGGCAGGAAATCATCAAACTCAGGGCCGAAATCAATCAAGTAGAAACAAAGAGAACCATACAAAAAATCAACAAAACCAGGAGCTGGTTCTTTGAGAAAATCAACAAGAGAGATAAACCCTTAGCCAGACTGACCAAAGGGCACAGAGAAAGTATCCAAATTAACAAACTTAGAAATGAAAAGGGAGATATAACAACGGAAACTGAGGAAATCCAAAAAATCATCAGATCCTACTACAAGAGCCTGTACTCAACACAACTGGAGAATCTGGAGGAAATGGACAATTTCCTTGACAGATACCAAATACCAAAATTAAATCAGGACCAACTAGACCATCTAAACAGTCCCATAATGCCTAAAGATATAGAAGGAGTCATAGAAAGTCTTCCAACCAAAAAAAGCACAGGACCAGATGGCTTCAGTACAGAATTCTACAAGACCTTCAAAGAAGAGTTAACACCAATACTCTTCAAACTATTCCACAAAATAGAAACAGAAGGAACACTACCCAATTCCTTCTACGAAGCCACAATTACGCTGATACCAAAGCCACAAAAAGATCCAACAAAGAATGAGAACTTCAGACCAATTTCCCTTATGAACATCGATGCAAAAATACTCAATAAAATTCTTGCTAACCGAATCCAAGAACACATCAAAACGATCATCCACCATGATCAAGTAGGCTTTATCCCGGGAATGCAGGGTTGGTTCAATATACGGAAATCCATCAATACAATCCACTACATAAACAAACTCAAATAACAAAACCACATGGTCATTTCATTGGATGCTGAAAAAGCATTTGACAAAATTCAGCATCCCTTCATGCTTAAAGTCTTGGAGAGAACAGGAATTCAAGGCCCATACCTAAACATAGTAAAAGCAATATACAGCAAACCGGTAGCCAGCATCAAACTAAATGGAGAGAAACTTGAAGCAATCCCACTGAAATCAAGGACCAGACAAGGCTGCCCCCTTTCTCCTTATCTTTTCAATATTGTACTTGAGGTACTAGATCGGGCAATTCGACAACATAAGGAGGTCAAAGGGATACAAATTGGAAAGGAAGAAGTCAAACTATCATTATTTACAGAAGACATGATCGTCTACCTAAGTGACCCAAAGAACTCCACTAGAGAGCTCCTACAGCTGATAAACAACTTCAGCAAAGTGGCAGGTTATAAAATCAACTCAAGCAAATCAGTGGCCTTCCTATACTCAAAGGATAAGCAGGCTGAGAAAGAAATTAGGGAAATGACCCCCTTCACAATAGCCTCAAACAGTATAAAGTATCTTGGGGTGACCCTTACCAAACATGTGAAAGATCTGTATGACAAGAACTTCAAGACTCTGAAGAAGGAAATGGAAGAAGTCCTCAAAAAATGGGAAAACCTCCCATGCTCATGGATCGGTAGAACCAATATAGTTAAAATGGCCATTCTGCCTAAAGCACTATACAGATTCAATGCAATACCCATCAAAATCCCAACTCAATTCTTCACAGAGTTAGAAAGAGCAATTATCAAATTCATCTGGAACAACAAAAAACCCAGGATAGCTAAAACTATTCTCAGCACAAAAGAAAATCTGGGGGAATCAGTATCCCTGACCTCAAGCAATACTACAGAGCAATAGTGTTAAAAACTGCATGGTGTTGGTACAGTGACAGACAGGAGGATCAATGGAACAGGATTGAAGATCTAGAAATGAACCCACACACCTATGGCCACTTGATCCTTGACAAAGAGGCTGAAAACATCCAATGGAAAAAAGATAGCCTTTTCAACAAATGGTGCTGGTTCAACTGGAGGTCAGCATGCAGAAGAATGCGAATTGATCCATCCTTGTCTCCTTGTACTAAGCTCAAATCCAAATGGATCAAGGACCTCTACATAAAGCCAGACACTCTGAAGCTAATAGAAAAGAAACTGGGGAAGAACCTTGAGGACATCGGTACAGGGAGAAAGTTTCTGAACAGAACACCAATAGCGTATGCTCTAAGAGCAAGAATTGACAAATGGGACCTCATGAAATTACAAAGTTTCTGTAAGGCAAAGGACACCATCAAGAGGAAAAATCGGCAACCAACAAATTGGGAAAAGATCTTCACCAATCCTACATCATATAGAGGGCTAATATCCAATATATATAAAGAACTCAAGAAGTTAGACTCCAGAAAACCAAACAACCCTATTAAAAAATGGGGTACAGAGTTAAACAAAGAATTCTCACCTGAAGAACTTCGGATGGCGGAGAAACATCTTAAAAAATGCTCAACTTCATTAGTCATCAGGGAAATGCAAATCAAAACAACCCTAAGATTTCATCTTACACCAGTCAGAATGGCTAAGATTAAAAATTCAGGAGACAGCAGGTGTTGGAGAGGGTGTGGAGAAAGAGGAACACTCCTCCACTGCTGGTGGGGTTGCAAATTGGTACAACCACTCTGGAAATCAGTCTGGCGGTTCCTCCGAAAACTGGGCACCTCACTTCCAGAAGATCCTGCTATACCACTCCTGGGCATATACCCAGAAGACTCCCCTCCATGTAATAAGGATACATGTTCTACTATGTTCATAGCAGCCCTATTTATAATTGCCAGATGCTGGAAAGAACCCAGGTATCCCTCAACAGAAGAGTGGATGCAAAAAATGTGGTATATCTACACAATGGAGCACTATTCTGCCATTAGAAACAATGAATTCATGAAATTCTTAGGCAAATGGATGGAGCTAGAGAATATCATACTAAGTGAGGTAACCCAGACTCAAAAGGTGAATCATGGTATGCACTCACTAATAAGTGGATATTAACCTAGAAAACTGGAATACCCAAAACATAATCCACACATCAAATGAGGAACAAGAAGAAAGGAGGAGTGGCCCCTGGTTCTGGAAAGACTCAGTGAAACAGTATTTAGCAAAACCAGAACGGGGAAGTGGGAAGGGGTGGATGGGAGGACAGGGGAAGAGAAGGGGGCTTTCGGGACTTTCGGGGAGTGGGGGGGCTAGAAAAGGGGAAATCATTTGAAATGTAAATAAATTATATCGAATAAAAAAAGTTAACACTAAAAAAAAATAAGACAAAAAAAAAAAAAGGAGTGGGAGTGGATGGGTTGGTGAGCAGGGAGAAGGGGTTATGGGATAGTGTGTTTTCAGAGGGGAAACCAGGAATGCAGATAATATTTAAAATGTAAATAAAGAAAATATTTAATTTAAAAAACGTAAAACAAAAAAAAAGAAAGAAAGAAAATTCTCCTGTGGGTTCTCTTTTGAGGCTACACGTTTAGACGTACACGTCACACCAAATCTTTTCGAGTTACAACATGTTGTTTAGGAGATACAAGCTAATTTTTTACGATGCATTCTTTCTTCTCGTAAAGTGTTTCCAATCTGTACTTATTTGTCTTTAATCTGCAAAATTGTATTTCCTTATAACGTGGGATTCTTACATATTCTTTCGTGAGAAAACTCTCCTGTGCCTTCTCTTTTGAGGCTCCACACTTACACATACACGCAACACCAAAGCTTTTCGAGTTACAACATGTTGTTTAGGAAAAAGAAGATGATTTCGCACGATGGGGGATTTCCTTAAAACGTGGTTTTCTGAAAAATTTGGACGAAAGAAAATTCTCCTGTGGGTTCTCTTTTGAGGCTACATGTTTAGAAGTACACGCCACGCCAAACCTTTTCGAGTTACAACGTGTTGTTTAGGAGATACAAGCTAATTTTGTACGATGCTTTAATTCTTCTCGTAAAGTGTTTCCAAAACGTACGTATTTGTCTTTACTCTGCAACACTGTATTTCCTTATAACATGGTATTCTTACATATTCTTTCGAGAGAAAACTATCCTTTGCATTCCCTTTTGAGGCTACACATTTAGACATACAGGCAACACCAATGCTTTTCGAATTACAACGTCTTGTTTATGAAAAACAAGATAATTTCGCACAATGCGGGATTTCCTTAAACCATTGTGTTCTGACAAATTTTGAGGAAAGAAAATTCTCCTGTGGGTTCTCTTTTGATGCTACACGTTTAGACGTGCACGCCACACCAAATCCTTTCCAGTTACCAAGTGTTTAGGAGATACAAGCTAATTTTGTACTATGTGTTATTTCTTCTCTTAAAGTGTTTCCAATAAGTACGCATTTGTCTTTACTCTGCAACACTCTATTTCCTTATAACATTGTATTCTTACATGTTCTTTCAAGAGAAAACTCTCCTGGGAGTTCTCTTTAGAGGCTACACGCTTAGACATACACGCAACACCAAAGCTTTTCGAGTTACAACGTGTTGTTTAGGAAAAACAAGATAATTTCGCACGATGCGGGATTTCCTTAAAACGTGGTTTTCTGACAAATTTTGACGAAAGAAAATTCTACTGTGTCTTCTCTTTTGAGGCTACAGGTTTAGACGTACACGCCTCACTGAATCTTTTCGAGTTACCACGTGTTGTTTAGGAGATACAAGCTAATTTTTTACGATGTGTTATTTCTTCTCGTAAAGTGTTTCCCATACATACGTATTTGTCTTTACTCTGCAACACTGTATTTCCTTATAACGTGGTATTCTTATATATTCTTTCGAGAGAAAACTCTCCTGTCCGTTCTCTTTTGAGGCCACACGTTTAGACATACACGCAACACCAAAGCTTTTCGAGTTATAACGTGTTGTTTAGGAAAAACAAGATAATTTCGCACAATGCGGGATTTCCTTAAAACGTGGTTTTCTGACAAATATTGACAAAAGAAAATTCTCCTGTGGGTTCTCTTTTGAGGCTACAAGTTTCAAATTACATGCCACACCAAATCCTTCGAGTTACAACGTGTTGTTTAGGAAATACAAGCTAATTTTGTACTATGTATTATTCCTTCTCGTAAAGTGTTTCCAATAAGTAAGTATCTGTCTTTACTCTGCAACACTGTATTTCCTTATAACGTGGTATTCTTACATATTCTTTCGAGAGAATACACTACTGTGCCTTCTCTTTTGAGGCTACACGCTTAGACATACACGCAACACCAAAGCTTTTCGAGTTACAGCGTGTTGTTTAGGAAAAACAAGATGATTTCGCACGATGCAGGACTTCCTTAAAACGTGGTTTTCTGAAAAAAATTTGACGAAAGAAAATTCTCTTGTGGGTTTTCTTTTGAGGCTACACGTTTAGATGTAAACATCACACCAAATCTTTTCGAGTTACAACGTGTTGTTTAGGAGATACAAGCTAATTTTGTACCATGCGTTATTTCTTCTCATTAAGTGTTTCCAATACATAAGTATTTGTCTTTTCTCTGCAACACCGTATCCTTATTACGTGGTATTCTTACATATTCTTTCGAGAGAAAACTCTCCTGTGGGTTCTCTTTTGAGGCTACATGCTTAGACATACAAGTAACACCAAAGCTTTTCGAGTTACAACGTGTTGTTTAGGAAAAACAAGATAATTTCGCACAATGCGGGATTTCCTAAAAACGTGATTTCTGAAAAATTTTGACGAAAGAAAATTCTCCTGTGGGTTCTCTTTTGAGGCTACACATTTAGACGTACACGCCACACCAAATCTTTTCGAGTTACAACGTGTTGTTTAGGAGATACAAGCTAATTTTGAACGATGCGTTATTTCATCTCTAAAAGTGTTTCCAATAAGTACCTATTTGTCTTTAGTCTGCAACGCTGTATTTCCTTAGAACGTGGTATTCTTACATCTTATTTCGAGAGAAAACACTCCTGTACGTTCGCTTTTGAGGATACACGCTTAGACATACACGCAACACCAAAGCTTTTCAAGTTACAACGTGTTGTTTAGGAAAAACAAGATAATTTCACACGATGCGGGATTACCGTAAAACGTGGTTTTCTGACATATTTTGACGAAAGAAAATTCTCCTGTGGGTTCTCTTTTGAGGCTACACATTTAGACGTACATGCCACACCAACTCTTTTCGAGTTACAATGTGCTGTTTAGGAGATACAAGCTAATTTTGTACGATGCGTTATTTCTTCTCATAAAGTGTTTCCAATATGTACGTATTTGTCTTTATTCTGCAACACTGTATTTCCTTATAACGTGGTATTCTTAAATATTCTTTCGAGAGAAAACTCTCCTGTGCGTTCTCTTTTGAGGCTACACCCTTAGACATACACGCCACACCAAATCTTTTCGAGTTACAACGTGTTGTTTAGGAGATACAAACTAATTTTGAACGATGTTTTATTTCTTCTCGTAAAGTGTTTCCAATACATACGTATTTGTCTTTATTCCGCAATACTGTATTTCCTTATAACGTGGTGTTCTTACATATTCTTTCGAGAGATAACTCTCCTCTGCGTTCTCTTTTGAGACTACACGCTTAGACATACACGTAACACCAAAGCTTTTCGAGTTACAACGTGTTGTTTAGGAAAATCAAGATAATTTCGCACAATGCGGGATTTCCTAAAAACGTGATTTCTGAAACATTTTGAAGAAAGAAAATTCTCCTCTGGGTTCTCTTTTGAGACTACACGTTTAGTCGTACACGCCACACCAAATCGTTTCGAGTTACAACGTGTTTTTAAGGAGATACAAGCTAATTTTGAACGATGCATTATTTCATCTCTAAAAGTGTTTCCAATACGTACGTATTTGTCTTTAGTCTACAACACTGTATTTCCTAGAACGTGGTATTCTTACATCTTCTTTCGAGAGAAAACTCTCCTGTGCATTCGCTTTTGAGGCTACATGCTTAGACATACACGCAACACCAAATCTTTTCAAGTTACAACGTGTTGTTTAAGAAAAACAAGATAATTTCACACGATGCGGGATTTCCTTAAAACGTGGTTTTCTGACACATTTTGACGAACAAAAATTCTCCTGTGGGTTCTCTTTTGAGGCTACACATTTAGACGTACATGCCACACCAAATCTTTTCGAGTTACAACGTGTTGTTTAGGAGATACAAGCTAATTTTGTATGATGCGTTATTTCTTCTCGTAAAGTGTTTACAATGTGTACATATTTGTCTTTATTCTGCAACACTGTATTTCCTTATAACGTGGTATTCTTACATGTTCTCTCGAGAGAAAACTCTCCTGTGGGTTCTCTTTTGAGGCTACACGTTTAGATGTACACGCCACACCAAATCTTTTTGAGTTACAACGTGTTGTTTAGGAGATACAAGCTAATTTTGAACGATGCATTATTTCTTCATGTAGCCTCAAAAGAGAACCCACAGGAGAATTTTCTTTCATCAAAATTTGTCAGAAACCACGTTTTAAGGAAATCTCGCATCCTGCGAAATTATCTTGTTTTTCACAAACAAAATGTTGTAACACGAAAAGCTTTGGTGTGGCGTGTATATCTACGCGTGTAGCCTCAAAAGAGAATGCAGAGGAGAGTTTTCTCTCGAAAGAATATGTAAGAATGCCACGTTATAAGTAAATACAGTGTTGCAGAGTAAAGATAAATAGGTACAGATTGTAAATACTTTATGAGAAGAATTAATGCATGTTACAAAATTAGCTTGTATCTCCTAAACAACACCTTGTAACTCGAAAGGATTTGGTGTGGCGTGTAGGTCTAAATGCTTAGCCTCATAAGAGAACCCACAGGAGAAATTTCTTTCCTTAAAACTTGTCAGAAAACCACGTCTTAAGGAAATCCCGCATTGTACGAATAAAAAAAATAACAATAAAAAAAAATTCTAAAGAAAAGCAAATAAATTGTATCAAGCCTAAAAAAAAAAAAGAAAAAGAAAAAAAAAAGAAAAAAAAAGAAAGAATATGTAAGAATACCACGTTATAAGGAAATAAAGTGTTGCAGATTAAAGATAAATAGGTACGTATTGTAAATACTTTATGAGAAGAAGTAACGCATGGTACAAAATTAGCTTGTATCTCCTAAACAACACCTGGTAACTCGAAAGAATTTGGTGTGGCGTGTACGTGTAAACGTGTAGCCTCATAAGAGAACCCACAGGAGAACTTTCTTACGGCAAAATTTTTTCAGAAAACCACGTTTTATGGAAATCTCGCATCCTGAGAAATTATCTTGTTTTTCCTAAACAGCACGTTGTAACTCGAAAAGATTTGGTGTGGCTCGTACGTCTAAACGTGTAGCCTCCAAAGTGAACCCACAGGAGAATTTTCTTTCATCAAAATTTGTCAGAAACCACGTTTTAAGGAAATCTCACATCGTGTGAAATTATCTTGTTTTTCCTAAACAACACGTTGTAACTCGAAAAGCTTTGGTGTTGCGTGTTTGTCTAAGCGTGTAGCCTCAAAAGAGAATGCACAGGAGAGTTTTCTCTCAAAAGAATATGTAAGAATACCACGTTATAAGGAAATACAGTGTTGCAGAGTAAAGACAAATAAGTACGTATTGGAAACACTTTACAAGAAGAAATAATGCATCGTACAAAATTTTTCCTAAACTACATGTTGTAACTTGAATAGCTTTGGTGTTGCCTGTATGTCTAAGTGTGTAGCCACAAAAGGGAACGCACAGGACAGTTTTCTATCGAAAGAATATGTAAGAATACCACGTTATAAGGAAATACAATGTTGCAGAGTAAAGACAAATACGTACGTATTGGAAACACTTTATGAGAAGAATTAACACATTGTAAAATATTAGCTTGTATCTCCTAAACAACACGTTGTAACTCGAACAGATTTGGTGTGGCGTGTACGTCTAAACATGTAGCCTCAAAAGAGAACCCACAGGAGAAGTTTCTATTGTCAAATTTTTCAGAAAACCACGTTTATGGAAATCTCGCATTGTGCGAAATCATCTAGATTTTCCTAAACAACACGTTGTAACTCGAAAAGCTTTGGTGTTGCTTGTATGTCTAAAAATGTAGCCTCAAAAGAGAACGCTCAGGAGAGTTTTCCCTCGAAAGAATATGTAAGAATACCACGTTATAAGGAAATACAGTGTTGCAGAGAAAGACAAATACGTACGTATTGGAAACAATTTACGAGAAGAAATAACACATCGTACAAAATTAGCCTGTATCTCCTAAACAACACGTGGTAACTCGAAAGGATTTGGTGTTGCGTGCATGTCTAAACGTGTAGCATCATAAGAGAACCCACAGGAGAATTTTCTTTCTTCAAAATTTGTCAGAACACAACGGTTTAAGGAAATCCGAGAACGCACAGGAGAGTTTTCTCTCGAAATAATATGTAAGAATACCACGTTATAAGGAAATACAGTGTTGCAGAGTAGAGGCAAATACATACTTATTGGAAAAACTTAAACTTTACAAGAAGAAATAATGCATCGTAAAAAAATTACCTTGTATCTCGTAAACAACATGTTGTAACTTAAAAAGATTTGGTGTGGCCTGTACGTCTAAACGTGTAGTCTCAAATGAGAACCCATAGGAGAATTTTCTTTGGTCAAAATTTGTCAGAAAATCACGTATTAAGGAAATCCCTCTTCGTGCGAAATTATCTTGTTTTTCCTAAACAACACGTTGTAACGCGAAAATCTTTGGTATTGCGTGTATGTCTAAGCGTGTAGCCTCAAAAGAGGACGCACAGGAAAGTTTTCTCTCGAAAGAATATGTAAGAATACCACGTTATAAGGAAATACAGTGTTGCAGACTAAAGGCAAATACGTACCTATTGGAAACACCTTACAAGAAGAAATAAAGCATCGTAAAAAATTAGCTTGTATCTCCTAAACAACAGTTTGTAACTCGAAAAGATTTGGTGTGGCATGCACGTCTAAACGTGTAGCCTCAAAAGATAACCCACAGGAGAATTTTTTTTCGTTAATATTTCTCAGAAAACCATGTTTTAAGGAAATCACTCATCGTGCGAAATTATCTTGCTTTTCCTAAACAACACGTTGTAACTCGAAAAGCTTTGATGTTGCGTTTCCAATACATATGTATTTTCCTTTACTCTGCAACACTGTATTTCCTTACAACGTGGTATTCTTACATATTCTTTCGAGAGAAAACTCTCCTGTGCGTTCTCTTTTGGGGCTACACGCTTAGACATACACGCAACACCAAAGCTTTTCGAGTTAAAACGTTTTGTTTAGGAAAAACAAGATAATTTCGCATGATGCGGTATTTCCTTCATACGTGGTTTTCTGACAAATTTTGACCAAAGAAAATTCTCCTATGGTTTCTCTTTTGAGGCTACACGATTAGACGTACAGGCCACACCAAATCTTTTTAAGTTACAACGTGTTGTTTAGGAGATACAAGCTAATTTTGTAAGATGCGTTATTTCTTCTCGTAAAGTTTTTCCAATACGTAAATATTTGTCTTTACTCTGCAACACTGTATTTCCTAATAACGTGGTATTCTTATATATTCTTTCGAGAAAAAACCTCTCCTTTGCATTCTCTTTTGAGGCTACACGCTTAGACATACACGCAACACCAAAGGTTTTCGCGTTACAACGTGTTGCTTAGGAAAAACAAGATAATTTCGCACGATGCAGGATTTCCTTAAAACGTGGTTTTCTGACAAATTTTGATGAACGAAAATTCTCCTGTGGGTTCTCGTTTGAGGCTACACGTTTAGACGTACACACCACACCAAATCTTTTCGAGTTATAACGTGATGTTTAGGAGATACAAGCTAATTTTTTTACGAAGCGTTATTTCTTCTCATAAAGTTTAAGTGTTTCCATTACGTAAATATTTGCCTTTACTCTGCAACACTGTATTTCCTTATAACGTGGTATTCTTGCATATTCTTTCGAGAGAAAACTCACCTGTGCATTCTCCTTTGAGGCTACGTGCTTAGATATACACACAACACCAAAGCTTTTCGAGTTACAACGTGTTATTTAGGAAAAACAACATAATTTCGCACGATGCGGGATTTCCTTAAAACGTGGTTTTCTGACAAATTTTGAAGAAATAAAACTCTCCTGTGGGTACTCTTTTGAGGCTACACGTTTAGACGTACATGCCACACCAAATCTTTTCGAGTTCCAACGTGTTGTTTAGGACATACAAGCTAATTTTGCAAGATGCGTTATTTCTCTCATAAAGTGTTTCCAATACATATGTATTAGTCTTTACTCTGCAACACTGTATTTCCTTGTAATGTGGTATCCTTACATATTCTTTCGAGAGAAAACTCTACTGTGCGTTCTCTTTTGAGGCTACACGCAGGGAAAACTCTCCTGTTCTTTCTCTTTTGAGGCTCCATCCTTACACATACACGCAACACCAAAGCTTTTCGAGTTACAACATGTTGTTTAGGAAAAAGGAGATGATTTTGCACGATGCGGGATTAGCTTAAAACGTGGTTTTCTGAAAAATTTTGACGAAAGAAAATTCTCCTGTGTGTTCTCTTTTGAGGCTACATATTTAGACGTACATGCCACACCAAATCTTTTCGAATTACAACGTGTTGTTTAGGAGATACAAGCTAATTTTGTACAATGCGTTAATTCTTCTTGTAAAGTGTTTCCGATATGTACGTATTTGTCTTTACTCTGCAACACTGTATTTCCTTAAAACGTGGTTTTCTTACATATTCTTTCGAGAGAAAACTATCCAGTGCGTTCCCTTTTGAGGCTACACACTTAGACATACAGGTAACACCAAAGCTTTTCGAGTTACAATGTGTTGTTTATGAAAAACAAGATAATTTCGCACGATGCGGGATTTCCTTAAAACGTGGTTTTCTGACAAATTTTGTCGAAAGAAAATTCTCCTGTGGGTTATCTTTTGAGGCTTCACGTTTAGACGTGCACACCACACCAAATAAGACAAATAAGTACATATTGGAAACACTTTACAAAAAGAAATAATGCATCCTACAAAATTAGCTTGTATCTCCTAAACAACACGTTGTAACTCGAAAAGATTCGGTGTGACGTGTACGTCTAAAAGTGTAGCCTCAAACGAGAACCCACAGGAGAATTTTCTTTCATCAAAATTTGTCAGAAACCACGTTTTAAGGAAATCTCGCATCGTGAAAAATTATCTTGTTTTTCCTAAACAACACATTGCAACACGAAAAGCTTTGGTGTTGCGTGTATGTCTAAGCGTGTAGCCTCAAAAGAGAATGCACAGGAGAGTTTTCTCTCGAAAGAATATGTAAGAATACCACATTATAAGGAAATACAGTGTTGCAGAGTAAAGACAACTACGTACGTATTGGAAACACTTTAAGAGAAGAAATAAAGCATAATACAAAATTAGCTTGTATCTCCTAAACAACAGATTATAATTCGAAAAGATTTGGTGTGGCTCGTACCTCTACACGTGTTGCCTCAAAAGAGAACCCACAGGAGAACTTTCTTTCGTCAAAATTTGTCAGAAAACCACGTTTTATGGAAATCTCGCATCCTGCGAAATTATCTTGTTTTTCCTAAACAACACGTTGTAACTCGAAAAGATTTGGTGTGACGTGTACGTCTATACGTGTAGCCTCAAAGGAAAGCCCACAGAAGAATTTTCCTTTGTCAAATTTTTCAGAAAACCACGTTTTAAATAAATCCCGCATCGTGCGAAATTATCTTTTTATTCATTAACAACACGTTGTAACTCGAAAAGCTTTGGTGTTGCCTGTATGTCTAAGTGTGTAGCCTCAAAACGGAACGCACAAGATAGTTTTCTCTCGAAAGAATATGTAAGAATACCACGTTATAAGGAAATACAGTGTTTCAGAGTAAAGACAAATACTTACATATTGGGAACATTTTACGAGAAGAAATAACGCATCGAACAAAATTAGCTTGTATCTCCTAAACAACACATGGTAAGTCGAAAAGATTTGGTTTGGCGTGTATGTCTAAACGTGTAGCCTCAAAGGAGAACACAAAGGAGAATTTTCTTTCGTCAAAATTTGTCAGAAAACCACGTTTTAAGGAAATACCGCATCGTGCGAAATTATCTTGTTTTTCCTAAACAACAAGTGGTAACTCGAAAAGCTTTGGTGTTGCGTGTATGTCTAAGCGTGTAGCCTCAAAAGAGAATGCACAGGAGAGTTTTCTCTCTTTAGAACATGTAAGAATCCAACGTTATAAGGAAATACAGTGTTGCAGAGTAAAGACAAATACGTACATATTGGAAACACATTGCGAGAAGAAATTAAGCATCACACAATATTAGCTTGTATCTCCTAAACAACAAGTGGAAACTCGAAAACATTTAGTTTGGCGTGTATGTCTAAAAGTTTAGCCTCAAAAGAGAACCCACTGGAGAATTTTCTTTCGTCAAAATTGGTCAGAAAACAAGGTTTTAACGAAATCCCGCATCCTGCGAAATTATCTTGTTTTTCCTAAACAACACGTTGTAACTCAAAAAGCTTGGGTGTTGCGTGTATGTCTCAGTGTGTAGCCTCAAAAGAGAACACACAGGAGAGTTTTCACTCAAAAGAATAAGTAAGAATACCAGGTTATAAGGAAATACAGTGTTGCAGAGTAAAGACAAATACGTACGTATTGGAAACACTTTACGTGAAGAAATAACGCATCATAAAAAATTAGCTTGTATCTCCTAAACAACACGTGGTAACTCGAAAATGTTTGGTGTGGCAGGTACGTCTAAACGTGTAGCCTCAAAAAGAGAACACACAGGAGAATTTTCTTTGGTCAAATTTGTCACAAAACCACGTATTAAGGAAATCCTACATCGTGCGAAATTATCTTGTTTTTCCTAAACAACACGTTGTAAATCGAAAACCTTTGGTGTTGCGTGTATGTCTCAGCGTGTAGCCTTAAAAGAGAACACACAGGGGAGTTTTCTCTCAAAAGAATATGTAAGAATACCACGTTATAAGGAAATACAGTGTTGCAGAGTAAAGAAAAATACGTACGTATTGGAAACCCTTAAACTTTACGAGATGAAATACAGCATCGTACAAAATTAGCTCGTATCTCCTAAACAACACTTTGTAACTCGAAAAGATTTGGTGTGGCGTGTACGTCTAAACTTGTAGCCTCAAAAGAGAACCCATAGGAGAATTTTCTTTCGTCAAAGTTTCAGAAAAGCACGTTTTAAGGAAATCCAGCATCGTGCGAAATTATCTTGTTTTTCCTAAACAACACGTAGTAACTCAAAAATCTTTGGTGATGCGTGTATGTCTAAGCGTGTAGCCTCAAAAGAGAACACACAGGAGAGTTTTCTCTCGAAAGAATATGTGAGAATACCACGTTATAAGGAAGTACAGTGTTGCAGAATAAAGACAAATACTTACGTATTGGAAACCCTTAAACTTTACGAGATGAAATAAAGCATCGTACAAAATTAGCTTGTATCTCCTAAACAACACGTTGTAATTCGAAAAGATTTGGTGTGGCGTGTACGTCTAAAGGTGTAGCCTCAAAAGAGAACCACAGGACAATTTTCGTTCGTCAAAATTTGTCAGAAAACCACGTTTTAAGGAAATCCCGCATCGTGAGAAATTATCTTGTTCTTCATAAACAACACATTGTAACTCGAAAAGCTTTGGTGTTGCGTGTATGTTTAAGCGTGTACCCTCAAAAGAGAACGCACAGGAGAGTTTTCTCTCGAAAGAATATGTAAGAAATCCACGTATTAAGGAAATACCGTGTTGCAGAGTAAAGACAAATACGTACTTATTGGAAACACATTACGAGAAGAAATAACGCATCGTAAAAAATTAGCTTGTATCTCCTAAACAACAGGTTGTAACTCGAAAAGATTTGGTGTGGCGTGTACGTCTAAAAGTGTAGCCTCAAAATAGTACACACAGGAGAGTTTTATTTGGTCAAAATTTGTCAGAAAACCACGTTTTAAGGAAATCCCGCATCGTGCGAAATTATGTTGTTTTTCCTAAACAACATGTTGTAACTCGAAAAGCTTTGGAGTTGAGTGTATGTCTAAGCATGTAGCCTCAAAGGAGACCGCACAGGAGAGTTTTCTCTCGAAAGAATATGCAAGAATACCTCGTTATAAGGAAATACAGTGTTGCAGAGTAAAGCCAAATATTTACATAATGGAAACACTTAAACTTTATGAGAAGAAATAATGCATCGTAAAAAAATTAGCTTGTATCTCCTAAACAACACATTGTAACTCGACAAGATTTAGTGTCTCGGGCATGTCTAAATGTGTAGCCTCAAAAGAGAACCCACAGGAGTATTTTCTTTCGTCAAAATTTGTCAGAAAACCACGTTTTAAGGAAATCACGCATCATGCTAAATTATCTTGTTTTTCCTAAACAACACATTGTAACTCGAAAAACTTTGGTGTTGCGTGTATGTCAAAGCGTATAGCCTCAAAAGAGAACGCACAGGAGAGTTTTCTCTCGAAAGAATGTGTAAGAATACCACGTTATAAGGAAATACAGTGTTGCAGAGTAAAGACAAATACGTACATATTGGAAAATCTTAAACTTTACGAGAAGAAATAAGGCATCTTACAAAATTAGTTTGTATCTCCTAAACAACACGTTATAACTCGAAAAGATTTGGTGTGGTGTGTACGTCTAAACGTGTAGCCTAAAAAGAGAACCCACAGGATAATTTTCTTTCGTCAAAATTTTCAGAAAACCACGTTTTAAGGAAATCCCGCATCTTGTGAAATTATCTTGTTTTTCCTAAAAAACACGTTGTAACTCGAAAAGCTTTGGTGTTGCGTGTATGTCTAAGCATGTAGCCTCAAAGGGGAACGCACAGGAGAGTTTTCTCTCGAAAGAATATGCAAGAATACCACGTTATAAGGAAATACAGTGTTGCAGAGTAAAGGCAAATATGTACGTAATGGAAACACTTAAACTTTATGAGAAGAAATAACGCATCATAAAAAAATTAGCTTGTATCTCCTGAACAACACGTTGTAATTCGAAAAGATTTGGTGTTGCGTGAATGTCTAAGCATGTAGCCTCAAAGGAGAATGCACAGGAGAGTTTTCTCTCGAAAGAATATGCAAGAATACCACGTTATAAGGAAATACAGTGTTGCAGAGTAAAGACAAATACTTATGTATTGGAAAAACTTTACGAGAAGAAATAACGCATCGTACAAAATTAGCTTGTATCTACTAAACAACACGTTGCAACTTAAAAAGATTTGGTGTGGCCTGTACGTTTAAACGTGTAGCCTGAAAAAAGAAGCTATAGGAGTATTTTCTTTGGTCAAAATTTGTCAGAAAACCACGTATTAAGGAAATCCCGCATCGTGCGAAATTATCTTGTTTTTCCTAAACAAAACGTCTTAACTCGAAATGCTTTGGTGTTGCGTGTATGTCTAAGCGTGTAGCCTCAAAAGAGAACGCTCAGGAGAGTTTTCTCTCGAAAGAATATGTAAGAATACCACGTTATAAGGAAATACAGTGTTGCAGAGTAAAGACAAATACGTACTTATTGGAAAAACTTAAACTTTACGAGAAGAAATAACGCATCGTACAAAATTAGCTTGTATCTCCTAAACAACACGTTGTAACTTAAAAAGATTTGGTGTGGCCTGTACGTCTAAACGTGTAGCCTCAAAAGAGAACCCATAGGAGAATTTTCTTTGGTCAAAATTTGTCAGAAAACCACGTATTAAGGAAATTCCGCATCGTGCGAAATTATCTTGTTTTTCCTAAACAAAACGTTTTAACTCGAAAAGCTTTGGTGTTGCGTGTATGTCTAAGCCTGTAACCTCAAAGGAGAATGCCCAGGAGAGTTTTCTCTCGAAAGAATATGTAAGAATACCACGTTATAAGGAAATACAGTGTTGCAGAGTAAAGACAAATACGTACTTATTGGAAAAACTTAAACTTTACGAGAAGAAATAAGGCATGTTCCAAAATTAGTTTGTATCTCCTAAAAAACACGTTATAACTTGAAAAGATTTGGTGTGGTGTGTACGTCTAAACTTGTAGCCTCAAAAGAGAACCCACAGGATAATTTTCTTTCATCAAAATTTGCCAGAAAACCACGTTTTAAGGAAATCCCGCATCTTGCGAAATTATCTTGTTTTTCCTAAACAACACGTTGTAACTCGAAAGCTTTGGTGTTGCGTGTATGTCTAAGCGTGTAGCCTCAAAAGAGAACGCACAGGAGAGTTTTCTCTCAAAAGAATATGTAAGGATACCATGTTATAAGGAAATACAGTGTTGCAGAGTAAAGACAAATACGTACGTATTGGAAACACTTTATGAGAGAAATAACGCATCTGGCAAAATTGGCTTGTATGTCCTAAACAACTCGTTGTAACTCGAAAAGATTTGGTGTGGGATGCACGTCTAAACGTGTAGCCTCAAAAGAGTACCCACAGGAGAGTTTTATTTCGTCAAAATTTGTCAGAAAACCACGTTTTAAGGAAATCCCGCATCTTGCGAAATTATCTTGTTTTTCCTAAACAACACGTTGTAAATCGAAAAGCTTTGGTGTTGCGTGAATGTTTAAGCATGTAGCCTCAAAGGAGAACGCACAGGAGAGTTTTCTCTCGAAAGAATATGCAAGAATACCACGTTATAAGGAAATACAGTGTTGCAGAGTAAAGGCAAATATGTACGTAATGGAAACACTAAAACTTTATGAGAAGAAATAACGCATCGTAAAAAATTAGCTTGTTTCTCCTAAACAACAGGTTGTAACTTGAAATGATTTGGTGTGGCATGTACGTCTAAATGTGTAGCCTCAAAAGAGAACCCACAGGAGTATTTTCTTTCGTAAAAATTTGTCAGAAAACCACGTTTTAAGGAAATCCCGCATCATGCGAAATTATCTTGTTTTTCCTAAACAACACGTTGTAACTCGAAAAGCTTTGGTGTTGCGTGTATGTCTACGCGTGTAGCCTCAAAAGAGAACGCAAAGGAGAGTTTTTTCTCGAAAGAATGTGTAAGAATACCACGTTTTTAGGAAATACAGTGTTGCAGAGTAAAGACAAATACTTACATATTGGAAAAAACTTTACGAGAAGAAATAATGCATCGTAAGATATTAGCTTGTATCTCCTAAACAACACGTTGTAGCTTAAAAGGATTTGGTGTGGCCTGTACGTCTAAACGTGTAGCCTGAAAAGAGAACCCATAGATGAATTTTCTTTGCTCAAAATATGTCAGAAAACCACGCATTAAGGAAATCCCGCATAGTGCGAAATGATCTTGTTTTTTCTAAACCAAACGTTTTAACTCGAAAAGCTTTGGTGTTGCGTGTATGTCTAAGCGTGTAGCCTCAAAAGAGAACGCACAGGAGAGTTTTCTCTCGAAAGAATATGTAAGAATACCACGTTATAAGGAAATACAGTGTTGCACAGTAAAGACAAATACGTACTTATTGGAAAAACTTAAACCTTACGAGAAGAAATAAGGCATCTTAAAAAATTAGTTTGTATCTCCTAAACAACACATTATAACTCGAAAAGATTTGGTGTGGTATGTATGTCTAAACGTGTAGCCTCAAAAGAGAACCCACAGGAAAATTTTCTTTCGTCAAAATTTGTCAGAAAACCACGTTTTAAGGAAATCCCGCATTCTGCGAAATTATCTTGTTTTTCTTAAACAAAACGTTTTAACTCGAAAAGCTTTGGTGTTGCGTGTATGTCTAAGCGTGTAGCCTCAAAAGAGAACGCACAGGAGAGTTTTCTCTCGAAAGAATATGTAAGAATACAACGTTATAAGGAAATACAGTGGTGCAGAGTAAAGACAAATACGTACTTATTGGAAAAACTTAAACTTAAGAGAAGAAATAACGCATCGTACAAAATTAGCTTGTATCTCCTAAACAACACGTTGTAACTTAAAAAGATTTGGTGTGGCCTGTACGTCTAAACGTGTAGCCTCAAAAGAGAACCCATAGGCGAATTTTCTTTGGTCAAAATTTGTCAGAAAACCACGTATTATGGAAATTCCGCATCGTGCGAAATTATCTTGTTTTTCCTAAACAAAACGTTTTAACTCGAAAAGCTTTGGTGTTGCGTGTATGTCTAAGCCTGTAACCTCAAAGGAGAATGCCCAGGAGAGTTTTCTCTCAAAAGAATATGTAAGAATACCACGTTATAAGGAAATACAGTGTTGCAGAGTAAAGACAAATACGTACTTATTGGAAAAACTTAAACTTTATGAGAAGAAATAAGGCATCTTACAAAATTAGTTTGTATCTCCTAAACAACACGTTATAACTTGAAAAGATTTGGTGTGGTGTGTACGTCTAAACTTGTAGCCTCAAAAGAGAACCCACAGGATAATTTTCTTTCGTCAAAATTTGTCAGAAAACCACGTTTTAAGGAAATCCCGCATCTTGCGAAATTATCTTGTTTTTCCTAAACAACACGTTGTAACTCGAAAGCTTTGGTGTTGCGTGTATGTCTAAGCGTGTAGCCTCAAAAGAGAACGCACAGGAGAATTTTCTCTCGAAAGAATATGTAAGGATACCACGTTATAAGGAAATACAGTGTTGCAGAGTAAAGACAAATACGTACGTATTGGAAACACTTTATGAGAGAAATAACGCATCTGGCAAAATTAGCTTGTATGTCCTAAACAACTCGTTGTAACTCGAAAAGATTTGGTGTGGGGTGCACGTCTAAACGTGTAGCCTCAAAAGAGTACCCACAGGAGAGTTTTATTTCGTCAAAATTTGTCAGAAAACCACGTTTTAAGGAAATCCCGCATCTTGCGAAATTATCTTGTTTTCCTAAACAACACGTTGTAAGTCGAAAAGCTTTGGTGTTGCGTGTATGTCTAAGCGTGTAGCCTCAAAAGAGAACGCAAAGGAGAGTTTTTTTCTCGAAAGAATATGTAAGAATACCACGTTATTAGGAAATACAGTGTTGCAGAGTAAAGACAAATACTTACGTCTTGGAAAAACTTTACGAGAAGAAATAACGCATCGTAAGAAATTAGCTTGTATCTCCTAAACAACACGTTGTAACTCGAAAAGCTTTGGTGTTGCGTGTATGTGTAAGCGTGTAGCCTCAAAGGAGAACGCAAAGGAGAGTTTTTTCTCGAAAGAATATGTAAGAATACCACGTTATTAGGAAATACAGTGTTGCAGAGTAAAGACAAATACTTATGTATTGGAAAAACTTTACGAGAAGAAATAACGCATCGTACAAAATTAGCTTGTATCTACTAAACAACACGTTGCAACTTAAAAAGATTTGGTGTGGCCTGTACGTTTAAACGTGTAGCCTGAAAAAAGAAGCTATAGGAGTATTTTCTTTGGTCAAAATTTGTCAGAAAACCACGTATTAAGGAAATCCCGCATCGTGCGAAATTATCTTGTTTTTCCTAAACAAAACGTTTTAACTCGAAATGCTTTGGTGTTGCGTGTATGTCTAAGCGTGTAGCCTCAAAAGAGAACGCTCAGGAGAGTTTTCTCTCGAAAGAATATGTAAGAATACCACGTTATAAGGAAATACAGTGTTGCAGAGTAAAGACAAATACGTACTTATTGGAAAAACTTAAACTTTACGAGAAGAAATAACGCATCGTACAAAATTAGCTTGTATCTCCTAAACAACACGTTGTAACTTAAAAAGATTTGGTGTGGCCTGTACGTCTAAACGTGTAGCCTCAAAAGAGAACCCATAGGAGAATTTTCTTTGGTCAAAATTTGTCAGAAAACCACGTATTAAGGAAATTCCGCATCGTGCGAAATTATCTTGTTTTTCCTAAACAAAACGTTTTAACTCGAAAAGCTTTGGTGTTGCGTGTATGTCTAAGCCTGTAACCTCAAAGGAGAATGCCCAGGAGAGTTTTCTCTCGAAAGAATATGTAAGAATACCACGTTATAAGGAAATACAGTGTTGCAGAGTAAAGACAAATACGTACTTATTGGAAAAACTTAAACTTTACGAGAAGAAATAAGGCATGTTCCAAAATTAGTTTGTATCTCCTAAAAAACACGTTATAACTTGAAAAGATTTGGTGTGGTGTGTACGTCTAAACTTGTAGCCTCAAAAGAGAACCCACAGGATAATTTTCTTTCATCAAAATTTGCCAGAAAACCACGTTTTAAGGAAATCCCGCATCTTGCGAAATTATCTTGTTTTTCCTAAACAACACGTTGTAACTCGAAAGCTTTGGTGTTGCGTGTATGTCTAAGCGTGTAGCCTCAAAAGAGAACGCACAGGAGAGTTTTCTCTCAAAAGAATATGTAAGGATACCATGTTATAAGGAAATACAGTGTTGCAGAGTAAAGACAAATACGTACGTATTGGAAACACTTTATGAGAGAAATAACGCATCTGGCAAAATTGGCTTGTATGTCCTAAACAACTCGTTGTAACTCGAAAAGATTTGGTGTGGGATGCACGTCTAAACGTGTAGCCTCAAAAGAGTACCCACAGGAGAGTTTTATTTCGTCAAAATTTGTCAGAAAACCACGTTTTAAGGAAATCCCGCATCTTGCGAAATTATCTTGTTTTTCCTAAACAACACGTTGTAAATCGAAAAGCTTTGGTGTTGCGTGAATGTTTAAGCATGTAGCCTCAAAGGAGAACGCACAGGAGAGTTTTCTCTCGAAAGAATATGCAAGAATACCACGTTATAAGGAAATACAGTGTTGCAGAGTAAAGGCAAATATGTACGTAATGGAAACACTAAAACTTTATGAGAAGAAATAACGCATCGTAAAAAATTAGCTTGTTTCTCCTAAACAACAGGTTGTAACTTGAAATGATTTGGTGTGGCATGTACGTCTAAATGTGTAGCCTCAAAAGAGAACCCACAGGAGTATTTTCTTTCGTAAAAATTTGTCAGAAAACCACGTTTTAAGGAAATCCCGCATCATGCGAAATTATCTTGTTTTTCCTAAACAACACGTTGTAACTCGAAAAGCTTTGGTGTTGCGTGTATGTCTACGCGTGTAGCCTCAAAAGAGAACGCAAAGGAGAGTTTTTTCTCGAAAGAATGTGTAAGAATACCACGTTTTTAGGAAATACAGTGTTGCAGAGTAAAGACAAATACTTACATATTGGAAAAAACTTTACGAGAAGAAATAATGCATCGTAAGATATTAGCTTGTATCTCCTAAACAACACGTTGTAGCTTAAAAGGATTTGGTGTGGCCTGTACGTCTAAACGTGTAGCCTGAAAAGAGAACCCATAGATGAATTTTCTTTGCTCAAAATATGTCAGAAAACCACGCATTAAGGAAATCCCGCATAGTGCGAAATGATCTTGTTTTTTCTAAACCAAACGTTTTAACTCGAAAAGCTTTGGTGTTGCGTGTATGTCTAAGCGTGTAGCCTCAAAAGAGAACGCACAGGAGAGTTTTCTCTCGAAAGAATATGTAAGAATACCACGTTATAAGGAAATACAGTGTTGCACAGTAAAGACAAATACGTACTTATTGGAAAAACTTAAACCTTACGAGAAGAAATAAGGCATCTTAAAAAATTAGTTTGTATCTCCTAAACAACACATTATAACTCGAAAAGATTTGGTGTGGTATGTATGTCTAAACGTGTAGCCTCAAAAGAGAACCCACAGGAAAATTTTCTTTCGTCAAAATTTGTCAGAAAACCACGTTTTAAGGAAATCCCGCATTCTGCGAAATTATCTTGTTTTTCTTAAACAAAACGTTTTAACTCGAAAAGCTTTGGTGTTGCGTGTATGTCTAAGCGTGTAGCCTCAAAAGAGAACGCACAGGAGAGTTTTCTCTCGAAAGAATATGTAAGAATACAACGTTATAAGGAAATACAGTGGTGCAGAGTAAAGACAAATACGTACTTATTGGAAAAACTTAAACTTAAGAGAAGAAATAACGCATCGTACAAAATTAGCTTGTATCTCCTAAACAACACGTTGTAACTTAAAAAGATTTGGTGTGGCCTGTACGTCTAAACGTGTAGCCTCAAAAGAGAACCCATAGGCGAATTTTCTTTGGTCAAAATTTGTCAGAAAACCACGTATTATGGAAATTCCGCATCGTGCGAAATTATCTTGTTTTTCCTAAACAAAACGTTTTAACTCGAAAAGCTTTGGTGTTGCGTGTATGTCTAAGCCTGTAACCTCAAAGGAGAATGCCCAGGAGAGTTTTCTCTCAAAAGAATATGTAAGAATACCACGTTATAAGGAAATACAGTGTTGCAGAGTAAAGACAAATACGTACTTATTGGAAAAACTTAAACTTTATGAGAAGAAATAAGGCATCTTACAAAATTAGTTTGTATCTCCTAAACAACACGTTATAACTTGAAAAGATTTGGTGTGGTGTGTACGTCTAAACTTGTAGCCTCAAAAGAGAACCCACAGGATAATTTTCTTTCGTCAAAATTTGTCAGAAAACCACGTTTTAAGGAAATCCCGCATCTTGCGAAATTATCTTGTTTTTCCTAAACAACACGTTGTAACTCGAAAGCTTTGGTGTTGCGTGTATGTCTAAGCGTGTAGCCTCAAAAGAGAACGCACAGGAGAATTTTCTCTCGAAAGAATATGTAAGGATACCACGTTATAAGGAAATACAGTGTTGCAGAGTAAAGACAAATACGTACGTATTGGAAACACTTTATGAGAGAAATAACGCATCTGGCAAAATTAGCTTGTATGTCCTAAACAACTCGTTGTAACTCGAAAAGATTTGGTGTGGGGTGCACGTCTAAACGTGTAGCCTCAAAAGAGTACCCACAGGAGAGTTTTATTTCGTCAAAATTTGTCAGAAAACCACGTTTTAAGGAAATCCCGCATCTTGCGAAATTATCTTGTTTTCCTAAACAACACGTAGTAACTCGAAAATCTTTGGTGATGTGTGTATGTCTAAGCGTGTAGCCTCAAAAGAGAACACACAGGAGAGTTTTCTCTCGAAAGAATATGTGAGAATACCACGTTATAAGGAAGAACAGTGTTGCAGAATAAAGACAAATAATTACGTATTGGAAACCCTTAAACTTTACGAGATGAAATAAAGCATCGTAAAAAATTAGCTTGTATCTCCTAAACAACACGTTGTAACTCGAAAAGATTTGGTGTGGCGTGTACGTCTAAAGGTGTAGCCTCAAAAGAGAACCACAGGACAATTTTCGTTCGTCAAAATTTGACAGAAAACCACGTTTTAAGGAAATCCCGCATTGTGAGAAATTATCTTGTTCTTCATAAACAACACATTGTAACTCGAAAAGCTTTGGTGTTGCGTGTATGTTTAAGCGTGTACCCTCAAAAGAGAACGCACAGGAGAGTTTTCTCTCGAAAGAATATGTAAGAATACCACGTATTAAGGAAATACCGTGTTGCAGAGTAAAGACAAATACGTACTTATTGGAAACACTTTACGAGAAGAAATAACGCTTCGTAAAAAATTAGCTTGTATCTCCTAAACAACAGGTTGTAACTCGAAAAGATTTGGTGTGGCGTGTACGTCTAAACGTGTAGCCTCAAAAGAGTACACACAGGAGAGTTTTATTTGGTCAAAATTTGTCAGAAAACCACGTTTTAAGGAAATCCCGCATCGTGTGAAATTATGTTGTTTTTCCTAAACAACATGTTGTAATTCGAAAAGCTTTGGAGTTGAGTGTATGTCTAAGCATGTAGCCTCAAAGGAGACCGCACAGGAGAGTTTTCTCTCAAACGAATATGCAAGAATACCTCGTTATAAGGAAATACAGTGTTGCAGAGTAAAGCCAAATTTTTACATAATGGAAACACTTAAACTTTATGAGAAGAAATAATGCATCGTAAAAAAATTAGCTTGTATCTCCTAAACAACACGTTGTAACTCGATAAGATTTAGTGTCTCAGGCACGTCTAAATGTGTAGCCTCAAAAGAGAACCCACAGGAGTATTTTCTTTCGTCAAAATTTGTCAGAAAACCACGTTTTAAGGAAATCCCGCATCATGCTAAATTATCTTGTTTTTCCTAAACAACACATTGTAACTCGAAAAACTTTGGTGTTGCGTGTATGTCAAAGGGTATAGCCTCAAAAGAGAACGCACAGGAGAGTTTTCTCTCGAAAGAATATGTAAGAATACCACGTTATAAGGAAATACAGTGTTGCAGAGTAAAGACAAATACGTACTTATTGGAAAAACTTAAACTTTACGAGAAGAAATTAGGCATCTTACAAAATTAGTTTCTATCTCCTAAACAACACGTTATAACTCGAAAAGATTTGGTGTGGTATGTACGTCTAAACGTGTAGCCTAAAAAGAGAACCCACAGGATAATTTTCTTTCGTCAAAATTTGTCAGAAAACCACGTTTTAAGGAAATCCCGCATCGTGTGAAATTATCTTGTTTTTCCTAAAAAACACGTTGTAACTCGAAAAGCTTTGGTGTTGCGTGTATGTCTAAGCATGTAGCCTCAAAGGGGAACGCACAGGAGAGTTTTCTCTCGAAAGAATATGCAAGAATACCACGTTATAAGGAAATACAGTGTTGCAGAGTAAAGGCAAATATGTACGTAATGGAAACACTTAAACTTTATGAGAAGAAATAACGCATCGTAAAAAAATTAGTTTGTATCTCCTAAACAACACGTTGCAACTCGAAAAGATCTGGTGTTGCGTGAATGTCTAAGCATGTAGCCTCAAAGGAGAACGCACAGGAGAGTTTTCTCTCGAAAGAATATGCAAGAATACCACGTTATAAGGAAATACAGTGTTGCAGAGTAAAGGCAAATATGTACGTAATGGAAACACTTAAACTTTATGAGAAGAAATAACGCATCGTAAAAAAATTAGCTTGTTTCTCCTAAACAACACGTTGTAACTCGAAAAGATTTGGTGTGGCGTGTACGTCTAAATGTGTAGCCTCAAAAGAGAACCCACAGGAGTATTTTCTTTCGTCAAAATTTGTCAGAAAACCACGTTTTAAGGAAATCCCGCATCATGCGAAATTATCTTGTTTTTCCTAAACAACACGTTGTAAGTCGAAAAGCTTTGGTGTTGCGTGTATGTCTAAGCGTGTAGCCTCAAAAGAGAACGCAAAGGAGAGTTTTTTCTCGAAAGAATATGTAAGAATACCACGTTATTAGGAAATACAGTGTTGCAGAGTAAAGACAAATACTTACGTCTTGGAAAAACTTTACGAGAAGAAATAACGCATCGTAAGAAATTAGCTTGTATCTCCTAAACAACACGTTGTAACTCGAAAAGCTTTGGTGTTGCGTGTATGTGTAAGCGTGTAGCCTCAAAGGAGAACGCAAAGGAGAGTTTTTTCTCGAAAGAATATGTAAGAATACCACGTTATTAGGAAATACAGTGTTGCAGAGTAAAGACAAATACTTATGTATTGGAAAAACTTTACGAGAAGAAATAACGCATCGTACAAAATTAGCTTGTATCTACTAAACAACACGTTGCAACTTAAAAAGATTTGGTGTGGCCTGTACGTCTAAACGTGTAGCCTGAAAAGAGAACCCATAGGAGAATTTTCTTTGGTCAAAATTTGTCAGAAAACCACGTATTAAGGAAATCCCGCATCGTGCGAAATTATCTTGTTTTTCCTAAACAAAACGTTTTAACTCGAAATGCTTTGGTGTTGCGTGTATGTCTAAGCGTGTAGCCTCAAAAGAGAACGCTCAGGAGAGTTTTCTCTCGAAAGAATATGTAAGAATACCACGTTATAAGGAAATACAGTGTTGCAGAGTAAAGACAAATACGTACTTATTGGAAAAACTTAAACTTTACGAGAAGAAATAACGCATCGTACAAAATTAGCTTGTATCTCCTAAACAACACGTTGTAGCTTGAAAAGATTTGGTGTGGCTTGTACGGCTAAACGTGTAGCCTCAAAAGAGTACCCACAGGAGAGTTTTATTTCGTCAAAATTTGTCAGAAAACCACGTTTTAAGGAAATCCCGCATCATGCGAAATTATCTTGTTTTTCCTAAACAACACATTGTAAATCGAAAAGCTTTGGTGTTGCGTGAATGTCTAAGCATGTAGCCTCAAAGGAGAACGCACAGGAGAGTTTTCTCTCGAAAGAATATGCAAGAATACCACGTTATAAGGAAATACAGTGTTGCAGAGTAAAGGCAAATATATACGTAATGGAAACACTTAAACTTTATGAGAAGAAATAACGCATCGTAGAAAAATTACCTTGTTGCTCCTAAACAACACGTTGTAACTCGAAAAGATTTGGTGTGGCGTGTACGTCTAAATGTGTAGCCTCAAAAGAGAACCCACAGGAGTATTTTCTTTCGTCAAAATTTGTCAGAAAACCACGTTTTAAGGAAATCCCGCATCGTGCAAAAATATCTTGTTTTTCCTAAACAACACGTTGTAACTCGAAAAGCTTTGGTGTTGCGTGTATGTCTAAGCATGTAGCCTCAAAAGAGAACGCAAAGGAGAGTTTTTTCTCGAAAGAATATGTAAGAATACCACGTTATTAGGAAATACAGTGTTGCAGAGTAAAGACAAATACTTACGTCTTGGAAAAACTTTAGGAGAAGAAATAACGCATCGTAAGAAATTAGCTTGTATCTCCTAAACAACACGTTGTAACATAAAAAGATTTGGTGTGGCCTGTACGTCTAAACGTGTAGCCTGAAAAGAGAACCCATAGGAGAATTTTCTTTGGTCAAAATTTGTCAGAAAACCATATATTAAGGAAATCCCGCATAGTGCGACATTATCTTGTTTTTCTTAAACCAAACGTTTTAACTCGAAAAGCTTTCGTGTTGTGTGTATGTCTAAGCGTGTAGCCTCAAAAGAGAACACACAGGAGAGTTTTCTCTCGAAAGAATATGTAAGAATACCACGTTATAAGGAAATACAGTGTTGCAGAGTAAAGACAAATACGTACATATTGTTAAAACTTAAACCTTACGAGAAGAAATAAGGCATCTTACAAAATTAGTTTGTATCTCCTAAACAACACATTATAACTCGAAAAGATTTGGTGGTGTGTGTATGTCTAAACGTGTAGCCTCAAAAGAGAACCCACAGGAAAATTTTCTTTCGTCAAAATTTGTCAGAAAACCACGTTTTAAGGAAATCCCGCATTCTGCGAAATTATCTTGTTTTTCTTAAACAAAACGTTTTAACTCGAAAAGCTTTGGTGTTGCGTGTATGTCTAAGCGTGTAGCCTCAAAAGAGAACGCACAGGAGAGTTTTCTCTCGAAAGAATATGTAAGAATACCACGTTATAAGGAAATACAGTGTTGCAGAGTAAAGACAAATACGTACTTATTGGAAAACTTAACCTCAAGAGAAGAAATAACGCATCGTACAAAATTAGCTTGTATCTCCTAAACAACACGTTGTAACTTAAAAAGATTTGGTGTGGCCTGTACGTCTAAACGTGTAGCCTCAAAAGAGAACCCATAGGAGAATTTTCTTTGGTCAAAATTTGTCAGAAAACCACGTATTAAGGAAATTCCGCATCGTGCGAAATTATCTTGTTTTTCCTAAACAAAACGTTTTAACTCGAAAAGCTTTGGTGTTGCGTGTATGTCTAAGCCTGTAACCTCAAAGGAGAATGCCCAGGAGAATTTTCTCTCGAAAGAATATGTAAGAATACCACGTTAAAGAAATACAGTGTTGCAGAGTAAAGACAAACACGTACTTATTGGAAAAACTTAAACTTTACGAGAAGAAATAAGGCATCTTACAAAATTAGTTTGTATCTCCTAAACAACACGTTATAACTTGAAAAGATTTGGTGTGGTGTGTACGTCTAAACTTGTAGCCTAAAAAGAGAACCCACAGGATAATTTTCTTTCATCAAAATTTGTCAGAAAAACACGTTTTAAGGAAATCCCGCATCGTGTGAAATTATCTTGTTTTTCCTAAAAAACACGTTGTAACTCGAAAAGCTTTGGTGTTGCGTGTTTGTCTAAGCATGTAGCCTCAAAGGGGAACGCACAGGAGAGTTTTCTCTTGAAAGAATATGCAAGAATACCACGTTATAAGTAAATACAGTGTTGCAGAGTAAAGGCAAATATGTACGTAATGGAAACACTTAAACTTTATGAGAAGAAATAACGCATCGTAAAAAAATTAGCTTGTATCTTCTAAACAACATGTTGTAACTAGAAAAGATTTGGTGTTGCGTGAATGTCTAAGCATGTAGCCTCAAAGGAGAACGCAAAGGAGAGTTTTTTCTCGAAAGAATATGCAAGAATACCACGTTATAAGGAAATACAGTGTTGCAGAGTAAAGGCAAATATGTACGTAATGGAAACACTTAAACTTTATGAGAAGAAATAACGCATAGTAAAAAAATTAGCTTGTTTCTCCTAAACAACACGTTGTAACTCGAAAAGATTTGGTGTGGCGTGTACGTCTAAATGTGTAGACTCAAAAGAGAACCCACGGGAGTATTTTCTTTTGTCAAATTTTGTCAGAAAACCACATTTTAAGGAAATCCCGCATCGTGCGAAATTATCTTGTTTTTCCTAAACAACACGTTGGAACTCGAAAAGCTTTGGTGTTGCGTGTATGTCTAAGCGTGTAGCCTCAAAAGAGAACGCAAAGGAGAGTTTTTTCTCGAAAGAATATGTAAGAATACCACGTTATTAGGAAATACAGTGTTGCAGAGTAAAGAGAAATACTTATTGGAAAAAACTTTACGAGAAGAAATAACGCATCGTAAGAAATTAGCTTGTATCTCCTAAACAACACGTTGTAACATAAAAAGATTTGGTGTGGCCTGTACGTCTAAACGTGTAGCCTGAAAAGAGAACCCATAGGAGAATTTTCTTTGGTCAAAATTTGCCAGAAAACCACGTATTAAGGAAATCCAGCATAGTGCGAAATTATCTTGTTTTTCCTAAACCAAACGTTTTAACTCGAAAAGCTTTGGTGTTGCGTGTATGTCTAAGCGTGTAGCCTCAAAAGAGAACGCACAGGAGAGTTTTCTCTCGAAAGAATATGTAAGAATACCACGTTATAAGGAAATACAGTGTTGCAGAGTAAAGACAAATACGTACTTATTGGAAAAACTTAAACTTTACGAGAAGAAATAATGCATCTTACAAAATTAGTTTGTATCTCCTAAACAACACGTTATAACTCGAAAAGATTTGGTGTGGTGTGTACGGCTAAACGTGTAGCCTCAAAAGAGAACCCACAGGATAATTTACTTTCGTCAAAATTTGTCAGAAAACCACGTTTTAAGGAAATCCCGCATCGTGCGAAATTATCTTGTTTTTCCTAAACAACACGTTGTAACTCGAAAAGCTTTGGTGTTGCGTGTTTGTCTAAGCATGTAGCCTCAAAGGGGAACGCACAGGACAGTTTTCTCTTGAAAGAATATGCAAGAATACCACGTTATAAGGAAATACAGTGTTGCAGAGTAAAGGCAAATATGTACGTCATGGAAACACTTAAACTTTATGAGAAGAAATAACGCATCGTAAAAAAATTAGCTTGTATCTCCTAAACAACATGTTGTAACTAGAAAAGATTTGGTGTTGCGTGAATGTCTAAGCATGTAGCCTCAAAGGAGAACGCAAAGGAGAGTTTTCTCTCGAAAGAATATGCAAGAATACCACGTTATAAGGAAATACAGTGTTGCAGAGTAAAGGCAAATATGTATGTAATGGAAACACTTAAACTTTATGAGAAGAAATAACGCATAGTAAAAAAATTAGCTTGTTTCTCCTAAACAACACGTTGTAACTCGAAAAGATTTGGTGTGGCGTGTACGTCTAAATGTGTAGCCTCAAAAGAGAACCCACGGGAGTATTTTCTTTCGTCAAAATTTGTCAGAAAACCACGTTTTAAGGAAATCCCGCATCGTGCGAAATTATCTTGTTTTTCCTAAACAACACGTTGTAACTCGAGAAGCTTTGGTGTTGCGTGTATGTCTAAGCGTGTAGCCTCAAAAGAGAACGCAAAGGAGAGTTTTTTCTCGAAGGAATATGTAAGAATACCACGTTATTAGGAAATACAGTGTTGCAGAGTAAAGACAAATACTTACTTATTGGAAAAAACTTTAGAGAAGAAATAACGCATCGTAAGAAATTAGCTTGTATCTCCTAAACAACACGTTGTAACATAAAAAGATTTGGTGTGGCCTGTACGTCTAAACGTGTAGCCTGAAACAGAACCCATAGGAGAATTTTCTTTGGTCAAAATTTGTCAGAAAACCACGTATTAAGGAAATCCCGCATCGTGCGAAATTATCTTGTTTTTCCTAAACCAAACGTTTTAACTCGAAAAGCTTTGATGTTGCGTGTATGTCTAAGCGTGTAGCCTCAAAAGAGAACGCACAGGAGAGTTTTCTCTCCAAAGAATATGTAAGAATACCACGTTATACGGAAATAGTGTTGCAGAGTAAAGACAAATACGTACTCATTGGAAAAACTTAAACTTTACGAGAAGAAATAAGGCATCTTACAAAATTAGATTGTATCTCCTAAACAACACGTTATAACTCGAAAAGATTTGGTGTGGTGTGTACGTCTAAACGTGTAGCCTCAAAAGAGAACCCACAGGATAATTTTCTTTCGTCAAGAATTTGTCAGAAAACCACGTTTTAAGGAAATCCCGCATCGTGCGAAATTATCTTGTTTTTCCTAAAAAACACGTTGTAACTCGAAATGCTTTGGTGTTGCGTGTATGTCTAAGCATGTAGCCTCAAAGGGGAACGCACAGGAGAGTTTTTTCTCGAAAGAATATGCAAGAATACCACGTTATAAGGAAATACAGTGTTGCAGAGTAAAGGCAAATATGTACATAATGGAAACACTTAAACTTTATGAGAAGAAATAACGCATCGTAAAAATATTAGCTTGTATCTCCTAAACAACACGTTGTAACTCGAAAAGATTTGGTGTGGCATGTACGTCTAAATGTGTAGCCTCAAAAGAGAACCCACAGTAGTAATTTTTTTCGTCAGAATTTGTCAGAATACCACGTTTTAAGGAAATCCCGCTTCGTGATAAATTATCTTGTTTTTTCTAAACAACACAATGTAACTCGAAAAACTTTGGTGTTTCGTGTATGTCAAAGCGTGTAGCCTCAAAAGAGAACGCACAGGAGAGTTTTCTCTCGAAAGAATATGTAAGAATACCACGTTATAAGGAAATACAGTGTTGCAGAGTAAAGACAAATACGTACTTATTGGAAACACTTAAACTTTACAAGAAGAAATAAGGCATCGTACAAAATTAGTATGTATCTCCTAAACAACACTTTATAACTCGGAAGGATTTGGTGTGGTGTGTACATCTAAACGTGTAGCCTCAAAAGAGAACCCACAGGAGAATTTTTGTTCGTTAAATTTTGTCAGAAAACCAAGTTTTAAGGAAATCCCGCATTGTGCGAAATTATCTTGTTTTTCCTAAACAACACATTGTAACTCGAAAAACTTTGGTGTTGCGTGTATGTCAAAGCGTATAGCCTCAAAAGAGAACGCACAGGAGAGTTTTCTCTCGAAAGAATATGTAAGAATACCACGTTATAAGGAAATACAGTGTTGCAGAGTAAAGACAAATACGTACTTATTGGAAAAACTTAAACTTTACGAGAAGAAATAAGGCATCTTACAAAATTAGTTTCTATCTCCTAAACAACACGTTATAACTCGAAAAGATTTGGTGTGGTATGTACGTCTAAACGTGTAGCCTAAAAAGAGAACCCACAGGATAATTTTCTTTCATCAAAATTTGTCAGAAAACCACGTTTTAAGGAAATCTCGCATCGTGTGAAATTATCTTGTTTTTCCTAAAAAACACGTTGTAACTCGAAAAGCTTTGGTGTTGCGTGTATGTCTAAGCATGTAGCCTCAAAGGGGAACGCACAGGAGAGTTTTCTCTCGAAAGAATATGCAAGAATACCACGTTATAAGGAAATACAGTGTTGCAGAGTAAAGGCAAATATGTACGTAATGGAAACAGTTAAACTTTATGAGAAGAAATAACGCATCGTAAAAAAATTAGCTTGTATCTTCTAAACAACATGTTGTAACTAGAAAAGATTTGGTGTTGCGTGAATGTCTAAGCATGTAGCCTCAAAGGAGAACGCAAAGGAGAGTTTTTTCTCGAAAGAATATGCAAGAATACCACGTTATAAGGAAATACAGTGTTGCAGAGTAAAGGCAAATATGTACGTAATGGAAACACTTAAACTTTATGAGAAGAAATAACGCATAGTAAAAAAATTAGCTTGTTTCTCCTAAACAACACGTTGTAACTCGAAAAGATTTGGTGTGGCGTGTACGTCTAAATGTGTAGACTCAAAAGAGAACCCACGGGAGTATTTTCTTTTGTCAAATTTTGTCAGAAAACCACATTTTAAGGAAATCCCGCATCGTGCGAAATTATCTTGTTTTTCCTAAACAACACGTTGGAACTCGAAAAGCTTTGGTGTTGCGTGTATGTCTAAGCGTGTAGCCTCAAAAGAGAACGCAAAGGAGAGTTTTTTCTCGAAAGAATATGTAAGAATACCACGTTATTAGGAAATACAGTGTTGCAGAGTAAAGAGAAATACTTATTGGAAAAAACTTTACGAGAAGAAATAACGCATCGTAAGAAATTAGCTTGTATCTCCTAAACAACACGTTGTAACATAAAAAGATTTGGTGTGGCCTGTACGTCTAAACGTGTAGCCTGAAAAGAGAACCCATAGGAGAATTTTCTTTGGTCAAAATTTGCCAGAAAACCACGTATTAAGGAAATCCAGCATAGTGCGAAATTATCTTGTTTTTCCTAAACCAAACGTTTTAACTCGAAAAGCTTTGGTGTTGCGTGTATGTCTAAGCGTGTAGCCTCAAAAGAGAACGCACAGGAGAGTTTTCTCTCGAAAGAATATGTAAGAATACCACGTTATAAGGAAATACAGTGTTGCAGAGTAAAGACAAATACGTACTTATTGGAAAAACTTAAACTTTACGAGAAGAAATAATGCATCTTACAAAATTAGTTTGTATCTCCTAAACAACACGTTATAACTCGAAAAGATTTGGTGTGGTGTGTACGGCTAAACGTGTAGCCTCAAAAGAGAACCCACAGGATAATTTACTTTCGTCAAAATTTGTCAGAAAACCACGTTTTAAGGAAATCCCGCATCGTGCGAAATTATCTTGTTTTTCCTAAACAACACGTTGTAACTCGAAAAGCTTTGGTGTTGCGTGTTTGTCTAAGCATGTAGCCTCAAAGGGGAACGCACAGGACAGTTTTCTCTTGAAAGAATATGCAAGAATACCACGTTATAAGGAAATACAGTGTTGCAGAGTAAAGGCAAATATGTACGTCATGGAAACACTTAAACTTTATGAGAAGAAATAACGCATCGTAAAAAAATTAGCTTGTATCTCCTAAACAACATGTTGTAACTAGAAAAGATTTGGTGTTGCGTGAATGTCTAAGCATGTAGCCTCAAAGGAGAACGCAAAGGAGAGTTTTCTCTCGAAAGAATATGCAAGAATACCACGTTATAAGGAAATACAGTGTTGCAGAGTAAAGGCAAATATGTATGTAATGGAAACACTTAAACTTTATGAGAAGAAATAACGCATAGTAAAAAAATTAGCTTGTTTCTCCTAAACAACACGTTGTAACTCGAAAAGATTTGGTGTGGCGTGTACGTCTAAATGTGTAGCCTCAAAAGAGAACCCACGGGAGTATTTTCTTTCGTCAAAATTTGTCAGAAAACCACGTTTTAAGGAAATCCCGCATCGTGCGAAATTATCTTGTTTTTCCTAAACAACACGTTGTAACTCGAGAAGCTTTGGTGTTGCGTGTATGTCTAAGCGTGTAGCCTCAAAAGAGAACGCAAAGGAGAGTTTTTTCTCGAAGGAATATGTAAGAATACCACGTTATTAGGAAATACAGTGTTGCAGAGTAAAGACAAATACTTACTTATTGGAAAAAACTTTAGAGAAGAAATAACGCATCGTAAGAAATTAGCTTGTATCTCCTAAACAACACGTTGTAACATAAAAAGATTTGGTGTGGCCTGTACGTCTAAACGTGTAGCCTGAAACAGAACCCATAGGAGAATTTTCTTTGGTCAAAATTTGTCAGAAAACCACGTATTAAGGAAATCCCGCATCGTGCGAAATTATCTTGTTTTTCCTAAACCAAACGTTTTAACTCGAAAAGCTTTGATGTTGCGTGTATGTCTAAGCGTGTAGCCTCAAAAGAGAACGCACAGGAGAGTTTTCTCTCCAAAGAATATGTAAGAATACCACGTTATACGGAAATACAGTGTTGCAGAGTAAAGACAAATACGTACTCATTGGAAAAACTTAAACTTTACGAGAAGAAATAAGGCATCTTACAAAATTAGATTGTATCTCCTAAACAACACGTTATAACTCGAAAAGATTTGGTGTGGTGTGTACGTCTAAACGTGTAGCCTCAAAAGAGAACCCACAGGATAATTTTCTTTCGTCAAGAATTTGTCAGAAAACCACGTTTTAAGGAAATCCCGCATCGTGCGAAATTATCTTGTTTTTCCTAAAAAACACGTTGTAACTCGAAATGCTTTGGTGTTGCGTGTATGTCTAAGCATGTAGCCTCAAAGGGGAACGCACAGGAGAGTTTTTTCTCGAAAGAATATGCAAGAATACCACGTTATAAGGAAATACAGTGTTGCAGAGTAAAGGCAAATATGTACATAATGGAAACACTTAAACTTTATGAGAAGAAATAACGCATCGTAAAAATATTAGCTTGTATCTCCTAAACAACACGTTGTAACTCGAAAAGATTTGGTGTGGCATGTACGTCTAAATGTGTAGCCTCAAAAGAGAACCCACAGTAGTAATTTTTTTCGTCAGAATTTGTCAGAATACCACGTTTTAAGGAAATCCCGCTTCGTGATAAATTATCTTGTTTTTTCTAAACAACACAATGTAACTCGAAAAACTTTGGTGTTTCGTGTATGTCAAAGCGTGTAGCCTCAAAAGAGAACGCACAGGAGAGTTTTCTCTCGAAAGAATATGTAAGAATACCACGTTATAAGGAAATACAGTGTTGCAGAGTAAAGACAAATACGTACTTATTGGAAACACTTAAACTTTACAAGAAGAAATAAGGCATCGTACAAAATTAGTATGTATCTCCTAAACAACACTTTATAACTCGGAAGGATTTGGTGTGGTGTGTACATCTAAACGTGTAGCCTCAAAAGAGAACCCACAGGAGAATTTTTGTTCGTTAAATTTTGTCAGAAAACCAAGTTTTAAGGAAATCCCGCATTGTGCGAAATTATCTTGTTTTTCCTAAACAACACATTGTAACTCGAAAAGCTTTGGTGCTGCGTGTATGTCTAAGCGTATAGCCTCAAAAGAGGACGCAAAGGAGAGTTTTTTCTCGAAAGAATATGTAAGAATACCACGTTATTAGGAAATACACTGTTGCAGAGTAAAGACAAATACTTACGTATTTGAAAAACTTTATGAGAAGAAATAACGCATCGTAAGAAATTAGCTTGTATCTCCTAAACAACACGTTGTAACTCGAAAAGATTTGGTGTGGCCTGTACGTCTAAACGTGTAGCCTGAAAAGAGAACCCATAGGAGAATTTTCTTTGGTCAAAATTTGTCAGAAAACCACGTAATAAGGAAATCCCGCATTGTGCGAAATTATCTTGTTTTTCCTAAACAAAACGTTTTAACTCGAAAAGCTTTGGTGTTGCGTGTATGTCTAAGCGTTTAGCCTCAAAGGAGAACGCACAGGAGAGTTTTCTCTCGAAAGAATATGTAAGAATACCACGTTATAAGGAAATACAGTGTTTCAGAGTAAAGACAAATACATACTTATTGGAAAAACTTAAACTTTATGAGAAGAAATAAGGCATCGTTCAAAACTAGTTTAATCTCCTAAAGAACACGTTATAACTCGAAAAGATTTGGTGTGGTGTGTACGTCTAAACGTGTAGCCTCAAAAGAGAACCCACAGGATAATTTTCTTTCGTCAAAATTAGTCAGAAAACCACGTTTTAAGGAAATCCCGCATCGTGCGAAATTATCTTGTTTTTCCTAAACAACACGTTGTAACTCGAAAAGCTTTGCTGTTGCGTGTATGTCTAAGCGTGTAGCCTCAAAAGATATTGCACAGGAGAGTTTTCTCTCGAAAGAATATGTAAGGATACCACGTTATATGGAAATACAGTGTTGCAGAGTAAAGACAAATACGTACGTATTGGAAACACTTTATGAGAGAAATAACGCATTTTGCAAAATTAGCTTTTATGTCCTAAACAACACGTTGTAACTCGAAAAGTTTTGGTGTGGCGTGTACGTCTAAACGTGTAGCCTCAAAAGAGTACCCACAGGAGAGTTTTATTTCGTCAAAATTTGTCAGAAAACCACGTTTTAAGGAAATCCCGCATCTTGCGAAATTATCTTGTTTTTCCTAAACAACACGTTGTAAATCGAAAAGCTTTGGTGTTGCGTGAATATCTAAGCATGTAGCCTCAAAGGAGAACGCACAGGAGAGTTTTCTCTCAAAAGAATATGCAAGAATACCACGTTATAAGGAAATACAGTGTTGCAGAGTAAAGGCAAATATGTACGTAATGGAAACACTTAAACTTTATGAGAAGAAATAAGGCATCGTAAAAAAATTAGCTTGTTTCTCCTAAACAACACGTTGTAACTCGAAAAGATTTGGTGTGGCGTGTACGTCTAAATGTGTAGCCTCAAAAGAGAACCCACAGGAATATTTTCTTTCGTCAAAATTTGTCAGAAAACCACGTTTTAAGGAAATCCAGCATCGTGCGAAATTATCTTGTTTTTCCTAAACAACACGTTGTAACTCGAAAAGCTTTTTGTTGCGTGTATGTCTAAGCGTGTAGCCTCAAAAGAGAACGGAAAGGAGAGTTTTTTCTCAAAAGAATATGTAAGAATACCACGTTATTAGGAAATACACTGTTGCAGAGTAATGACAATTACTTACGTATTGGAAAAAACTTTACGAGAAGAAATAACGCATCGTAAGAAATTAGCTTGTATCTCCTAAAAAACACGTTGTAACTTAAAAAGATTTGGTGTGGCCTGTACGTCTAAACGTGTAGCCTGAAAAGAGAACCCATAGGAGAATTTTCTTTGGTCAAAATTTGTCAGAAAACCACGTATTAAGGAAATCCCGCATAGTGCGAAATTATCTTGTTTTTCCTAAACCAAATGTTTTAACTCGAAAAGCTTAGGTGTTGTGTGTATGTCTAAGCGTGTAGCCTCAAAAGAGAACGCACAGGAGAGTTTTCTCTCGAAAGAATATGTAAGAATACCACGTTATAAGGAAATACAGTGTTGCAGAGTAAAGACAAATACGTACTTATTGGAAAAACTTAAACTTTATGAGAAGAAATAAGGTATCTTACAAAATTAGTTTGTTTCTCCTAAACAACACGTTATAACTCGAAAAGATTTGGTGTGGTGTGTACGTCTAAACGTGTAGCCTCAAAAGAGAACCCACAGGATAATTTTCTTTTGTCAAAATTTGTCAGAAAACCACGTTTTAAGGAAATCCCGCATCGTGCGAAATTATCTTGTTTTTCCTAAACAACACGTTGTAACTCGAAAAGCTTTGGTGTTGCGTGTTTGTCTAAGCATGTAGCCTCAAAGGGGAACGCACAGGACAGTTTTCTCTTGAAAGAATATGCAAGAATACCACGTTATAAGGAAATACAGTGTTGCAGAGTAAAGGCAAATATGTACGTCATGGAAACACTTAAACTTTATGAGAAGAAATAACGCATCGTAAAAAAATTAGCTTGTATCTCCTAAACAACATGTTGTAACTAGAAAAGATTTGGTGTTGCGTGAATGTCTAAGCATGTAGCCTCAAAGGAGAACGCAAAGGAGAGTTTTCTCTCGAAAGAATATGCAAGAATACCACGTTATAAGGAAATACAGTGTTGCAGAGTAAAGGCAAATATGTATGTAATGGAAACACTTAAACTTTATGAGAAGAAATAACGCATAGTAAAAAAATTAGCTTGTTTCTCCTAAACAACACGTTGTAACTCGAAAAGATTTGGTGTGGCGTGTACGTCTAAATGTGTAGCCTCAAAAGAGAACCCACGGGAGTATTTTCTTTCGTCAAAATTTGTCAGAAAACCACGTTTTAAGGAAATCCCGCATCGTGCGAAATTATCTTGTTTTTCCTAAACAACACGTTGTAACTCGAGAAGCTTTGGTGTTGCGTGTATGTCTAAGCGTGTAGCCTCAAAAGAGAACGCAAAGGAGAGTTTTTTCTCGAAGGAATATGTAAGAATACCACGTTATTAGGAAATACAGTGTTGCAGAGTAAAGACAAATACTTACTTATTGGAAAAAACTTTAGAGAAGAAATAACGCATCGTAAGAAATTAGCTTGTATCTCCTAAACAACACGTTGTAACATAAAAAGATTTGGTGTGGCCTGTACGTCTAAACGTGTAGCCTGAAACAGAACCCATAGGAGAATTTTCTTTGGTCAAAATTTGTCAGAAAACCACGTATTAAGGAAATCCCGCATCGTGCGAAATTATCTTGTTTTTCCTAAACCAAACGTTTTAACTCGAAAAGCTTTGATGTTGCGTGTATGTCTAAGCGTGTAGCCTCAAAAGAGAACGCACAGGAGAGTTTTCTCTCCAAAGAATATGTAAGAATACCACGTTATACGGAAATACAGTGTTGCAGAGTAAAGACAAATACGTACTCATTGGAAAAACTTAAACTTTACGAGAAGAAATAAGGCATCTTACAAAATTAGATTGTATCTCCTAAACAACACGTTATAACTCGAAAAGATTTGGTGTGGTGTGTACGTCTAAACGTGTAGCCTCAAAAGAGAACCCACAGGATAATTTTCTTTCGTCAAGAATTTGTCAGAAAACCACGTTTTAAGGAAATCCCGCATCGTGCGAAATTATCTTGTTTTTCCTAAAAAACACGTTGTAACTCGAAATGCTTTGGTGTTGCGTGTATGTCTAAGCATGTAGCCTCAAAGGGGAACGCACAGGAGAGTTTTTTCTCGAAAGAATATGCAAGAATACCACGTTATAAGGAAATACAGTGTTGCAGAGTAAAGGCAAATATGTACATAATGGAAACACTTAAACTTTATGAGAAGAAATAACGCATCGTAAAAATATTAGCTTGTATCTCCTAAACAACACGTTGTAACTCGAAAAGATTTGGTGTGGCATGTACGTCTAAATGTGTAGCCTCAAAAGAGAACCCACAGTAGTAATTTTTTTCGTCAGAATTTGTCAGAATACCACGTTTTAAGGAAATCCCGCTTCGTGATAAATTATCTTGTTTTTTCTAAACAACACAATGTAACTCGAAAAACTTTGGTGTTTCGTGTATGTCAAAGCGTGTAGCCTCAAAAGAGAACGCACAGGAGAGTTTTCTCTCGAAAGAATATGTAAGAATACCACGTTATAAGGAAATACAGTGTTGCAGAGTAAAGACAAATACGTACTTATTGGAAACACTTAAACTTTACAAGAAGAAATAAGGCATCGTACAAAATTAGTATGTATCTCCTAAACAACACTTTATAACTCGGAAGGATTTGGTGTGGTGTGTACATCTAAACGTGTAGCCTCAAAAGAGAACCCACAGGAGAATTTTTGTTCGTTAAATTTTGTCAGAAAACCAAGTTTTAAGGAAATCCCGCATTGTGCGAAATTATCTTGTTTTTCCTAAACAACACATTGTAACTCGAAAAGCTTTGGTGCTGCGTGTATGTCTAAGCGTATAGCCTCAAAAGAGGACGCAAAGGAGAGTTTTTTCTCGAAAGAATATGTAAGAATACCACGTTATTAGGAAATACACTGTTGCAGAGTAAAGACAAATACTTACGTATTTGAAAAACTTTATGAGAAGAAATAACGCATCGTAAGAAATTAGCTTGTATCTCCTAAACAACACGTTGTAACTCGAAAAGATTTGGTGTGGCCTGTACGTCTAAACGTGTAGCCTGAAAAGAGAACCCATAGGAGAATTTTCTTTGGTCAAAATTTGTCAGAAAACCACGTAATAAGGAAATCCCGCATTGTGCGAAATTATCTTGTTTTTCCTAAACAAAACGTTTTAACTCGAAAAGCTTTGGTGTTGCGTGTATGTCTAAGCGTTTAGCCTCAAAGGAGAACGCACAGGAGAGTTTTCTCTCGAAAGAATATGTAAGAATACCACGTTATAAGGAAATACAGTGTTTCAGAGTAAAGACAAATACATACTTATTGGAAAAACTTAAACTTTATGAGAAGAAATAAGGCATCGTTCAAAACTAGTTTAATCTCCTAAAGAACACGTTATAACTCGAAAAGATTTGGTGTGGTGTGTACGTCTAAACGTGTAGCCTCAAAAGAGAACCCACAGGATAATTTTCTTTCGTCAAAATTAGTCAGAAAACCACGTTTTAAGGAAATCCCGCATCGTGCGAAATTATCTTGTTTTTCCTAAACAACACGTTGTAACTCGAAAAGCTTTGCTGTTGCGTGTATGTCTAAGCGTGTAGCCTCAAAAGATATTGCACAGGAGAGTTTTCTCTCGAAAGAATATGTAAGGATACCACGTTATATGGAAATACAGTGTTGCAGAGTAAAGACAAATACGTACGTATTGGAAACACTTTATGAGAGAAATAACGCATTTTGCAAAATTAGCTTTTATGTCCTAAACAACACGTTGTAACTCGAAAAGTTTTGGTGTGGCGTGTACGTCTAAACGTGTAGCCTCAAAAGAGTACCCACAGGAGAGTTTTATTTCGTCAAAATTTGTCAGAAAACCACGTTTTAAGGAAATCCCGCATCTTGCGAAATTATCTTGTTTTTCCTAAACAACACGTTGTAAATCGAAAAGCTTTGGTGTTGCGTGAATATCTAAGCATGTAGCCTCAAAGGAGAACGCACAGGAGAGTTTTCTCTCAAAAGAATATGCAAGAATACCACGTTATAAGGAAATACAGTGTTGCAGAGTAAAGGCAAATATGTACGTAATGGAAACACTTAAACTTTATGAGAAGAAATAAGGCATCGTAAAAAAATTAGCTTGTTTCTCCTAAACAACACGTTGTAACTCGAAAAGATTTGGTGTGGCGTGTACGTCTAAATGTGTAGCCTCAAAAGAGAACCCACAGGAATATTTTCTTTCGTCAAAATTTGTCAGAAAACCACGTTTTAAGGAAATCCAGCATCGTGCGAAATTATCTTGTTTTTCCTAAACAACACGTTGTAACTCGAAAAGCTTTTTGTTGCGTGTATGTCTAAGCGTGTAGCCTCAAAAGAGAACGGAAAGGAGAGTTTTTTCTCAAAAGAATATGTAAGAATACCACGTTATTAGGAAATACACTGTTGCAGAGTAATGACAATTACTTACGTATTGGAAAAAACTTTACGAGAAGAAATAACGCATCGTAAGAAATTAGCTTGTATCTCCTAAAAAACACGTTGTAACTTAAAAAGATTTGGTGTGGCCTGTACGTCTAAACGTGTAGCCTGAAAAGAGAACCCATAGGAGAATTTTCTTTGGTCAAAATTTGTCAGAAAACCACGTATTAAGGAAATCCCGCATAGTGCGAAATTATCTTGTTTTTCCTAAACCAAATGTTTTAACTCGAAAAGCTTAGGTGTTGTGTGTATGTCTAAGCGTGTAGCCTCAAAAGAGAACGCACAGGAGAGTTTTCTCTCGAAAGAATATGTAAGAATACCACGTTATAAGGAAATACAGTGTTGCAGAGTAAAGACAAATACGTACTTATTGGAAAAACTTAAACTTTATGAGAAGAAATAAGGTATCTTACAAAATTAGTTTGTTTCTCCTAAACAACACGTTATAACTCGAAAAGATTTGGTGTGGTGTGTACGTCTAAACGTGTAGCCTCAAAAGAGAACCCACAGGATAATTTTCTTTTGTCAAAATTTGTCAGAAAACCACGTTTTAAGGAAATCCCGCATCGTGCGAAATTATCTTGTTTTTCCTAAACAGCATGTTGTAACTCGAAAAGCTTTGGTGTTGCGTGTATGTCTAAGCGTGTAGCCTCAAAGGGGAACGCACAGGAGAGTTTTCTCTCGAAAGAATATGCAAGAATACCACGTTATAAGGAAATACAGTGTTGCAGAGTAAAGGCAAATATGTACATAATGGAAAAACTTAAACTTTATGAGAAGAAATAACGCATCTTAAAATATTAGCTTGTATCTCCTAAACAACACGTTGTAATTCGAAAAGATTTGGTGTGGCGTGTACGTCTAAACGTGTAGCCTCAAAAGAGATCCCACAGGAGAGTTTTCTTTGGTCAAAATTTGTCAGGAAAGCACGTTTTAAGGAAATCCCGCATCGTGTGAAATTATCTTGTTTTTCCTAAACAACATGTTGTAACTCGAAAAGCTTTGGTGTTGCGTGTATGTCTAAGCGTGTAGCCTCAAAAGTGAACACACAGGAGAGTTTTCTCCCGAAAGAATATGTAGGAATACCACATTATAAGGAAATACAGTGTTGCAGAGTAAAGACAACTACATAATTATTGGAAACAATTAAACTTTACAAGAAGAAATAACGCATCGTAAAAAAAATTAGCTTGTATCTCCTAAACAACACGTTGTAACTTAAAAAGATTTGGTGAGGCCTGTACGACTAAACGTGTAGCCTCAAAAGAGAACCAACAGGATAATTTTCTTTCGTCAAAATTTGTCAGAAAACCACGTTTTAAGGAAATCCCGCATCCTGCGAAATTATCTTGTTTTTCCTAAAAATCACGTTGTAACTCGAAAAGCTTTGGTGTTGCGTGTATGTCTAAGCGTGTAGCCTCAAAGGGGAACGCACAGGAGAGTTTTCTCTCGAAAGAATATGCAAGAATACCACGTTATAAGGAAATACAGTGTTGCAGAGTAAAGGCAAATATGTACGTAATGGAAAAACTTAAACTTTATGAGAAGAAATAACGCATCTTAAAATATTAGCTTGTATCTCCTAAACAACACGTTGTAATTCGAAAAGATTTGGTGTGGCGTGTACGTCTAAACGTGTAGCCTCAAAAGAGATCCCACAGGAGAGTTTTCTTTGGTCAAAATTTGTCAGGAAAGCACGTTTTAAGGAAATCCCGCATCGTGCGAAATTATCTTGTTTTTCCTAAACAACATGTTGTAACTCGAAAAGCTTTGGTGTTGCGTGTATGTCTAAGCGTGTATCCTCAAAAGTGAACGCACAGAAGAGTTTTTTCCCGAAAGAATATGTAGGAATACCACATTATAAGGAAATACAGTGTTGCAGAGTAAAGACAACTACATAATTATTGGAAACACTTAAACTTTACAAGAAGAAATAACGCATCGTAAAAAAATTAGCTTGTATCTCCTAAACAACACGTTGTAACTTAAAAAGATTTGGTGAGGCCTGTACGACTAAACGTGTAGCCTCAAAAGAGAACCCATAGGAGAAGTTTCTTTCGTCAAAATTTGTCAGAAAAGCCCGTATTAAGGAAATCCCGCATCGTGCGAAATTATCTTGTTTTTCCTAAACAACACGTTGTAACTCAAAAAGCTTTGGTGTTGCGTGAATGTCTAAGCATGTAGCCTCAAAGGAGAAAGCACAGGAGAGTTTTCTCTCGAAAGAATATGCAAGAATACCACGTTATAAGGAAATACAGTGTGGCAGAGTAAAGGCAAATATGTACGTAATGGAAACACTTAAACTTTATGAGAAGAATTAACACATCGTAAAAAAATTAGCTTGTTTCTCCTAAACAACAGGTTGTAACTCGAAAAGATTTGGTGTGGCGTGGATGTCTAAACGTGTAGCCTCAAAGGAAAACCCACAGGAGAGTTTTCTTTCGTCAAAATTTGTCAGCAAACCACGTTTTAAGGAAATCCCGCATCGTGCGAAATTATCTTGTTTTTCCTAAACAACACGTTGTAACTAGAAAAGCTTTGGTGTTGCGTGTATGTCTAAGCGTGTAGCCTCAAAGGAGAATGCAGAGGAGAGTTTTCTCTCGAAAGAATATGTAAGAATACCACGTTATAAGGAAATACAGTGTTGCAGAGTAAAGGCAAATACTTACATATTGGAAACAATTAAACTTTAAGAGAAGAAATAAAGCATCTTAAAAAATTAGCATGTATCTCCTAAACAACACGTTGTAATTCGAAAAGATTTGGTGTGGCGTGTACGTCTAAATATGTAGCCTCAAAAGGGATCCCACAGGTTCTCTTTGGAGGCTACACGCTTAGACATACACGCACCACCAAAGCTTTTCGAGTTACAACGTGTTGATTAGGAAAAACAAGATAATTTCCCACGATGCGGGATTTCCTTAAAAAGTGGTTTTCTGACAAATTTTGACGTAAGAAAATTCTCCTGTGGGTTCTCTTTTGAGGCTACACATTTAGACGTGCACGCCACACCAAATCTTTTTGAGTTACCACGTGTTGTTTAGGAGATACAAGCAAATTTTGTACCATGCATTATTTCTTCTCATAATATGTTTCCAATACGTATGTATTTGTCTTTACTCTGCAGCAATATATTTCCTTATAACGTGGTATTCTTACATATTCTTTCGATAGAAAACTCTCCTGTGCATTCTCTTTTGAGGCTACACGCTTACACATACACCCAACACCAAAGCTTTTCGAGTTACAATGTTTTGTTTATGAAAAACAAGATAATTGCGCACAATGCGGAATTTCCTTAAAACGTGGTTTTCTGACAAATTTTGACGAAAGAAAATTCTCCTGTGGGTTCTCTTTTGAGGCTACATGTTTAGACGTACACGCCACACCAAATCTTTTCGAGTTACAACGTGTTGTTTAGGAGATACAAGCTAATTTTGTACGATGCGTTATTTCTTCTCCTAAAGTGTTTCCAATATGTACGTATTTGTCTTTACTCTACAACACTGTATTTCCTTATAACATGGTATTCGTACATATTCTTTCGAGAGAAAACTCTCCTGTGCATTCTCTTTTGAGGCTACACGCTTAGACATACACGCAACACCAAAGCATTTCGAGTTAGAACGTGTTGTTTAGGAAAAACAAGATAATTTCTCATGATGCGGGAATTCCTTAAAACGTGGTTTTCTGACAAATTTTGAGGAAAGAAAATTCTCCTGTGGGTTTTCATTTGAGGCTAAATGTTTAGACGTACACGCCACACCAAATGTTTTCGAGTTACAACGTGTTCTTTAGGAGATACAAGCTAATTTTTTACGATGCTTTATATCTTCTTGTAAAATTTAAGTGTTTCCAAAAGGAACGTATTTATCTTTAATTTGCCACAATGTATTTCCTTATAACGTGGCATTCTTACATACTCGTTCGAGAGAAATCTCTACTGTGCGTTCTCTTTTGAGGCTACATGCTTAGACATACACGCAACACCAAAGATTTTCGAGTTCCAATGTGTTGTTTAGGAAAAACAAGATAGTTTCGCATGATGCGGGATTTCCTTAATAAGTGGTTTTCTGACAAATTTTGAAGAAAGAAAATTCTCCTGTGCGTTCTCTTTTGAGGCTACACGTTTAGACGTATACGCCACACCAAATCCTTTCGAGTTATAACGTGATGTTTAGGATATACAAGCTAATTTTTTACTATGTGTTATTTCTTCTCGTAAAGCTTAAGTTTTCCAATAAGTATGTATTTGTCTTTACTCTGCAACACTGTATTTCCTTATAACGTGGTATTCCTACATATTCTTTCGGAAGAAAACTCTCCTGTGCGTTCTCTTTTGAGGCTACACGCTTAGACATACACGCAACACCAAAGCTTTTCGAGTTACAACGTGTTGTTTAGGAAAAACAAGATAATTTCGCATGATGCGTGATTCCCTTAAAACGTGGTTTTCTGACAAATATTGATGAAAGAAAATTCTCCTGTGGGTTCTCTTTTGAGGCTACACGTTTAGACATACATGCCACACCAAATCTTGTCGAGTTACAACGTGTTGTTTAGGAGATACAAGCTAATTTTACATGATGCGTTATTTCTTCTCCTAAAGAGTTTCCAATAAGTACATATTTGTCTATACTCTGCAACACTGTATTTCCTTATAACGTGGTATTCTTACATATTCTTTCGAGAGAAAACTATCCTGTGCGTTCTCTTTGGAGGCTACACGCTTAGACATACACGCACCACCAAAGCTTTTCTAGTTACAACATGTTGATTAGGAAAAACAAGATAATTTCGCATGATGCGGGATTTCCTTAAAACGTGGTTTTCTGACAAATTTTGACGTAAGAAAATTCTCCTGTGGGTTCTCTTTTGAGGCTACACGTTTAGATGTACACGCCACACCAAATATTTTTGAGTTACCACGTGTTGTTTCGGAGATACAAGATAATTTTGTACCATGCGTTATTTCTTCGTTTAATGTGTTTCCAAAACGTATGTATTTGTCTTTACTCTGCAGCAATATGTTTCCTTATAACATGGTAATCTTACATATTCTTTCGAGAGAAAACTCTCCTGTGCATTGTCTTTTGAGGCTACATGCTTAGACATACACGCAACACCAAATCCTTTCGAGTTATAACGTGTTGTTTAGGATATACAAGCTAATTTTGTACTATGTTTTATTTCTTCTCGTAAAGTTCAAGTGTTTCCAATAAGTATTTATTTGTCTTTACTCTGCAACACTGTATTTCCTTATAAAGTGGTATTCCTACATATTCTTTCGGGAGAAAACTCTCCTGTGCGTTCTCTTTTGAGGCTACACGCTTAGACATATACGCAACACCAAAGCTTTTCGAGTTACAACATGTTGTTTAGGAAAAACAAGATAATTTCGCAGGATGCAGGATTTCCTTAAAACGTGGTTTTCTGACAAATTTTGACGAAAGAAAACTCTCCTGTGGGTTCTCCTTTGAGGCTACACGTTTAGTCGTTCACGCCACACCAAATCTTTTCGAGTTACAACGTGTTGTTTAGGAGATACAAGCTAAGTTTGCATGATGTGTTATTTCTTTTCGTAAAGTGTTTCCAAGAAGTACATATTTGTCTATACTCTGCAACACTGTATATCCTTATAACGTGGTATTCTTACATATTCTTTCGAGAGAAAACTATCCCTTGCGTTCTCTTTGGAGGCTACACGCTTAGACATACACGCACCACCAAAGCTTTTCGAGTTACAACGTGTTGATTAGGAAAAACAAGATAATTTCTCACGATGCGGGATTTCCTTAAAAAGTGGTTTTCTGACAAATTTTGACGTAAGAAAATTCTCCTGTGGGATCTCTTTTGAGGCTACACATTTAGACGTGCACGCCACACCAAATCTTTTTGAGTTACCATGTGTTGTTTAGGAGATACAAGCAAATTTTGTACCATGCATTATTTCTTCTCATAATATGTTTCCAATACGTATGTATTTGTCTTTACTCTGCAGCAATATATTTCCTTATAACGTGGTATTCTTACATATTCTTTCGAGAGAAAACTCTCCTGTGCATTCTCTTTTGAGGCTACACGCTTACACATACACCCAACACCAAAGCTTTTCGAGTTACAATGTTTTGTTTATGAAAAACAAGATAATTGCGCACAATGCGGAATTTCCTTAAAACGTGGTTTTCTGACAAATTTTGACGAAAGAAAATTCCCCTGTGGGTTCTCTTTTGAGGCTACATGTTTAGACGTACACGCCACACCAAATCTTTTCGAGTTACAACGTGTTGTTTAGGAGATACAAGCTAATTTTGTACGATGCGTTATTTCTTCTCCTAAAGTGTTTCCAATATGTACGTATTTGTCTTTACTCTACAACACTGTATTTCCTTATAACATGGTATTCGTACATATTCTTTCGAGAGAAAACTCTCCTGTGCATTCTCTTTTGAGGCTACACGCTTAGACATACACGCAACACCAAAGCATTTCGAGTTAGAACGTGTTGTTTAGGAAAAACAAGATAATTTCTCATGATGCGGGAATTCCTTAAAACGTGGTTTTCTGACAAATTTTGAGGAAAGAAAATTCTCCTGTGGGTTTTCATTTGAGGCTAAATGTTTAGACGTACACGCCACACCAAATGTTTTCGAGTTACATCGTGTTCTTTAGGAGATACAAGCTAATTTTTTACGATGCTTTATATCTTCTTGTAAAGTTTAAGTGTTTCCAAAAGGAACGTATTTATCTTTAATTTGCCACAATGTATTTCCTTATAACGTGGTATTCTTACATACTCGTTCGAGAGAAATCTCTACTGTGCGTTCTCTTTTGAGGCTACATGCTTAGACATACACGCAACACCAAAGATTTTCGAGTTCCAATGTGTTGTTTAGGAAAAACAAGATAGTTTCGCATGATGCGGGATTTCCTTAATAAGTGGTTTTCTGACAAATTTTGACGAAAGAAAATTCTCCTGTGGGTTCTCTTTTGAGGCTACACGTTTAGACTTACACGCCACACCAAATCCTTTCGAGTTATAACGTGTTGTTTAGGATATACAAGCTAATTTTGTACTATGTGTTATTTCTTCTCGTAAAGCTTAAGTGTTTCCAATAAGTACGTATTTGTCTTTACTCTGCAACACTGTATTTCCTTATAACGTGGTATTCCTACATATTCTTTCAGAAGAAAACTCTCCTGTGCGTTCTCTTTTGAGGCTACACGCTTAGACATACACGCAACACCAAAGCTTTTCGAGTTACAACGTGTTGTTTAGGAAAAACAAGATAATTTCGCATGATGCGGGATTTCCTTAAAACGTGGTTTTCTGACAAATATTGATGAAAGAAAATTCTCCTGTGGGTTCTCTTTTGAGGCTACACGTTTAGACGTACACGCCACACCTAATCTTTTCAAGTTATAACGTGTTGTTTAGGATATACAAACTAATTTTTACTATGTGTTATTTCCTCTCGTAAAGCTTAAGTGTTTCCAATAAGTATGCATTTGTCTTTACTCTGCAACACTGTATTTCCTTATAACGTGGTATTCCTACATATTCTTTCGGAAGAAAACTCTCCTGTGCGTTCTCTTTTGAGGCTACACGCTTAGACATACACGCACCACCTAAGCTTTTCGAGTTACATGTTGTTTAGGAAAAACAAGATAGTTTCGCATGATGCGGTATTTCCTTAAAACGTGGTTTTCTGACAAATTTTGACGAAAGAAAACTCTCCTGTGTGTTCTCTTTTGAGGCTACACGTTTAGACATACACGCCACACCAAACCTTGTCGAGTTACAACGTGTTGTTTAGGAGATACAAGCTAATTTTGCATGATGCGTTATTTCTTCTCCTAAAGTGTTTCCAATAAGTACATATTTGTCTAAATTCTGCAACACTGTATTTCCTTATAACGTGGTATTCTTACATATTCTTTCGAGAGAAAACTATCCTGTGCATTCTCTTTGGAGGCTACACGCTTAGACATACAAGCACCACCAAAGATTTTCGAGTTACAACGTGTTGATTAGGAAAAACCAGATAATTTCCCACGATGAGGGATTTCCTAAAAACGTGGTTTTCTAACAAATTTTGACGAAAGAAAACTCTCCTGTGGGTTCTCTTTTGAGGCTACACTTTTAGACGTACACGCCACACCAAATCGTTTCGAGTTACAACGTGTTGTTTAGGACATACAAGCTAGTTTTGTAAGATGCGTTATTTCTTTCATAAAGTGCTCCCATTACTTACGTATTTTCTTTACTCTGCCACACTGTATTTCCTTATAACGTGGTATTCTTACATATTCTTTCGAGAGAAAACTCTCCTGTGCGTTCTCTTTGGAGGCTACACGCTTAGACATTCACGCAACACCAAAGATTTTCGAGTTACAACGTGTTGTTTAGGAAAAACAAGATAATTTCGCATGATGCGGGATTCCCTTAAAACGTGGTTTTCTGAAAAGTGTTGACGAAAGAAAATTCTCCTGTGGGTTCTCTTTTGAGGCTAAACGTTTAGATGTACACGCCACACCAAATCCTATCGAGTTATAACCTGTTGTTTAGGATATACAAGCTAATTTTGTACTATGTGTTATTTCTTCTCGTAAAGCTTAACTGTTTCCAATAAGTATGTATTTGTCTTTACTCTGCAACACTGTATTTCCTTATAACGTGGTATTCCTACAAATTCTTTCGGGAGAAAACTCCCCTGTGCGTTCTCTTTTGAGGCTACACTTTTAGACGTACACGCCACACCAAATCTTTTTGAGTTACAACTTGTTGTTTAGGAGATACAAGCTAATTTTTTTACGATGAATTATTTCTTCTCGTAAAGTTTAAGTGTTTCCAATACGTATGTACTTGCCTCTACTCTGCCACACTGTATTTCCTTATAACGTGATATTCTTACATATTCTTTCGAGAGAAAACTCTCCTGTGCGTTCTCTTTGGAGGCTACACGCTTAGACATTCACCCAACACCAAAGCTTTTCGAGTTACAACATGTTGTTTAGGAAAAACAAGATAATTTCGCATGATGCGGGATTTCCTTAAAACGTGGTTTTCTGACAAATTTTGACGAAAGAAAATTCTCCTGTGGGTTCTCTTTTGAGGCTACACGTTTAGTCGTACACGCCACACCAAATCCTTTCGAGTTATAACGTGTTGTTTAGGATATACAAGCTAATTTCGTACTATGTGTTATTTCTTCTCGTAAAGCTTAACTGTTTCCAATAAGTATGTATTTGTCTTTACTCTGCAACACTGTATTTCCTTATAACGTGGTATTCCTACAAATTCTTTCGGGAGAAAACTCTCCTGTGCGTTCTCTCTTGAGGCTCCACGCTTAGACATACACGCACCACCAAAGCTGTTCAAGTTACAACATGTTGTTTAGGATAAACAAGTTAATTTCGCACGATGCAGTATTTCCTTAAAACGTGGTTTTCTGACAAATTTTGACGAAAGAAAACTCTCCTGTGGGTTCTCTTTTGAGGCTACACGTTTAGACATACATGCCACACCAAATCTTGTCGAGTTACAACGTGTTGTTTAGGAGATTCAAGCTAATTTTACATGATACGTTATTTCTTCTCCTAAAGTGTTTCCAATAAGTACATATTTGTCTATACTCTGCAACACTGTATTTCCTTATAACGTGGTATTCTTACATATTCTTTCGAGAGAAAACTATCCTGTGCGTTCTCTTTGGAGGCTACACGCTTAGACATACACGCACCACCAAAGCTTTTCGAGTTACAACGTGTTGATTAGGAAAAACAAGATAATTTCGCACGATGCGGGATTTCCTTAAAACGTGGTTTTCTGACAAATTTTGACGTAAGAAAATTCTCCTGTGGGTTCTCTTTTGAGGCTACACGTTTAGATGTACACACCACACCAAATATTTTTGAGTTACCACGTGTTGTTTCGGAGATACAAGCTAATTTTGTACCATGCGTTATTTCTTCTCTTAATGTGTTTCCAAAACGTATGTATTTGTCTTTACTCTGCAGCAATATGTTTCCTTATAACATGGTATTCTTACATATTCTTTCGAGAGAAAACTCTCCTGTGCATTCTCTTTTGAGACTACATGCTTAGACATACACGCAACACCAAATCCTTTCGAGTTATAACGTGTTGTTTAGGATATACAAGCTAATTTTGTACTATGTTTTATTTCTTCTCGTAAAGTTTAAGTGTTTCCAATAAGTATTTATTTGTCTTTACTCTGCAACACTGTATTTCCTTATAGCGTGATATTCCTACATATTCTTTCGGGACAAAACTCTCCTGTGCGTTCTCTTTTGAGGCTACATGCTTAGACATATACGCAACACCAAAGCTTTTCGAGTTACAACATGTTGTTTAGGAAAAACAAGATAATTTCGCAGGATGCAGGATTTCCTTAAAACGTGGTTTTCTGACAAATTTTGACGAAAGAAAACTCTCCTGTGGGTTCTCCTTTGAGGCTACACGTTTAGTCGTTCACGCCACACCAAATCTTTTCGTGTTACAACGTGTTGTTTAGGAGATACAAGCTAAGTTTGCATGATGCGTTATTTCTTTTCGTAAAGTGTTTCCAATAAGTACATATTTGTCTATACTCTGCAACATTGTATTTCCTCATAACGTGGTATTCTTACATATTCTTTTTAGAGAAAACTATCCCTTGCGTTCTCTTTGGAGGCTACACGCTTAGACATACACGCACCACCAAAGCTTTTCGAGTTACAACGTGTTGATTAGGAAAAACAAGATAATTTCCCACGATGCGGGATTTCCTTAAAAAGTGGTTTTCTGACAAATTTTGACGTAAGAAAATTCTCCTATGGGTTCTCTTTTGAGGCTACACATTTAGACGTGCACGCCACACCAATTCTTTTTGAGTTACCACGTGTTGTTTAGGAGATACAAGCAAATTTTGTACCATGCATTATTTCTTCTCATAATATGTTTCCAATACGTATGTATTTGTCTTTACTCTGCAGCAATATATTTCCTTATAACGTGGTATTCTTACATATTCTTTCGAGAGAAAACTCTCCTGTGCATTCTCTTTTGAGGCTAAACGCTTACACATACACCCAACACCAAAGCTTTTCGAGTTACAATGTTTTGTTTATGAAAAACAAGATAATTGCGCACAATGCGGGATTTCCTTAAAACGTGGTTTTCTGACAAATTTTGACGAAAGAAAATTCTCCTGTGGGTTCTCTTTTGAGGCTACATGTTTAGACGTACACGCCACACCAAATCTTTTCGAGTTACAACGTGTTGTTTAGGAGATACAAGCTAATTTTGTACGATGCGTTATTTCTTCTCCTAAAGTGTTTTCAATATGTAAGTATTTGTCTTTACTCTACAACACTGTATTTCCTTATAACATGGTATTCGTACATATTCTTTCGAGAGAAAACTCTCCTGTGCATTCTCTTTTGAGGCTACACGCTTAGACATACACGCAACACCAAAGCATTTCGAGTTAGAACGTGTTGTTTAGGAAAAACAAGATAATTTCTCATGATGCGGGAATTCCTTAAAACGTGGTTTTCTGACAAATTTTGAGGAAAGAAAATTCTCCTGTGGGTTTTCATTTGAGGCTAAATGTTTAGACGTACACGCCACACCAAATGTTTTCGAGTTACATCGTGTTCTTTAGGAGATACAAGCTAATTTTTTACGATGCTTTATATCTTCTTGTAAAGTTTAAGTGTTTCCAAAAGGAACGTATTTATCTTTAATTTGCCACAATGTATTTCCTTATAACGTGGTATTCTTACATACTCGTTCGAGAGAAATCTCTCCTGTGCGTTCTCTTTTGAGGCTACATGGTTAGACATACACGCAAACCCAAAGATTTTCGAGTTACAATGTGTTGTTTAGGAAAAACAAGATAGTTTCGCATGATGCGGGATTTCCTTAATAAGTGGTTTACTGACAAATTTTGAAGAAAGAAAATTCTCCTGTGGGTTCTCTTTTGAGGCTACACGTTTAGATGTACATGCCACACCAAATCTTTTCGAGTTACAACGTGTTGTTTAGGAGATACAAACTAATCTTTTACGATGCGTTATTTCTTCTCATAGAGTGTTTCAAATACATATGTATTTGTCTTTACTCTGCAAAACTGTATTTCCTTATAATGTGGTATTCTTACATGTTCTTTCGAGAGAAAACTCTCCTGTGCGTTCTCTTTTGAGGCTACACGCTTAGACATACAGGCAACATCAAAACTTTTCGAGTTACAACGTGTTGTTTAGGAAAAACAAGATAATTTCGCACGATGAGTGATTTCCTTAAAACATGGATTTCTGACAAATTTTAACAAACAAAAATTCTCCTGTGGGTTCTCTTTTGAGGCTACACGTTTAGACGTACACGCCACACCAAAACTTTTCGAGTTACAATGTGTTGTTTAGGAGATCAAGCTAATTTTGTATGATGCGTTATTTCTTCTCGTAAAGTGTTTCCAATACGTACGTATTTGCCTTTAGTCTGCAACACTGTATTTCCGTATAACGTGTTATTCTTACATATTCTTTCGAGAGAAAACTCTCCTGTGCGTCCACTTTTGAGGCTACACGCTTAGACATACACGCAACACCAAAGTTTTTCGCATTACAACGTGTTGTTTAGGAAAAACAAGATAATTTCGCACGATGAGGGATTTCCTTAATACGTGGTTTTCTGACCAATTTTGACAAAAGAAATTTCTCCTATTGGTTCTCTTTTGAGACTACACGTTTAGACGTACAGGTCACACCAAATCTTTTTAAGTTTCAACGTGTTGTTTAGGAGATACAGGCTAATTTGGTACGATGCGTTATTTCTTCTCATAAAGTTTTCCAAAAAGTAAGTATTTGTCTTTACTCTGCAACACTGTATTTCCTTATAAGGTGGTATTCTTACATATTTTTTCGAGAGAAAACTCTCCTGTGCATTCTCATATGAGGCTACACGCTGAAACATACATGCAACACCAAAGCTTTTCGAGTTACAACGTGTTGTTTAGGAAGAACAAGATAATTTCTCACGATGCTGGATCTCCTTAAAACGTGGTTTTCTGACGAATTTTGACGAAAGAAAATTCTCCTGTGGGTTCTCTTTTGAGGCTAAACATTTAGCTGTACACGCCACACCAAATCTTTTTGAGTTACAACTTGTTGTTTAGGAGATACAAGCTAATTTTTTAACGATGAATTATTTCTTCTCGTAAAGTTTAAGTGTTTCCAATACGTATATATTTGCCTCTACTCTGCAAGACTGTATTTCCTTATAACGTGGTATTCTTACATATTCTTTCGAGAGAAAACTCTCCTGTGCATTCTCTTTGGAGGCTACATACTTAGACATTCACGCAACACCAAAGCTTTTCGAGTTACAACGTGTTGTTTAGGAAAAACAAGATAATTTCGCATGATGCGGGATTTCCTTAAAACGTGGTTTTCTGACAAATTTTGACGAAAGAAAATTCTCCTGTGGGTTCTGTTTTGAGGCTTCACGTTTAGACGTACACGCCACACCAAATCCTTTAGAGTTCTAACGTGTTGTTTAGGATATACAAGCTAATTTTGTACTATGTGTTATTTCTTCTCGTAAAGTTTAAGTGTTTCCAATAAGAATGTATTTGTCTTTACTCTACAACACTGTATTTCCTTATAACGTAGTATTCCTACATATTCTTTCGGGAGAAAACTCTCCTGTGCGTTCTCTTTTGAGGCTACACGTTTAGACGTACACGCCACACCAAAACTTTTTGAGTTACAGCTTGTTGTTTAGAAGATACGAGCTAATTTTTTAACGATGAATTATTTCTTCTTGTAAAGTTTAAGTGTTTCCAATATGTATATATTTGCCTCTACTCTGCAACACTGTATTTCCTTATAACGTGGTATTCTTACATATTCTTTCGAGAGAAAACTCTCCTGTGCGTTCTCTTTGGAGGCTACACGCTTAGACATTCACGCAACACCAAAGCTTTTCGAGCTACAATGTGTGTTGATTAGGAAAAACAAGATAATTTCGCACGATGCGGGATTTCCTTAAAACGTGGTTTTCTGACAAATTTTGATGAAAGAAAATTCTCCTGTGGGTTCTCTTTTGAGGCTACACGTTTAGATGTACACGCCACACCAAATCTTTTTGAGTTTACACGTGTTGTTTCGGAGATACAAGCTAATTTTGTACCATGAGTTATTTCTTCTCATAATGTGTTTCCAATACGTACGTATTTGTCTTTACTCTGCAGCAATATATTTCCTTATAACGTGGTATTCTTACATATTCTTTCAAGAGAAAACTCTCCTGTGCATTCTCTTTTGAGGCTACACGCTTAGGCATACAAGCAACACCAAAGATTTTCTAGTTTCAACGTGTTGTTTAGGAACAACAAGATAATTTCGCATGATGCGGGATTTCCTTAAAACGTGGTTTTCTGACAAATTTTGAGGAAAGAAAACTCTCCTGTGGGTTCTCTTTTGAGGCTACACTTTTAGACGTACACGCCACACCAAATCTTTTCGAGTTACAACGTGTTGTTTAGGACATACAAGCTAATTTTGCAAGATGCGTTATTTCTCTCATAAAGTGCTTCCATTACATATGTATTTGTCTTTACTCTGCCACACTGTATTTCCTTATAACGTGGTATTCTTACATATTCTTTCGAGAGAAAACTCTCCTGTGCGTTCTCTTTTGGGGCTACATGCTTACAGATACACCCAACACCAAAGCTTTTCAAGTTAAAACGTGTTGTTTAGGAACAACTAGATAATTTCTCACGCAGCGGGATTTCCTTAAAATGTGGTTTTCTGAAAAATTTTGACGAAAGAAAATTCTCCTGTGGGTTCTCTTTTGAGGCTACACGTTTAGACGTACACGCCACACCAAATCATTTCGAGTTACAACGTGTTGTTTAGGAGATACAAGCTAATTTTTTACGATGCTTTTTTTCATCTCTTAAAGTTTATGGGTTTCCAATACATACATATTTGTCTTTACTCAGCAACACTGTATTTCCTTATAACGTGGTATTCTTACATATCCTTTCAAGAGAAAACTCTCCTGTGCGTTCTTTTTTGAGGCTACACGCTTTGATATACACGCAACACCAAAGCTTTTCGCGTTACAACATGTTGTTTAGGAAAAAACAAGATAATTTCGCACGATGAAGGATTTCCTTAATACGTGGTTTTCTGACAAATTTTGACCAAAGAAAATTCTCCTATGGGTTCTCTTTTGAGACTACACGTTTAGATGTACAGGCCACATCAAATCTTTTTAAGTTACAACGTGTTGTTTAGGAAATACAAGCTAATTTTGTACGATGCGTTATTTCTTCTCGTAAAGTTTTTCCAATAAATAAGTATTTGTCTTTACTCTGCAAAAGTGTATTTCCTTATAACGTAGTATTCTTACATATTTTTGAGAGAAAACTCTCCTGTGCATTCTCATTTGAGGCTACACGCTTAGACATACACGCAACAGCAAAGCATTTCGAGTTACAACGTGTTGTTTAGGAAGAACAAGATAATTTCTCACGATGCAGGATTTCCTTAAAACGTGGTTTTCTGACAAATTTTGACGAAAGAAAATTCTCCTGTGGGTTCTCTTTTGAGGCTACACGTTTAGACGTACACGCCACACCAAATCTTTTCGAGATACAACGTGTTGTTTAGGAGATACAAGCTAATTTTGCATGATGCGTTATTTCTTCTCCTAAAGTGTTTCCAATAAGTACATATTTGTCTATACTCTGCAACACTGTATTTCCTTATATCGTGGTATTCCTACATATTCTTTCGAGAGAAAACTACCCTGTGCGTTCTCTTTGGAGGCTACACGCTTAGACATACATGCAACAACAAAGCTTTTCGAGTTACAACGTGTAGATTAGGAAAAACAGGATAATTTCTCACGATGCGGGATTTCCTTAAAATGTGGTTTTCTGACAAATTTTGACGTAAGAAAATTCTCCTGTGGGTTCTCATTTGAGGCTACACATTTAGACGTACACGCCACACCAAATCTTTTTGAGTTACCACGTGTTGTTTAGGAGATACAAGCTAATTTTGTACCATGCGTTATTTTTTCTCATAATATGTTTCCAATACGTATGTATTTGTCTTTACTCTGCAGCAATATATTACCTTATAACGTGGTATTCTTACATATTCTTTCGAGAGAAAGCTCTCCTGTGCATTCTCTTTTGAGGCTACACGCTTACACATACACCCAACACCAAAGCTTTTCGAGTTACAATGTTTTGTTTATGAAAAACAAGATAATTGCGCACAATGCGGGATTTCCTTAAAACGTGGTTTTCTGACAAATTTTGACGAAAGAAAATTCTCCTGTGGGTTCTCCTTTGAGGCTACATGTTTAGACGTACACGCCACACCAAATCTTTTCGAGTTACAACGTGTTGTTTAGGAGATACAAGCTAATTTTGTACGATGCATTATTTCTTCTCCTAAAGTGTTTCCAATACTTACATATTTGTCTTTACTCTACAACACTGTATTTCCTTATAACATGGTATTCGTACATATTCTTTCGAGAGAAAACTCTCCTGTGCATTCTCTTTTGAGGCTACATGCTTAGACATACACGCAACACCAAAGCATTTCGAGTTAGAACGTGTTGTTTAGGAGAAACAAGATAATTTCGCACGATGCGGGAATTCCTTAAAACGTGGTTTTGTGACAAATTTTGAGGAAAGAAAATTCTCCTGTGGGTTTTCATTTGAGGCTAAACGTTTAGACGTACACGCCACACCAAATGTTTTCGAGTTACAACGTGTTGGTTAGGAGATACAAGCTAATTTTTTACGATGCTTTCTATCTTTTTGTAAAGTTTAAGTGTTTCCAAAAGGAACTAATTTATTTTTAATTTGTCACAATGTATTTCCTTATAACGTGGTATTTTTACATACTCGTTCGAGAGAAAGCTCTCCGGTGCTTTCTCTTTTGAGGCTACATGCTTAGACATACACGCAACACCAAAGATTTTCGAGTTACAATGTGTTGTTTAGGAAAAACAAGATAGTTTCGCACGATGCGGGATTTCCTTAATAAGTGGTTTTCTGACAAATTTTGACGAAAGAAAATTCTCCTGTGGGTTCTCTTTTGAGGCTACACATTTAGACGTACATGCCACACCAAATCTTTTCGAGTTACAACGTGTTGTTTAGGAGATACAAACTAATTTTTTACGATGCGTTATTTCTTCTCATAAAGTGTTTCAAATACATACGTATTTGTCTTTACTCTGCAAAACTGTATTTCCTTATAATGTTGTATACTTACATGTTCTTTCGAGAGAAAACTCTTCTGTGCATTCTCTTTTGAGGCTACACGCTTAGACATTCACACAACACCAAAGCTTTTCGAGGTACAACGTGTTGTTTAGGAAAAACAAGATAATTTAACATGATGCGGGATTTCCATAAAACATGGTTTTCTGACAAATTTGGCGAAAGAAAATTCTCCTGTGGGTTCTCTTTTGAGGCTACACGTTTAGACGTACATGCCAAACCAAATCTTTTTGAGTTACAACGTGTTGTTTAGGAGATACAAGCTAATTTTTTATGATGCGTTATTTCTTCTCGTAAAGTTTTTCCAATAAATAAGTATTTGTCTTTACTCTGCAAAACTGTATTTCCTTATAACATGGTATCTTACATATTCTTTCGAGAGAAAACTATCCTGTGCGTTCTCTTTGGAGGCTACACGCTTAGACATACACTCAAGACAAAAGCTTTTCGAGTTACAACGTGTTGATTAGGAAAAACAAGATAATTTCGCACGATGCGGGATTTCCTTAAAATGTGGTTTTCTTTCAAATTTTGATGTAAGAAAATTCTCCTGTGGGTTCTCTTTTGAGGCTACACATTTAGACTTACACGCCACACCAAATCTTTTTGAGTTACCACGTGTTGTTTAGGAGATACAAGCTAATTTTGTACCATGCATTATTTCTTCTCATAATATGTTTCCAATACGTATGTATTTGCCTCTACTCTGCAGCAATGTATTTCCTTATAACGTGGTATTCTTACATATTCTTTCGAGAGAAAACTCTCCTGTGCATTCTCTTTTGAGGCCACACACTTGCACATACACCCAACACCAAAGCTTTTAGAGTTACAATGATTTGTTTATGAAAAACAAGATAATTGCGCACAATGCGGGATTTCCTTAAAACGTGGATTTCTGACAAATTTTGATGAAAGAAAATTCTCCTGTGGGTTCTCTTTTGAGGCTACATGTTTAGACGTACACGCCACAACAAATCTTTTCGAGTTATAACGTGTTGTGTAGGAGATACAAGCTCATTTTGTACGATGATTTATTTCATCTCGTAAAGTTTATGGGTTTCCAATACATACGTATTTGTCTTTATTCTGCAACACTGTATTTCCTTATAACGTGGTATCCTTACAAATTCTATCAAGAAAAAACTCTCCTGTGCATTCTCTTTTGCGGCTACACGCTTAGACATACACGCAACACCAAAGCTTTCGAGTTACAACGTGTTGTTTAGGAAAAACAAGATAATTTCGCACGATGCGGGATTTACTTAAAACGTGGTTTCTGAAAAATTTTGACGAAAGAAAATTCTCCTGTGGGTTCTCTTTTGAGGCTACACGTTTAGACGTACACGCCACACCAAATCTTTTCGAGTTACAACGTGTTGTTTAGGAGATACAAGCTAATTTTGTACGATGCGTTATTTCTTCTAGTAAAGTGTTTCCAATACGTACGTATTTGGCTTTAGTCTGCAACACTGTATTTCCTTATAACGTGGTATTCTTACATATTCTTTCGAGAAAAAACTCTCCTGTGCATCCTTTTTTGAGGCTACACGCTTAGACATACACGCAACACCAAAGCTTTTCGCGTTACAACGTGTTGTTTAGGAAAAACCAGATAATTTCGCACAATGAGGGATTTCCTTAATACGTGGTTTTCTGACATATTTTGACCAAAGAAAATTCTCCAATGGGTTCTCTTTTGAGACTACACGTTTAGACGTACAGGCCAGTCCAAATCTTTTTTAAGTTACAACGTGTTGTTTAGGCGATACAAGCTATTATTGTACGATGCGTTATTTCTTCTTGTAAAGTTTTTCCAATAAATAAGTATTTGTCTTTACTCTGCAACACTGTATTTCCTTATAACGTGTCATTCTTACATATTCTTTCGAGAAAAAACTCTCCTCTGCCTTCTCTTTTGGGGCTACATGCTTAGACATACACCCAACACCAAAGCTTTTCGAGTTAAAACGTGTTGTTTAGGAAGATCTAGATAATTTCTCACGATGCGTGATTTCCTTAAAACGTGGTTTTCTGACAAAATTTGATGAAAGAAAATTGTCCTATGTGTTCTCTTTTGAGGCTAAACGTTTAGACGTACACACCACACCAAATCTTTTCGAGTTACAACGTGTTGTTTAGGAGATACTAGCTAATTTTTTACGATGCTTTATTTCATCTCGTAAAGTTTATGGGTTTCCAATACATACGTATTTGTCTTTACTCTGCAACACTGTATTCCCTTATAACGTGGTATTCTTACATATTCTTTCGAGAGAAAACTCTCCTGTGTGTTCTCTTTTGAGGCTACACGCTTAGACATACACGCAACACCAAAGCTTTTCGAGTTACAATGTGTTGTTTAGGAAAAACAACATAATTTCGCACGATGCGGGATTTCCTTAAAACGTGGATTTCTGAAAATTTTTGACGAAAGAAAATTGTCCTGTGTGTTCTCTTTTGAGGCTACACGTTTAGACGTACACGCCACACCAAATCCTTTCGAGTTACAACGTGTTGTTTAGGAGATACAAGCTAATTTTCTATGATGCGTTATTTCTTCTCGTAACGTGTTTCCAATACGTACATATTTGCCTTTAGTCTGCAACACTGTATTTCCTTATAACGTGGTATTCTTACATATTCTTTCAAGAGAAAACTCTCCTGTGTGTTCCCCTTTGAGGCTACACGCTTAGACATACAGGCAACGCCAAAGCTTTTCGCGTTACAACGTGTTGATTAGGAAAAACAATATAATTTCGCGCGATGCGGGATTTCCTTAATAAGTGGTTTTCTGACAAATTTTGACCAAGGAAAATTCTCCTATGGGTTGTCTTTTGAGGCTACACGTTTAGACGTACAGGCCACACCTAATCTTTTTAAGGTACAACGTGTTGTTTAGGAGATACAAGCTAATTTTGTACGATAGGTTATTTCTTCTCGGAAAGTATTTCTAATAAGTAAAAATATGTCTTTACTCTGCAACACTGTATTTCCTTATAACGTGGTATTCTTACATATTCTTTCGACAGTAAACTCTCCTGTGCGTTCTCTTTGGAGGCTACACGCCTAGACATACACGCCTAGACATACACGCAACACCAAAGCTTTTCGAGTTACAACGTGTTGTTTAGGAAAAACAAGATAATTTCGCACAATGTGGGATTTCCTTAAAACGTGGTTTTCTGACAAATTTGACGAAAGAAAATTCTCCTGTGGGTTCTCTGTTGAGGCTACACGTTTCAACTTACACGCCACACCAAATCCTTCGAGTTACTACGTGTTGTTTAGGAAATACAAGCTAATTTTGTACGATGTATTATTCCTTCTCGTAAAGTGTTTCCAATAAGTAAGTATCTGTCTTTACTCTGCAATACTGTATTTCCTTATAACGTGGTATTCTTACATATTCTTTCGAGAGAATACTCTACTGTGCATTCTCTTTTGAGGCTACACGCTTAGACATACACGCAACACCAAAGCTTTTCGAGTTACAACGTGTTGTTTAGGAAAACAAGATGATTTCGCATGATGCAGGACGTCCTTAAAACGTGGTTTTCTGAAAAAATTTTGACGAGAGAAAATTCTCCAGTGGGTTCTCTTTTGAGGCTACACGTTTAGATGTAAACACCACAGCATATCTTTTCGAGTTACAACGTGTTGTTTCGGAGATACAAGCTAATTTTGTACCATGTGTTATTTCTTCTCGTTAAGTGTTTCCAATATGTAAGAATTTGTCTTTACTCTGCAACACCGTATTTCCTTATAACGTGGTATTCTTACATATTCTTTCGAGAGAAAACTCTCCTGTGCGTTCTCTTTTGAGGCTACATGCTTAGACATACATGTAACACCAAAGCTTTTCGAGTTACAATGTGTTTTTTAGGAAAAACCAGATAATTTCGCACAATGCGGGATTTCCTAAAAACGTGATTTCTGAAAAATTTTGACGAAAGAAAATTCTCCTGTGGGTTCTCTTTTGAGGCTACGCATTTAGATGTAAACACCACACCAAACAGTTTCAAGTTACAACGTGTTGTTTAGGAGATACAACCTAACTTTGAACGATGCGTTATTTCATCTCTAAAAGTGTTTCCAATAAGTACCTATTTGTCTTTAGTCTGCAACACTGTATTTCCTTCGAACGTGGTATTCTTACATCTTATTTCAAGAGAAAACACTCCTGTGCATTGGCTTTTGAGGATACAGGCTTAGACATACACGCAACAGCAAAGCTTTTCATGTTACAACGTGTTGTTTAGGAAAAACAAGATAATTTCGCACGATGCGGGATTACCATAAAACGTGGTTTTCTGACATATTTTGACGAAAGAAAATTCTCCTGTGGGTTCTCTTTTGAGGCTACACATTTAGACGTACATGCCACACCAACTCTTTTCGAGTTCCAACGTGTTGTTTAGGAGATACAAGCTAATTTTGTATGATGCGTTATTTCTTCTCATAAAGTGTTTCCAATACGTACGTATTTGTCTTTATTCTGCAACACTGTATTTCCTTATAACGTGGTATTCTTACATATTCTTTTGAGAGAAAACTCTCCTGTGCATTCTCTTTTGAGGCTACACGCTTAGATATACAAGTAACACCAAAGCTTTTCGAGTTACAACATGTTGTTTAGGAAAAACAAGATAATTTCGCACAATGCGGGATTTCCTAAAAACGTGATTTCTGAAAAATTTTGAAAGAAGAAAAATCTCCTCTGGGTTCTCTTTTGAGGCTACAAGTTTAGTCGTACACCCAACACCAAATCGTTTCGAGTGACAACGTGATGTTAAGGAGATACAAGCTAATTTTGAATGATGCGTTATTTCATCTCTAAAAGTGTTTCCAGTACGTACGTATTTGTCTTTAGTCTACAACACTGTATTTCCTTACAACGTGGTATTCTTACATCTTCTTTTGAGAGAAAATTCTCCTGTGGGTTCTCTTTTGAGGCTACACGAGTTACAACGTGTTGTTTAGGAGAGACAAGCTAATTTTTTATAATGCGTTAATTTTTTTCATAAAGTGTTTCCAAGCTAATTTTGAACGATGCATTATTTCTTCGTGTAGCCTCAAAAGAGAACCCTAAACAACACGTTGTAACTCGAAAAGCTTTGGTGTTGCGTGTATGTCTAAACGTGTGGCCTCAAAAGAGAAGGCACAGGAGAGTTTCTCTCGAAAGAATATGTAAGAATACCACGTTATAAGGAAATACAGTGTTGCAGAGTAAAGACAAATACATACGTATTGGAAAGACTTTACGAGAAGAAATAACGCATCGTACAAAATTAGCTTGTATCTCCTAAACAACACGTTGTAACTCGAAAATATTTGGTGTGGCGTGTACGTGTAAACATGTAGCCTCAAAAGAGAACCCACAGGATAATTTTCGTTCGTCAATATTTGTCAGAAAACCACGTTTTAAGGAAGTCCCACATCGTGCGAAATTATCTTGTTTTTCCTAAACAACATGTCGTAACTCGAAAAGCTTTGGTGTTGCGTGTATGTCTAAGCGTGTAGCCTCAAAAGAGAAGGCACAGGAGAGTTTTTTCTCGAAAGAATATGTAAGAATACCACGTTTTAAGGAAATATCGTGTTGCAGAGTAAAGACAAATACATATGTATTGGCAACACTTTACGAGAAGAAATGACGCATCGTACAAAATTAGTCTGTATCTCCGAAACAAAACGTTGTAACTCGAAAAGATTTGGTGTGGCGTGTATGTCTAAACGTGTAGCCTCAAAAGAGAACCCACAGGAGAATTTTCTAGAAAACCTCGTTTTAAGGAAATCCCGCATCTTGCGAAATTATCTTGTTTTTCCTAAACAACACGTTATAACTAGAAAAGCTTTGGTGTTGCGTGTACATCTAAGCGTGTAGCCTCAAAAGGGAATGCACAGGAGAGTTTTCTCTCGAAAGAATATGTAAGAATACCACGTTATAAGGAAATACAGTGTTGCAGAGTAAAGACAAATACGTAGGTATTGGAAATACTTTACGAGAAGAAATAACTCTTTGTGCAAAATTAGCTTGTAACTCCTAAACAACACGTTGTAACTCGAAATGATTTGGTGTGGCGTGTACATCTAAACGTGTGGCCTCAAAAGAGAACCCACGGGATAATTTTCTCTTGTCAAAATTTGTCAGAAAACCACGTTTTATGGAAATCCCTCATCGTGCGAAATTATCTAGTTTTTCATAAACAACACGTTATAACTTGAAAAGCTTTGGTGTTGCGTGTATGTCTAAGCCTATAGCCTCAAAAGAGAATGCACAGGAGAGTTTTCTCTCGAAAGAATATGTTAAAATACCACGTTATAAGGAAATACAGAGTTGCAGAGTAAAGACAAATAGGTATGTATTGGAAACACTTTACGAGAAGAAATAACGCATTGTACAAAATTAGCTTGTATCTCCTAAACAACACGTTGTAACTCGAAAGGATTTGGTGTGGCCTGTACGTCTAAATGTGTAGCCTCAAAAGAAAACCCACAGGATAATTTTCTTTCGTTAAAATTTTTCAGAAAACCACATTTTATGGAAATCCCGCATCGTTCGAAATTATCTTGTTTTTCCTAAACAACATATAGTAACTCGAAAATCTTTTGTTTGCGTGTATGTCTAAGGGTGTAGCCTCAAAAGAGAAGGCACAGGAGAGTTTTCTCTCGAAAGAATATGTAAGAATACCACGTTATAAGGAAATACAGTGTTGAAGAGTAAAGACAAATACGTACATATTGGAAACACTTTACGAGAAGAAATAACGCATCGTACAAAATTAGCTTGTATCTCCTAATCAACACGTTGTAACTCGAACTGATTTGGTGTGCTGTTTACATCTAAACGTGTAGCCTCCAAAGAGAACCCACAGGAGAATTTTGTTTCGTCAAAATTTGTCAGAAAACCACGTTTTAAGGAAATACCGCATCGTGTGAAATTACCTTGTTTTTCCTAAACAACACGTTGTATCTCGAAAAGCTTTGGTGTTGTGTGTAGGTCTAAGCGTGTAGCCTCAAAAGAGAACGCAGAGGAGAGTTTTCTCTCGAAAGAATATGTAAGAATACCACGTTATAAGTACATACAGTGTTGCAGAGTAAAGATAAATAGGTACGTATTGTAAATACTTTATGAGAAGAATTAATGCATGGTACAAAATTAGCTTGTATCTCCTAAACAACTCCTTGTAACTCGAAAGGATTTGGTGTGGCTCGTACGTATACATGTGTAACCTCAAAAAAGAACCCACAGGAGAACATTCTTTCGTCAAAATTTGTCCAAAAACCACGTTTTAGGGAAATCTCTCATCGTGCAAAATTATCTTGTTTTTCCTAAACAACACGTTGTAACTCAAAAAGCTTTGGTGTTGCATGTATGTCTGAGCTTGTAGCCTCTAAAGAGAACGCACAGGAGAGTTTTCTCTCGAAAGAACATGTAAGAATACAACGTTATAAGGAAATACAGTGTTGCAGAGTAAAGACAAATAGGTACGTATTGGAAACACTTTACGAGAAGAAATAACGCATCGTAAAAAATTAGCTTGTATCTCCTAAACAACACGTGGTAACTCGAAAGGATTTGGTGTGGCGTGTACTTCTAAACGTGTAGCCTCAAAAGAGAACCCACAGGAGAATTTTCTTTCGTCAAAATTTGTCAGAAAACCACGTTTTAAGGTAATCCTGCATTGTGCGAAATTATCTTGTTTTTCCTAAACAACACGTTGTAACTCGAAAAGCTTTGGTATTGCCTGTATGTCTAAGTGTGTAGCCTCAAAAGGGAACGCACAGGATAGTTTTCTCTCGGAATAATATGTAAGAATACCACGTTATAAGGAAATACAATGTTGCAGAGTAAAGACAAATACATACTTACTGGAAACACTTTACGAGAAGAATTAACGCATTGCAAAAAATTAGCTTGTATCTCCTAAACAACACGTTGTAACTCGAAAAGATTTGGTGTGGCGTGTACGTCTAAATATGTAGCCTCAAAAGAGAACCAACAGGAGAATTTTCTTTCGTCAAAATTTTTCAGAAAACCACGTTTTAAGGAAATCCCGCATCGTGCGAAATCATCTCCTTTTTCCTAAACAACATGTTGTGACTCGAAAAGCTTTGGTGTTGCGTGTATGTGTAAGCGTGGATCCTCAAAAGAGAAGGCACAGGAGAGTTTTCTGTCGAAAGAATATGTAAGAATACCACGTTATAAGGAAATACAATTTTGCAGATTAAAACAAATAAGTACATATTGGAAACACTTTACGAGAAGAAATAACGCATCGTACAAAATTAACTTGTATCACCAAACAGCACGTTGTAAATCGAAATGATTTGGTGTGACGTGTATGTCTAAACGTGTAGCCTAAAGAGAGAACCCACAGGAAAATTTTCTTTCATCAAAATTTGTCAGAAACCACGTTTTAAGGAAATCTCACATCGTGCGAAATTATCTTTTTTTTCCTAAACACAACGCTGTAACTCGAAAAGCTTTGGTGTTGCGTGTATGTCTAAGCTTGTAGCCTCAAAAGAGAACGCACAAGAGAGTTTTCTCTTGAAAGATTATGTACGAATACCACGTTATAAGGAAATACAATTTTGAAGAGTAAAGACAAATAAGTACATACTGGAAACACTTTACGAGAAGAAATAACCCATCGTACAAAATTAGATTGTATCTCCTAAACAACACGTTGTAATTCGAAAAGATTTGGTGTGACGTGTACGTCTAAAAGTGTAACCTCAAAAGAGAACCCACAAGAGAATTTTCTTCCCTCAAAATTTGTCAGAAACCACGTTTTAAGGAAATCTCTCATCGTGCGAAATTATCTTGTTTTTTTCTAAACAACACGTTGTATCAGGAAAAGATTTGGTGTTGTGTGTATGTCTAAGAGTGTAACCTCAAAAGAGAACGCACAGGATAGTTTTCTCTCGAAAGGATATGTAAGAATACCATGTTATAAGGAAATACAATGTTGCAGAGTCAAGACAAATACGTACGTATTGGAAACACTTTACGAGAAGAATTAACGCATCGTAAAAAATTAGCTTGTATCTCCTAAACAACACGTTGTAACTCGAAAAGATTTGGTGTGGCTCATACCTCTACACGTGTAGCCTCAAAAGAGAACCCACAGGAGAATTTTCTTTATTCAAAATTTTTCAGAAAACCACGTTTTAAGGAAATCCCGCATCGTGCGAAATCATCTATTTTCCAAAACAGCATGTTGTAACTCGAAAAGCTTTGGTGTTGCATGTATGTGTAAGTGTGGAGCCTCAAAAGTGAAGGCACAGGAGAGTTTTCTCTCGAAAGAATATGTAAGAATACCACGTTATAAGGAAATACAATTTTGCAGAGTAAAGACAAATAAGTGCATATTGGAAACACTTTACGAGAAGAAATAACGCATCGTATAAAATTAGCTTGTATCTCCGAAACAACACGTTGTAACTCGAAAATATTTGGTGTGACGTGTACATCTAAAAGTGTAACCTCAAACGAGAACCCACAGCAGAATTTTGTTTCATCAAAATTTGTCAGAAACCACGTTTTAAGGAAATCTCGCATCGTGCGAAATTATCTTGTTTTTCCTAAACAACATGTTGTAACTCAAAAAGCTTTGGTGTTGCGTGTATGTCTAAGCTTGTAGCCTCAAAAGAGAACGCACAGGAGAGTTTTCTCTCGAAAGAATATGTAAGAATACCACGTTATAAGGAAATACAGTGTGGCAGAGTAAAGACAACTACATACGTATTGGAAACACTTTAAGAGAAAAAATAACACATCGTACAAAATTAGCTTGTATCTCCTAAACAACACGTTGTAACTCGAAAAGATTTGGTGTGGCTCATACCTCTACACGTGTAGCCTCAAAAGAGAACCCACAGGAGAACTTTCTTTCATCAAAATTTTTCAGAAAACCACGTTTTATGGAAATCTCGCATCGTGCGAAATTATCTTGTTTTTCGTAAACAACACGTTGTAACTCGAAAAGCTTTGGCGTTGCGTGTTTGTCTAAGCGTGTAGCCTCAAAAGAGAATGCACAGGAGAGTTTTCCCTCGAAAGAATATGTAAGAATACCACGTTATAAGGAAATACAGTGTTGCAGAGTAAAGACAACAAAAGTACGTATTGGAAACTCTATACGAGAAGAAATAACGCATCGTACAATATTTGCTTGTATCTCCTAAACAACACGTGGTAACTCGAAAGGATTTGGTGTGGCGTGTATGTCTAAACGTGTAGCCTCTAAAGAGAACCCACGGGAGAATTTTTTTCCTCCAAATTTGTCAGAAAACCACGTTTTAACGAAATCCCGCATCGTGCAAAATTATCTTGTTTTTCATAAACAACACGTTGTAACTCGAAAAGAGTTGGTGTTGACTGTATGTCTAAGTGTGTAGCCTCAAAGGGGAACGCACAGGATAGTTTTCCCTCTAAAGAATATGTAAGAATACCACGTTATAAGGAAATACAATGTTGCAGAGTAAAGACAAACGCGTACTTCTTGGAAACACTTTATGAGAAGAATTAACGCATCGTAAAAAATTAGCTTGTATCTCCTAAACAACACGTTGTAACTCGAAAAGATTTGGTGTTGCATGTACATCTAAACGTGTAGCCTCAAAAGAAAACCCACAGGAGATTTTTCTTTCATCAAAATTTGTCAGAAACCACGTTTTAAGGAAATCTCGCATCGTGCGAAATTATCTTGTTTTTCCTAAACAACACGTTGTAACTCGAAAACCTTTGGTGTTGCGTGTATATCTAAGCATGTAGCCTCAAAAGAGAACGCACAGGAGAGTTTTCCCTCGAAATAATATGTACGAATACCACGTTATAAGGAAATACAGTGTTGCAGAGTAAAGACAAATAAGTACGAATTGGAAACACTTTACGAGAAGAAATAAGGCATCGTAAAAAATTGGCTTGTATCTCCTAAACAACACGTTGTACCTCGAAAAGATTTGGTGTGGCTCATACGTCTACACGTGTAGCCTCAAAAAAGAACGAACAGGAGAACTTTCTTTCGTTAAAATTTCTCAGGAAACCACGTTTTAAGGAAATACCGCATCATGCAAAATTATCTTGTTTTTCCTAAACAGCATGATGTAACTCGAAAAGCTTTGGTGTTGCATGTATGTCTAAGCGTGTAACCTCTAAAGAGAACGCACAGGATAGTTTTCTCTCGAAAGAATATGTAAGAATACTACGTTATTAGGAAATACAATGTTGCAGAGTAAAAACACATACGTACCTATTGGAAAAACTTTACAAGAAGAATTAACGCATCGTACAAAATTAGCTTGTATCTCCTAAACAACACGTGGTAACTCGAAAGGATTTGGTGTGGTGTGTACTTCTAAACATGTAGCCTCAAAAGAGAACCCACAGGAGAATTTACTTTCATCAACATTTTTCAGAAAACCACGTTTTAAGGAAATCCCGCATCGTGCGAAATGATCTTCTTTTTCCTAAACAACATGTTGTACCTCGAAAAGCTTTGGTGTTGCGTGTATGTGTAAGCATGGAGCGACAAAAGGGACAGCACAGGAGAGTTTTCACTCGAAAGAATATGTAAGAATACCACATTATAAGGAAATACAATTTTGCAGAGTAAAGACAAATAAGTACTTATTGGTAACACTTTACGAGAAGAAATAACGCATCATTCAAAATTAGCTTGTATCTCCTAAACAACACGTTGTAACTCGAAAAGATTTGTTGTGACATGTATGTCTAAACGTGTAGCCTCAAAAAAGAACCCACAGGAGAATTTTCTATCATCAAAATTTGTCAAAAACCACGTTTTAAGGAAATCTCGCATCGTGCGAAATTATCTTGTTTTTCCTAAACAACACGTTGTAACTCGAAAAGCTTTGGTGTTGCGTGTATGTCTAAGCTTTTAGCCTCAAAAGAGAACGCACAGGAGAGTTTTCTCTCGAACGAATATGTAAGAATACCACGTTATAAGAAAATACAGTGTTGCAGAGTAAAGACAAATACGTACGTATTGGAAACACTTGAAGAGAAGAAAATACAAAGAGATACAACATTAGCTTGTATCTCCTAAACAACACGTTGTAACTCGAAAAGATTTGGTGTGGCTCGTACCTCTACACGTGTAGCCTCAAAAGAGAACCCACAGGAGAACTTTCTTTCGTCAAAATTTTTCAGAAAACCACGTTTTATGGAAATCTCGCTTCAAGCGAAATTATCTTGTTTTTCCTAAAAAACACATTGTAACTCGAAAAGCTTTGGCGTTGCGTGTTTGTCTAAGCGTGTAGCCTCAAAGAGAACGCACAGGAGAGTTTTCCCTCGAAATAATATGTAAGAATACCACGTTATAAGGAAATACAGTGTTGCAGAGTAAAGACAAATAAGTACGTATTGGAAACACTTTACCAGAGGAAATAATGCATTGTTCAAAATTTGCTTGTATCTCCTAAACAACACGTTGTAACTCGAAAAGATTTGGTGTGGCTCATATGTCTACACGTGTAGCCTCAAAAGAGAATGCACAGGAGAACTTTCTTTCGTCAAAATTTCTCAGGAAACCACGTTTTAAGGAAATCCCGCATCGTGCAAAATTATCTTGTTTTTCCTAAACAACACTATGTAACTCGAAAATCTTTGGTGTTGCATGTATGTCTAAGTGTGTAGCCTCAAAAGAGAACGCACAGGAGAGTTTTCCCTTGAAAGAATATGTAAGAATACCACGTTATAAGGAAATACAGTGTAGCAGAATAAAGACAAATACGTACGTATTGGAAACACTTTACGAGAAGAAATAAAGCATCGTAAAAAATTTGCTTGTATCTCCTAAACATGTTGTAACTTGAAAAGATTTGGTGTGGCTCGTACGTCTAAAAGTGTAGCCTCCAAAGAGAACCCACAGGAGAACTTTCTTTCGTCAAAATTTGTCAGAAAACCACGTTTTAAGGAAATCCCGCATCGTGCAAAATTATCTTGTTTTTCCAAAACAACACGTTGTAACTCGAAAAGCTTTGGTGTTGCGTGTATATCAAAGCATGTAGCCTCTAAAGAGAACGCACAGGAGAGTTTTCTCTCGAAAGAACATGTAAGAATACAACGTTATAAGGAAATACAGTGTTGCAGAGTAAAGACAAATACATACGTATTGGAAACACTTTATGAGAAGAAATAACACATCGTACAAAATTAGCTTGTATCTTCTAAACAACACGTGATAACTCAAAAGGATTTGGTGTCGCGTGCACGTCTAAACGTATAGCCTCAAAAGAGAACCCACAGGAGAATTTTCTTTCGTCAAAATTTGTCAGAACACAACGTTTTAAGGAAATCCCGCATCATGCGAAATTATCTTGTTTTTCATAAACAACACGTTGTAACTCGAAAAGCTTTGGTGTTGCCTGTATGTCTAAGTGTGTAGCCTCAAAAGGGAACGCAAAGGATAGTTTTCTCTCGAAAGAATATGTAGGAATACCACGTTATAAGGAAATACAATGTTGCAGAGTAAAGACAAATACGTACGTATTGGAAACACTTTACGAGAAGAAATAAGGCATCGTACAAAATTAGCTTCTATCTCCTAAACAACACGTGGTAACTCGAAAGGATTTGGTGTGACGTGTACGTCTAAACGTGTAGCCTCAAAAGAGAACCCACAGGAGAATTTTCTTTCGTTAAAATTTTCAGAAAACCACGTTTTAAGGAAATCCCGCATTGTGGGATATCATCTTCTTTTTCCTAAACAACATGTTGTAACTCGAAAAGCTTTGGTGTTGCGTGTACTTGTAAGCATGGAGCCTCCAAAGGGAAAGCACAGGAGAGTTTTCTCTCGAAAGAAAATATAAAAATACCACGTTATAAGGAAATACAATTTTCCAGAGTAAAGACATATAAGTACATATTGGTAACACTTTATGAGAAGAAATAACGCATCATTCAAAATTAGCTTGTATCTCCTAAACAACACGATGTAACTCGAAAGGATTTGGTGTGACGTGTATGTCTAAACGTGTAGCCTCAAAAGAGAACCCACAGGAGAATTTTCTTTCATCAAAATTTGTCAGAAACTACGTTTTGAGGAATTCTCGCATTCTGCAAAATTATCTTGTTTTTCCTAAACAACACGTTGTAAATCAAAACCTTTGGTGTTGCGTGTATGTCTAAGCATGTAGCCTCAAAAGAGAATGCACAGGAGAGTTTTCTCTCGAAAGAATATGTAAGAATACCACGTTATAAGGAAATACAGTGTTGCAGAATAAAGACAAATTCGTACATATTGGAAACACTTTAAGAGAAGAAATAACACATCGTACAAAATTAGCTTGTATCTCCTAAGCAACACGTTGTAACTCGAAAAGATTTGGTGTGGCTCGTACCTCTACATGTGTAGCCTCAAAAGAGAACCCACAGGAGAACTTTCTTTTGTCAAATTTTTTCAGAAAACCACGTTTTATGGAAATCTCGCATCGTGCAAAATTATCTTGTTTTTCCAAAACAACACGTTGTAACTCGAAAAGCTTTGGTGTTGCGTGTATGTCTAAGCGTGTATCCTCTAAAGAGAACACACAGGAGAGTTTTCTCTCGAAAGAACATGTAAGAATACAACGGTATAAGGAAATACAGTGTTGCAGAGTAAAGACAAATACTTACTTATTGGAAACACTTTACGAGATGAAATAACACATCATACAAAATTAGCTTGTATCTCCTAAACAACACGTGGTAACTCAAAAGGATTTGGTGTGGCATGTACCTCTAAACATGTAGCCTAAAAAGAGAACCCACAGGACTATTTTCTTTCATCAAAATTTGTCAGAAAACCACGTTTTAAGGAAATACCGCATCGTGCGAAATCATCTTGTTTTTCATAAACAACACGTTATACCTCGAAAAGCTTTGGTGTTGCCTTTATGTCTAAGTGTGTAGCCTCAAAAGGGAACGCACAGGATAGTTTTCTCTCGAAAGAATGTGTAAGAATACCACGTTATAAGGAAATACAGTGTTGCAGAGTAAAGACAAATACGTACATATTGGAAACACTTTACGAGAAGTATTAACGCATCATACAAAATTAGCTTGTATCTCCTAAACAATACGTTGTATCTCGGAAAGATTTGGTGTGGCGTGTACGTCTAAACATGTAGCCTCAAAAGAGAACCCACAGCAGAATTTTCTTTCGTCAAAATTTATCAGAAAACCACGTTTTAAGGAAATCCCGCATCGTGGGAAATCATCTTCTTTTTCCTAAACAACATGTTGTAACTCGAAAAGCTTTGGTGTTGTGTGTATGTGTAAGCGTGGAGCCTCAAAAGAGAAGGCACAGGACAGTTTTCTCTCGAAAGAATATGTAAGAATACCACGTTTTTACGAAATACAATTTTGCAGAGTAAAGACAAATAAGTACATATTGGAAACACTTTAGGTGAAGAAATAACGCATCGTACAAAATTAGCTTGTATCTCCTAAACAACACGTTGTAAATCGAAAAGATTTGGTGTGACGTGTATGTCTAAACGTGTACCCTCAAAAGAGAACCGACAGGAGAATTTTCTTTCATCAAAATTTGTCAGAAACCACGTTTTAAGGAAATCTCGCATCGTGCGAAATTATCTTGTTTTTCCTTAAAAACACGTTGTAACTCGAAAAGCTTTGGTGTTGCGTGTATATCTAAGCTTGTAGCCTCACAAGAGAACGCACAGGAGACTTTTTTCTCGAAAGAATATGGAAGAATACCACGTTATAAGGAAATACAGTGTTGCAGAGTAAAGACAAATACGTACCTATTTGAAACACTTTATGAGAAGAAATAACGCATCGAACAAAATTAGCTTGTATCTCCTAAACAACACGTTGTAACTCGAAAAGATTTGGTGTGGCTCGTTATTCTACACGTGTAGCCTCAAAAGAGAACCCACAGGAGAACTTTCTTTCTTCAAAATTTTTCAGAAAACCACGTTTTATGGAAATCTCGCATCGTGCGAAATTATCTTGTTTTTCCTAAACAACACTTTGTAACTCGAAAAGCTTTGGCGTTGCGTGTTTGTCTAAGCGTGTAGCCTCAAAAGAGAATGCACAGGAGAGTTTTCCCTCGAAAGAATATGTAAGAATACCACGTTATAAGGAAATACAGTGTTGTAGAGTAAAGACAAATAAGTACGTATTGGAAACACTTGCTGAGAAGAAATAACGCATAGTACAAAATTTGCTTCTATCTCCTAAACAACACGTTGTAACTTGAAAAGATTTGGTGTGGCTCGTACGTATGCACGTGTAACCTCAAAAGAGAACCCACAGGAGAACTTTCTTTCGTCAAAATTTGTCAGAAAACCACGTTTTAAGGAAATCCCGCATCGTGCAAAATTATCTTGTTTTTCCTAAACAACAAGTTGTAACTCAAAAAGCTTTGGTGTCGCGTGTATGTCTAAGCGTGTAGCCTCTAAAGAGAACACACAGGAGAGTTTTCTCTCGAAAGAACATGTAAGAATACAACGTTATAAGGAAATACAGTGTTGCAGAGTAAAGGCAAATAAATACGTATTGGAAACACTTTACCAGAAGAAATAACGCATCATATAAATTAGATTGTATCTCCTAAACAACATGTGGTAACTCAAAAGGATTTGGTGTGGCGTGTACGTCTAAACGTGTAGCCTTAAAAGAGAACCCACAGGAGATTTTTCTTTCATCAAAATTTGTTAGAAACCACGTTTTAAGGAAATCCCGCATCGTGCGAAATTACCTTCTTTTTCCTAAACAACACGTTGTAACTTGAAAAGCTTTGGTGTTGCGTGTATGTCTAAGCGTGTAAGCGCAAAAGGGAATGCACAGGAGAGTTTTCTCTCGAAAGAATATGTAAGAATACCACATTATAAGGAAATACGGTGTTGCAGAGTAAAGACAACTACGTACGTATTGGAAACTCTTTATGAGAAGAAATTACCCATTGTACAAAAATAGCTTGTATCTCCTAAACAACATGTTGTAACTCGAAAAGATTTTGTGTGGCTCGTACTTCTACATGTGAGCCTCAAAAGAGAACCCACAGGAAAACTTTCTTTCTCAAGATATTTCAGAAAACCACGTTTTAAGGAAATCTCGCATTGTGCGAAATTATCTTGTTTTTCCTAAACAACACGTTGTAACTCGAAAAGCTTTGGCGTCGTGTGTTTGTCTAAGCGTGTAGCCTCAAAGGAGAACACACAGGAGAGTTTTCCCTCGAAAGAATATGTAAGAATACCATGTTATAAGGAAATACAGTGTTGCAGAGTAAAGACAAATAAGTACTTATTGGAAACACTTTACGAGAAGAAATAACGCATCTTACAAAATTTGCTTGTATCTCCTAAACAACACGTTCTAACTCGAAAAGATTTGGTGTGGCTCGTACGTCTACACGTGTAGCCTCAAAAGAGAACCCACAGAAGAACTTTCTTTCGTCAAAGTTGTTCGAGAGAAATCTCTCCTGTGCGTTCTCTTTTGAGGCTACATGCTTAGACATACACGCAACAGCAAATATTTTCGAGTAACAATGTGTTGTTTAGGAAAACTAGATAGTTTCGCACGATGCAGGATTTCCTTAATAAGTGGTTTTCTGACAAATTTTGACGAAAGAAAAATCTCCTGTGGGTTCTCTTTTGAGGCTACACGTTTAGACGTACACGCCACACCAAATCTTTTCGAGTTACCACGTGTTGTTTAGGAGATACAAGCTAATTTTGTATGATGCGTTATTTCTTCTCGTAAAGTGTTTCCAATACGTATGTATTTGCCTTTAGTCTGCAACACTGTATTTCCTTATAACGTGGTATTCTTACATATTCTTTCGAGAGAAAACTCTCCTGTGCGTCCTCTTTTGAGGCTACATGCTTAGACATACACGCAACACCAAAGCTTTTCGAGTTACAACATGTTGTTTGGGAAAAACAAGATAATTACGCACGATGAGGGATTTCCTTAATACTTAGTTTTCTGACAAATATTGACCAAAGAAAATTATCCTATGGGTTCTCTTTTGAGACTACACGTTTAGACGTGCAGGCCACACCAAATCTTTTTAAGTTACAACGTGTTGTTTAGGAGACACAAGCTAATTTTGTACGATGCGTTATTTCTTCTCGTAAAGTTTTTCCAATAAGTATGTATTTGTCTTTACTCTGCAACACTCTATTTCCTTATAAGGTGGTATTCTTATGTATTCTTTCGAGAGAAAACTCTCCTCTGCATACTCTTTTGGGGCTACATCCTTAGACATACGCCCAACACCAAAGCTTTTCAAGTTAAAACGTGTTGTTTAGGAAGAACAAGATAATTTCTCACGATGCAGGATTTCCTTAAAACGTGGTTTTCTGACAAATTTTGACGAAAGAAAATTGTCCTGTGGGTTCTCTTTTGAGGCTACACGTTTAGAAGTACAGGCCACACCAAATCTTTTCGAGTTACAAAGTGTTGTTTAGGAGATACAAGCTAATTTTGTACGATGCTTTATTTCATCTTGTAAAGTTTGTGGGTTTCCAATACATACGTATCTTTCTTTACTCTGCAACACTGTATTTCCTTACAACGTGGTATTCTTACATATTCTTTCTAGAGAAAACTCTCCTGTGCATTCCCTTTGGAGGCTACACGCTTAGACATACACGCAACACCAAAGCTTTTCGACTTACAATGTGTTGTTTAGGAAAAACAAGATAATTTCGCACGATGCTGGATTTCCTTAAAACGTGGTTTTCTGAAAAATTTTGACGAAAAAAAATTCTTCTGTGGGTTTACATTTGAGCCTACACGTTTAGACGTACATGCCACACCAAATCTTTTCGAGTTACAACGTGTTGTTTAGGAGATAAAAGCTAATTTTTTACGATGCTTTATATCTTCTTTTAAAGTTTAAGAGTTTCCAAAAGGTACGTATTTATCTTTAATTTGCCACAATGTATTTCCTTATAACGTGGTATTCTTACATACTCGTTCGAGAGAAATCTCTCCTGTGCGTTCTCTTTTGAGGCTACATGCTTAGACATACACGCAACAGCAAATATTTTCGAGTAACAATGTGTTGTTTAGGAAAACTAGATAGTTTCGCACGATGCAGGATTTCCTTAATAAGTAGTTTTCTGACAAATTTTGACGAAAGAAAATTCTCCTGTGGGTTCTCTTTTGAGGCTACACGTTTAGATGTACACGCCACACCAAATCTTTTCGAGTTACAACGTGTTGTTTAGGAGATACAAGCTAATTTTGTACGATGCGTTATTTCTTCTCGTAAAGTGTTTCCAATATGTATGTATTTGCCTTTAGTCTGCAACACTGTATTTCCTTATAACGTGGTATTCTTACATATTCTTTCGAGAGAAAACTCTCCTGTGCATCCTCTTTTGAGGCTACATGCTTAGACATACACGCAACACCAAAGCTTTTCAAGTTACAACGTGTTGTTTAGGAAAAACAAGATAATTTCACACGATGAGGGATTTCCTTAATACGTGGTTTTCTGACAAATATTGACCAAAGAAAATTATCCTATGGGTTCTCTTTTGAGACTACACGTTTAGACGTACTTGCCACACCAAATCTTTTTAAGTTACAACGTGTTGTTTAGGAGACACAAGCTAATTTTGTACGATGCGTTATTTCTTCTCGTAAAGTTTTTCCAATAAGTATGTAATTGTCTTTACTCTGCAACACTGTATTTCCTTATAAGGTCGTATTCTTACATATTCTTTCGAGAGAAAACTCTCCTCTGCATACTCTTTTGGGGCTACATGCTTAGACATACACCCAACACCAAAGCTTTTCAAGTTAAAACGTGTTGTTTAGGAAGAACAAGATAATTTCTCACGATGCGGGATTTCCTTAAAACGTGGTTTTCTGACAAATTTTGACGAAAGAAAATTGTCCTGTGGGTTCTCTTTTGAGGCTACACGTTTAGAAGTACAGGCCACACCAAATCTTTTCGAGTTACAACGTGTTGTTTAGGAGATACAAGCTAATTTTGTACGATGCGTTATTTCTTCTCGTAAAGTGTTTCCAATAGGTACGTATTTGCCTTTAGTCTGCAACACTGTATTTCCTTATAACGTGGTATTCTTACATATTCTTTCGAGAGAAAACTCTCCTGTGTGTTCCCCTTTGAGGCTACACGCTTAGACATACAGGCAACACCAAAGCTTTTCGCGTTACAACGTGTTGTTTAGGAAAAACCAGATAATTTCTTGCGATGTGGGATTTCCTTAATAAGTGGTTTTCTGACAAATTTTGACCAAGGAAAATTCTCCTATGGGTTCTCTTTTGAGGCTACACGTTTAGATGTACAGGTCACACGTAATCTTTTTAAGTTACAACGTGTTGTTTAGGAGATACAAGCTAATTTTGTACGATAGGTTATTTCTTCTCGTAAAGATTTTCCAATAAGTAAGAATATGTCTTTACTCTGCAACATTGTATTTCCTTATAACGTGGTATTCTTACATTTTCTTTCGAGAGAAACCTCTCCTGTGCCTTCTCTTTTGAGGCTACACGCTTAGACATACACACAACACCAAAGCTTTTCGAGTTACGACATTTTGTTTAGGAAAAACAAGATAATTTCGCACGATGAGGGATTTCCTTATAACGTGGTTTTTGGACAAATTTTGACGTAAGAAAATTCTCCTGTGGGTTCTCTTTTGAGGCTACATGTTTAAACGTACACGCCACACCAAATCCTTTCGAGTTACAACGTGTTGTTTAGGAGATACAAGCTAATTTTTTTATGATGCGTTATTTCTTCTCGTAAAGTTTAAGTGTTTCCAATACGTATGTATTTGCCTTTACTCTGCAACACTGTATTTCCTTATAACGTGGTATTCTTACATATTCTTTCGACGGTAAACTCTCCTGTGCGTTCTCTTTGGAGGCTACACGCTTCGACATACACGCAACACCAAAGCTTTTCGAGTTACAACGTGTTGTTTAGGAAAAACAAGATAATTTCGCATGATGCGGGATTTCCTTAAAACGTGGTTTTCTGACAAATTTTGATGAAAGAAAATTCTCCCGTGGGTTCTCTTTTGAGGGTACACGTTTAGACATACACGCCACACCAAATCATTTCGAGTTATAACGTGTTGTTTAGGAGATACAAGCTAATTTTGTACTATGTGTTATTACTTCTCGTAAAGTTTAAGTGTTTCCAATAAGTATGTATTTGTCTTTACTCTGCAACACTGTATTTCCTTATAACGTGGTATTCCTACATATTCTTTTGGGAGAAAACTCTCCTGTCCATTCTCTTTTGAGGCTACACGCTTAGAAATACACGCAACACTAAAGCTTTTCGAGTTACAACATGTTGTTTAGGAAAAACAAGATAATTTCGCACTATGCGGTATTTCCTTAAAACGTGATATTCTGACAAATTTTAGCGAAGGAAAACTCTCCTGTGGGTTCTCTTTTGAGGCTACACATTTAGACGTACACGCCACACCAAATCTTTTCCAGTTACAACGTGTTGTTTAGGAGATACAAGCTAATTTTGCATGATGCTTTATTTCTTCTCGTAAAGTGTTTCCAATAAGTATGTATTTGTCTATACTCTGCAACACTGTATTTCCTTATAACGAGGTATTCTTACATATTCTTTCGAGAGAAAACTCTCCTGTGCATGCCCCTTTGAGGCTACGCGCTTAGACATACACGCAACACCAAAGCTTTTCGAGTTACAACGTGTTGTTTAGGAAAAACTAGATAATTACGCACGATGCGGGATTTCCTTAATAAGTGGTTTTCTGACAAATTTTGACCAAGGAAAATTCCTCTATGGGTTCTCTTTTGAGGCTACACGTTTAGACGTACAGGCCACACCAAATCATTTTAAGTTACAACGTATTGTTTAGGAGATACAAGCTAATTTTGTACGATGCGTTATTTCTTCTCGTAAAGTTTTTCCAATAAGTAAGTATATGTCTTTACTCTGCAACACTGTATTTACTTATAACGTGGTATTCTTACATATTCTTTCAAGAGAAAACTCTCCAGTGCGTTCTCATTTGAGGCTACACGCTTAGACATATACGCAACACCAAAACTTTTCGAGTTACAACCTGTTGTTTAGGAAGAACAAGATAATTTCCCATGATGCGGGATTTCCTTAAAACGTGGTTTTCTGACAAATTTTGACGTAAGAAAATTCTCCTGTGGGTTCTCTTTTGAGGCTACACGTTCAGACATACACGCCACACCAAATCTTTTTGAGTTACCACGTGTTTTTTCCGAGATACAAGCTAATTTTGTACCATGCGTTATTTCTTCTCATAATGTGTTTCCAATAAGTACGTATATGTCTTTACTCTGCAGCAATATATTTCCTTATAACGTGGTATTCTTACCTATTCTTTCGAGAGAAAACTCTCCTGTGCATTCTCTTTTGAGGCTGCACGCTTAGACATACACGCAACACCAAAGCATTTTGAATTACAACCTGTTGTTTAGGAAAAACAAGATAATTTCACACGATGCGGGATTTCCTTAAAACGTGGTTTTCTGAAAAATTTTGACGAAAGAAAATTCTCCTGTGGGTTCTCTTTTGAGGATACATGTTTAGTTGTAAATGCCACACCAAATCTTTTTGAGTTACAACGTTTTGTTTAGGAGATACAAGCTAATTTTGTAAGATACGTTATTACCTCTCGTAAAGGGTTTCCAATACATATGTATTTGTCTTTACTCTGCAACAGTGTATTTCCATATAACGTGGTATTCTTACATATTCTTTTGAGAGAAAACTCTCCTGTGCATTCTCTTTTGAGGCTACACGCTTAGACATACACGCAACACCAAAGCTTTTCGAGTTACAACGTGTTGTTTAGGAAAAACAAGATAATTTCGCACGATGCGGGATTTCCTTAAAACGTGGTTTTCTGACAAATTTTGACGAAAGAAAATTCTCCTGTGGGTTCTCTTTTGAGGGTACACGTTTAGACGTACAAGCCACACCAAATCCTTTCGAGTTATATCGTGTTGTTTAGGAGATACAAGCTTATTTTGTACTATGTGTTATTTCTACTCGTAAAGTTTAAGTGTTTCCAATAAGTATGTATTTGTCTTTACTCTGCAACACTGTATTTCCTTATAATGTGGTATTCCTACATAATCTTTTGGGAGAAAACTCTCCAGTGCGTTCTCTTTTAGGCTACACGCTTAGATATACCCGCAACACCAAACCTTTTCGAGTTACAACATGTTGTTTAGGAAAAACAAGATAATTTCGCACGATGCGGAATTTCTTTAAAACGTGGTTTTGACAAATTTTGACGAAAGAAAACTCTCCTGTGGGTTCTCTTTTGAGGCTACACGTTTATACGTACACGCCACACCAAGTCTTTTTGAGTTACAACGTGTTGTTTAAGACATACACGCTAATTTTGCAAGATGCTTTATTTCTCTCATAAAGTGCTTCCAATACATACGTATTTGTCTTTACTCTGCCACACTGTATTTCCTTATAACGTGGTATTCTAAATATTCTTTTGAGAGAAAACTCTCCTGTGCGTTCTCTTTTGGGGCTACATGCTTAGACATACACGCAACACCAAAGCTTTTCGAGTTAAAACGTGTTGTTTAGGAAGAAGAAGATAATTTCGCACGATGCGGGATTTCCTTAAAACGTGGTTTTCTGACAAATTTTGACGAAAGAAAACTCTCCTGTGGGTTCTCTTTTGAGGCTACACGTTTAGACGTACACGCCACACCAAATCTTTTTGAGTTACAACGTGTTGTTTAGGACAAACAAGCTAATTTTGCAAGATGCGTTATTTCTCTCATAAAGTGCTTCCAATACGTACGTATTTGTCTTTACTCTGCCACACTGTATTTCCTTATAACGTGGTATTCTTACATATTCTTTCGAGAGAAAACTCTCCTGTGTGGTCTCTTTTGGGGCTACACACTTAGACATACACCCAACACCAAAGCTTTTCGAGTTAAAACGTGTTGTTTAGGAAGAACAAGATAATTTCTCACGATGCTGGATTTTCTTAAAACGTGGTTTTCTGACGAATTTTGACAAAAGAAAATTGTCCTGTTGGTTCTCTTTTGAGGCTACACGTTTAGACGTACACGCCACACCAAATCTTTTCGAGTTACAACGTGTTGTTTAGGAGATACAAGCTAATTTTGTACGATGCTTTATTTCATCTCGTAAAGTTTATGGGTTTCCAATACATACGTATTTGTCTTTACTCTGCAACACTGTATTTCCTTATAACGTGGTATTCTTACAAATTCTATCGAGAAAAAACTCTCCTGTGCGTTCTCTTTTGAGGCTACATGCTTAGACATACACGCAACACCAAAGCCTTTCGAGTTACAACGTGTTGTGTAGGAAAAACAAGATAATTTCGCATTATGCGGGATTTCCGTAAAACGTGGTTTTCTGAAAAATTTTGACGAAAAAAATTCTCCTGTGGGTTCTCTTTTGAGGCTACACGTTTAGACGTACATGCCACACCACATCTTTTCGAGTTACAACGTGTTGTTTAGGAGATACAAGCTAATTTTGTACGATGCTTTATTTCATCTCGTAAAGTTTATGGGTTTCCAATACATATGTATTTGTCTTTACTTTGCAACACTGTATTTCCTTTTAACGTGTTATTCTTACAAATTCTATCGAGATACAACTCTCCTGTGTGTTCTCTTTTGAGGCTACAAGCTTAGATATACACGGAACACCAAAGCTTTTCGAGTTACAACATGTTGTTTAGGAAAAACAAGATAATTTCGCACGATGCGGGATTTCCATAAAACGTGGTTTTCTGAAAAATTTTGACGAAAGAAAATTCTCCTGTGGGTTCTCTTTTGAGGCTACACGTTTAGACGTACACGCCACACCAAATCTTTTCGAGTTACAACGTGTTGTTTAGGAGATACAAGCTAATTTTTTACGTTGCGTTATTTGTTCTCATAAAGTGTTTCCAATACGTACGTATTTGCCTTTACTCTGCAACACTGTATTTCCTTATAAAGTGGTATTCTTACATATTCTTTCGAGAGAAAACTCTCCTGTCCATTCTCTTTTGAGGCTACATGCTTAGACATACACGCAACACCAAAGCTTTTGGAGTTACAACGTGTTGTTTAGGAAAAACAAGATAATTTCTTTCGATGCGGGATTTCCTTAAAATGTGGTTTTCTGAAAAATTTTGACGAAAGAAAATTCTCCTGTGGGTTCTCTTTTGAGGCTACACGTTTAGACGTACAGGCCACACCAAATCTTTTTAAGTTACAACGTGTTGTTTAGGAGATACAAGCTAATTTTGTACGATGCGTTATTTCTTCTCGTAAAGTTTTTCCAATACGTAAGTATTTGTCTTTACAACACTGTGTTTCCTAATAACGTGGTATTCTTACATATTCTTTCGAGAAAAAACTCTCCTTTGCATTCTCTTTTGAGGCTACACGCTTAGACATACATGCAACAACAAAGCTTTTCGAATTACAACGTGTTGTTTCGGAAAAACAAGATAATTTCGCACGATGCGGGATTTCCATAAAACGTGGTTTTCTGACAAATTTTGACTAAAGAAAATTCTCCTGTGGGTTCTCTTTTGAGGCTACATGTTTAGATGTACACGCCACACCAAATATTTTTGAGTTACAACGTGTTGTTTAGGAGGTATAAGCTAATTTTTTTACGGTGCGTTATTTCTTCTCGTAATGTTTAAGTGTTTCCAATATGTTTGTATTTGCCTTTACTCTGCAACACTGTATTTCCTTATAACGTGTTATTCTTACATATTCTTTCGAGAGAAAACTCTCCTGTGCGTTCTCTTTGGAGGCTACACGCTTAGACATACACGCAACACCAAAGCTTTTCGAGTTACAACGTGTTGTTTAGGAAAAACAAGATAATTTCGCATGATGCGCGATTTCCTTAAAACTTGGTTTTCTGACAAATTTTGACGAAAGAAAATTCTCCTGTGGGTTCTCTTTTGAGGGTACATGTTTAGACGTACAAGCCACACCAAATCCTTTCGAGTTATATCGTGTTGTTTAGGAGATACAAGCTTATTTTGTACTATGTGTTATTTCTACTCGTAAAGTTTAAGTGTTTCCAATAAGTATGTATTTGTCTTTACTCTGCAACACTGTATTTCCTCATAATGTGGTATTCCTACATAATCTTTTGGGAGAAAACTCTCCTGTGCGTTCTCTTTTGAGGCTACACGCTTAGATATACCCGCAACACCAAACCTTTTCAAGTTACATGTTGTTTAGGAAAAACAAGATAATTTCGCACGATGCGGGATTTCTTTAAAACGTGGGTTTTGACAAATTTTGACGAAGGAAAACTCTCCTGTGGGTTCTCTTTTGAGGCTACACGTTTAGACGTACACGCCACACCAAATCTTTTCGAGTTACAGCGTGTTGTTTAGGAGATACAAACTAATTTTGTACGATGCCTTATTTCTTCTCGTAAAGTTTAAGTGTTTCCAATAAGTACGTATTTGTCTTTACTCTGCAACACTGTATTTCCTTATAACGTGGTATTCTTACATATTCTTTCGAGAGAAAACTCTCCTGTGCATTCTCTTTTGAGGCTACACGCTTAGACATACACGCAACACCAAAGCTTTTCGAGTTACAATGTGTTGTTTAGGAAAAACAAGATAATTACGCACGATGCGGGATTTCCTTAAAACGTGATTTTCTGACAAATTTTGACGAAAGAAAATACTCCTGTGGGTTCTCTTTTGAGGCTACACGTTTAGACGTACACGCCACACCTAATCCTTTCGAGTTAAAACGTGTTGTTTAGGAGATACAAGCTAATTTTTTAAGATGCGTTATTTCTTCTCGTAAAGTTTAAATGTGTCCAATATGTACGTAATTGCCTTTACTCTGCAACACTGTATTTCCTTATAACGTGGTAATCTTGCATATTCTTTAGAGAGAAAAACTCTCCTGTGCGTTCTCTTTAGAGGCTACATGCTTAGACATACACGCAACACCAAAGCTTTTGGAGTTACAACGTGTTGTTTAGGAAAAACAAGATAATTTCGCACGATGCGGGATTTCCTTAAAATGTGGTTTTCTGAAAAATTTTGACGAAAAAAATTCTCCTGTGGGTTCTCTTTTGAGGCTACACGTTTAGACGTACATGCCACACCACATCTTTTCGAGTTACAACGTGTTGTTTAGGAGATACAAGCTAATTTTGTACGATGCTTTATTTCATCTCGTAAAGTTTATGGGTTTCCAATACATATGTATTTGTCTTTACTTTGCAACACTGTATTTCCTTTTAACGTGTTATTCTTACAAATTCTATCGAGATACAACTCTCCTGTGTGTTCTCTTTTGAGGCTACAAGCTTAGATATACACGGAACTCCAAAGCTTTTCGAGTTACAACATGTTGTTTAGGAAAAACAAGATAATTTCGCACGATGCGGGATTTCCATAAAACGTGGTTTTCTGAAAAATTTTGACGAAAGAAAATTCTCCTGTGGGTTCTCTTTTGAGGCTACACGTTTAGACGTACACGCCACACCAAATCTTTTCGAGTTACAACGTGTTGTTTAGGAGATACAAGCTAATTTTTTACGTTGCGTTATTTGTTCTCATAAAGTGTTTCCAATACGTACGTATTTGCCTTTACTCTGCAACACTGTATTTCCTTATAAAGTGGTATTCTTACATATTCTTTCGAGAGAAAACTCTCCTGTCCATTCTCTTTTGAGGCTACATGCTTAGACATACACGCAACACCAAAGCTTTTGGAGTTACAACGTGTTGTTTAGGAAAAACAAGATAATTTCTTTCGATGCGGGATTTCCTTAAAATGTGGTTTTCTGAAAAATTTTGACGAAAGAAAATTCTCCTGTGGGTTCTCTTTTGAGGCTACACGTTTAGACGTACAGGCCACACCAAATCTTTTTAAGTTACAACGTGTTGTTTAGGAGATACAAGCTAATTTTGTACGATGCGTTATTTCTTCTCGTAAAGTTTTTCCAATACGTAAGTATTTGTCTTTACAACACTGTGTTTCCTAATAACGTGGTATTCTTACATATTCTTTCGAGAAAAAACTCTCCTTTGCATTCTCTTTTGAGGCTACACGCTTAGACATACATGCAACAACAAAGCTTTTCGAATTACAACGTGTTGTTTCGGAAAAACAAGATAATTTCGCACGATGCGGGATTTCCATAAAACGTGGTTTTCTGACAAATTTTGACTAAAGAAAATTCTCCTGTGGGTTCTCTTTTGAGGCTACACGTTTAGATGTACACGCCACACCAAATATTTTTGAGTTACAACGTGTTGTTTAGGAGGTATAAGCTAATTTTTTTACGGTGCGTTATTTCTTCTCGTAATGTTTAAGTGTTTCCAATATGATTGTATTTGCCTTTACTCTGCAACACTGTATTTCCTTATAACGTGTTATTCTTACATATTCTTTCGAGAGAAAACTCTCCTGTGCGTTCTCTTTGGAGGCTACACGCTTAGACATACACGCAACACCAAAGCTTTTCGAGTTACAACGTGTTGTTTAGGAAAAACAAGATAATTTCGCATGATGCGCGATTTCCTTAAAACTTGGTTTTCTGACAAATTTTGACGAAAGAAAATTCTCCTGTGGGTTCTCTTTTGAGGGTACATGTTTAGACGTACAAGCCACACCAAATCCTTTCGAGTTATATCGTGTTGTTTAGGAGATACAAGCTTATTTTGTACTATGTGTTATTTCTACTCGTAAAGTTTAAGTGTTTCCAATAAGTATGTATTTGTCTTTACTCTGCAACACTGTATTTCCTCATAATGTGGTATTCCTACATAATCTTTTGGGAGAAAACTCTCCTGTGCGTTCTCTTTTGAGGCTACACGCTTAGATATACCCGCAACACCAAACCTTTTCAAGTTACATGTTGTTTAGGAAAAACAAGATAATTTCGCACGATGCGGGATTTCTTTAAAACGTGGGTTTTGACAAATTTTGACGAAGGAAAACTCTCCTGTGGGTTCTCTTTTGAGGCTACACGTTTAGACGTACACGCCACACCAAATCTTTTCGAGTTACAGCGTGTTGTTTAGGAGATACAAACTAATTTTGTACGATGCCTTATTTCTTCTCGTAAAGTTTAAGTGTTTCCAATAAGTACGTATTTGTCTTTACTCTGCAACACTGTATTTCCTTATAACGTGGTATTTTTACATATTCTTTCGAGAGAAAACTCTCCTGTGCATTCTCTTTTGAGGCTACACGCTTAGACATACACGCAACACCAAAGCTTTTCGAGTTACAATGTGTTGTTTAGGAAAAACAAGATAATTTCGCACGATGCGGGATTTCCTTAAAACGTGGTTTTCTGACAAATTTTGACGAAAGAAAATACTCCTGTGGGTTCTCTTTTGAGGCTACACGTTTAGTCGTACACGCCACACCAAATACTTTCGAGTTAAAACGTGTTGGTTAGGACATACAAGCTAATTTTTTAAGATGCGTTATTTCTTCTCGTAAAGTTTAAATGTGTCCAATACGTACGAAATTGCCTTTACTCTGCAACACTGTATTTCCTTATAACGTGGTAATCTTGCATATTCTTTAGAGAGAAAAACTCTCCTGTGCGTTCTCTTTAGAGGCTACATGCTTAGACATACACGCAACACCAAAGCATTTCGAATTACAACCTGTTGTTTAGGAAAAACAAGATAATTTCACACGATGCGGGATTTCCTTAAAACGTGGTTTTCTGAAAAATTTTGACGAAAGAAAATTCTCCTGTGGGTTCTCTTTTGAGGCTACATGTTTAGTTGTAAAGGCCACACCAAATCTTTTCGAGTTACAACGTTTTGTTTAGGAGATACAAGCTAATTTTGTACGATGCGTTATTACCTCTCGTAAAGTGTTTCCAATACTTACGTATTTGTCTTTACTCTGCAACAATGTATTTCCATATAACGTGGTATTCTTACATATTCTTTCGAGGGAAAACTCTCCTGTGCATTCTCTTTTGAGGCTACACGCTTAGACATACACGCAACACCAAAGCTTTTCGAGTTACAACGTGTTGTTTAGGAAAAACAAGATAATTTCGCACGATGCGGGATTTCCTTAAAACGTGGTTTTCTGACAAATTTTGACGAAAGAAAATTCTCCTGTGGGTTCTCTTTTGAGGGTACACATTTAGATGTACAAGCCACACCAAATCCTTTCGAGTTATATCGTGTTGTTTAGGAGATACAAGCTTATTTTGTACTATGTGTTATTTCTACTCGTAAAGTTTAAGTGTTTCCAATAAGTATGTATTTGTCTTTACTCTGCAACACTGTATTTCCTTATAATGTGGTATTCCTACATAATCTTTTGGGAGAAATCTCTCCTGTGCGTTCTCTTTTGAGGCTACACGCTTAGATATACCAGCAACACCAAACCTTTTCGGGTTACAACATGTTGTTTAGGAAAAACAAGATAATTTCGCACGATGCGGGATTTCTTTAAAACGTGGATTTTGACAAATTTTGACGAAAGAAAACTCTCCTGTGGGTTCTCTTTTGAGGCTACACGTTTAGACGTACACGCCACACCAAATCTTTTCGAGTTACAGCGTGTTATTTAGGAGATACAAACTAATTTTGTACAATGCCTTATTTCTTCTCGTAAAGTTTAAGTGTTTCCAATAAGTACGTATTTGTCTTTACTCTGCAACACTGTATTTCCTTATAACGTGGTATTCTTACATATTCTTTCGAGAGAAAACTCTCCTGTGCATTCTCTTTTGAGGCTACACGCTTAGACATACACGCAACACCAAAGCTTTTGGAGTTACAATGTGTTGTTTAGGAAAAACAAGATAATTACGCACGATGCGGGATTTCCTTAAAACGTGATTTTCTGACAAATTTTGACAAAAGAAAATACTCCTGTGGGTTCTCTTTTGAGGCTACACGTTTAGACGTACACGCCACACCTAATCCTTTCGAGTTAAAACGTGTTGTTTAGGAGATACAAGCTAATTTTTTAAGATGCGTTATTTCTTCTCGTAAAGTTTAAATGTGTCCAATACGTACGTAATTGCCTTTACTCTGCAACACTGTATTTCCTTATAACGTGGTAATCTTGCATATTCTTTAGAGAGAAAAACTCTCCTGTGCGTTCTCTTTAGAGGCTACATGCTTAGACATACACGCAACACCAAAGCATTTTGAATTACAACCTGTTGTTTAGGAAAAACAAGATAATTTCACACGATGCGGGATTTCCTTAAAACGTGGTTTTCTGAAAAATTTTGACGAAAGAAAATTCTTCTGTGGGTTCTCTTTTGAGGCTACATGTTTAGTTGTAAAGGCCACACCAAATCTTTTCGAGTTACAACGTTTTGTTTAGGAGATACAAGCTAATTTTGTACGATGCGTTATTACCTCTCGTAAAGTGTTTCCAATACGTACGAATTTGTCTTTACTCTGCAACAATGTATTTCCATATAACGTGGTATTCTTACATATTCTTTTGAGAGAAAACTCTCCTGTGCATTCTCTTTTGAGGCTACACGCTTAGACATACACGCAACACCAAAGCTTTTCGAGTTACAACGTGTTGTTTAGGAAAAACAAGATAATTTCGCACGATGCGGGATTTCCTTAAAACGTGGTTTTCTGACAAATTTTGACGAAAGAAAATACTCCTGTGGGTTCTCTTTTGAGGCTACACGTTTAGACGTACACGCCACACCAAATACTTTCGAGTTAAAACGTGTTGGTTAGGACATACAAGCTAATTTTTTAAGATGCGTTATTTCTTCTCGTAAAGTTTAAATGTGTCCAATACGTACGTAATTGCCTTTACTCTGCAACACTGTATTTCCTTATAACGTGGTAATCTTGCATATTCTTTAGAGAGAAAAACTCTCCTGTGCGTTCTCTTTAGAGGCTACATGCTTAGACATACACGCAACACCAAAGCATTTCGAATTACAACCTGTTGTTTAGGAAAAACAAGATAATTTCACACGATGCGGGATTTCCTTAAAACGTGGTTTTCTGAAAAATTTTGACGAAAGAAAATTCTCCTGTGGGTTCTCTTTTGAGGCTACATGTTTAGTTGTAAAGGCCACACCAAATCTTTTCGAGTTACAACGTTTTGTTTAGGAGATACAAGCTAATTTTGTACGATGCGTTATTACCTCTCGTAAAGTGTTTCCAATATGTACTTATTTGTCTTTACTCTGAAACAATGTATTTCCATATAACGTGGTATTCTTACATATTCTTTCGAGAGAAAACTCTCCTGTGCATTCTCTTTTGAGGCTACACGCTTAGACATACACGCAACACCAAAGCTTTTCGAGTTACAACGTGTTGTTTAGGAAAAACAAGATAATTTCGCACGATGCGGGATTTCCTTAAAACGTGGTTTTCTGACAAATTTTGACGAAAGAAAATTCTCCTGTGGGTTCTCTTTTGAGGGTACACGTTTAGACGTACAAGCCACACCAAATCCTTTCAAGTTATATCGTGTTGTTTAGGAGATACAAGCTTATTTTGTACTATGTGTTATTTCTACTCATAAAGTTTAAGTGTTTCCAATAAGAATGTATTTGTCTTTACTCTGCAACACTGTATTTCCTTATAATGTGGTATTCCTATATAATCTTTTGGGAGAAAACTCTCCTGTGCGTTCTCTTTTGAGGCTACACGCTTAGATATACCCGCAAACCAAACCTTTTCGGGTTACAACATGTTGTTTATGAAAAACAAGATAATTTCTCACGATGCGGGATTTCTTTAAAACGTGGGTTTTGACAAATTTTGACGAAAGAAAACTCTCCTGTGGGTTCTCTTTTGAGGCTACACGTTTAGACGTACACGCCACACCAAATCCTTTCGAGTTACAGCGTGTTGTTTAGGAGATACAAACTAATTTTGTACGATGCCTTATTTCTTCTCGTAAAGTTTAAGTGTTTCCAAAAAGTACGTATTTGTCTTTACTCTGCAACACTGTATTTCCTTGTAACGTGGTATTCTTACATATTCTTTCGAGAGAAAACTCTCCTGTGCATTGTCTTTTGAGGCTACACGCGTAGACATACACGCAACACCAAAGCTTTTCGAGTTACAATGTGTTGTTTAGGAAAAACAAGATAATTTTGCACGATGCGGGATTTCCTTTAAACGTGGTTTTCTGACAAATTTTGACGAAATAAAATACTCCTGTGGGTTCTCTTTTGAGGCTACACGTTTAGACGTACACGCCACACCAAATCCTTTCGAGTTAAAACGTGTTGGTTAGGAGATTCAAGCTAATTTTTTAAGATGCGTTATTTCTTCTCGTAAAGTTTAAATGTGTCCAATATGTATGTAATTGCCTTTACTCTGCAACACTGTATTTCCTTATAACGTGGTAATCTTGCATATTCTTTAGAGAGAAAAACTCTCCTGTGCGTTCTCTTTAGAGGCTACATGCTTAGACATACACGCAACACCAAAGCATTTCGAATTACAACCTGTTGTTTAGGAAAAACAAGATAATTTCACACGATGCGGGATTTCCTTAAAACGTGGTTTTCTGAAAAATTTTGACGAAAGAAAATTCTCCTGTGGGTTCTCTTTTGAGGCTACATGTTTAGTTGTAAACGCCACACCAAATCTTTTCGAGTTACAACGTTTTGTTTAGGAGATACAAGCTAATTTTGTAGGATGCGTTATTACCTCTTGTAAAGTGTTTCCAATACGTACTTATTTGTCTTTACTCTGCAACAATGTATTTCCATATAACGTGGTATTCTTACATATTCTTTCGAGAGAAAACTCTCCTGTGCATTCTCTTTTGAGGCTACACGCTTAGACATACACGCAACACCAAAGCTTTTCGAGTTACAACGTGTTGTTTAGGAAAAACAAGATAATTTCGCAAGATGCAGGATTTCCTTAAAACGTGGTTTTCTGACAAATATTGACGAAAGAAAATTGTCCTGTGGTTCTCCTTTGAGGCTACACGTTAGACGTACACACCACACCAAATCTTTTCGAGTTATAACGTGTTGTTTAGGAGATACAAACTAATTTTGTATGATGCCTTATTTCTTCTCGTAAAGTTTAAGTGTTTCCAATAAGTATGTACTTGTCTTTACTCTGCAACACTGTATTTACTTATAACGTGGTATTCTTACATATTCTTTCGAGAGAAAACTCTCCTGTGTGTTCTCTTTTGAGGCTACACGATTAAACATACACGCAACACCAAAGCTTTTCGAATTACAATTTGTTGTTTAGGAAAAACAAGATAATTTAGCACGATGCGGGATTTCCTTAAAATGTGGTTTTCTGACAAATTTTGACGAATGAAAATACTCCTGTGGGTTCTCTTTTGAGGCTACACGTTTAGATGTACACACCACACCAAATCTTTTCGAGTTACAACGTGTTGTTTAGGAGATACAAGCTAATTTTGTACGATGCGTTATTTCTTCTCATAAAGTTTAAATTTTTCCAATACATACGTATTTGCCTTTACTCTGCAACACTGTATTTCCTTATAACGTGGTATTTTTGCATATTCTTTCGAGAGAAAATTCTCCTGTGCGTTCTCTTTCGAGGCTACATGCTTAGACATACACGCAACACCAAAGGTTTTCGAATTACAACCTGTTGTTTAGGAAAAACAAGATAATTTCGCACGATGCGGATTTCCTTAAAACGTGGTTTTCTGAAAATTTTGACGAAAGAAAATTCTCCTGTGGGTTCTCTTTTGAAGCTACATGTTTAGTTGTAAACGCCACACCAAATCTTTTCGAGTTACAACGTGTTGTTTAGGAGACACAAGCTAATTTTGTACGATGCATTATTACTTCTTGTAAAGTGTTTCCAATACTTATGTGTTTGTCTTTACTCTGCAACACTTATTTCCTTATAACGTGGTATTCTTACATATTCTTTCGAGAGAAAACTCTCCTGTGCGTTCTCTTTTGAGGCTACACGCTTAGACATACACGCAACACCAAAGCTTTTCGAATTACAACGTGTTGTTTAGGAAGAACAAAATAATTTCTCACGATGCGGGATTTCCTTAAAACGTGGTTTTCTGACAAATTTTGCCGAAAGAAAATTGTCCTGTGGTTCTCTTTTGAGGCTACACGTTTAGACGTACACGCCACACCAAATCTTTTCGAGTTACAACGTGTTGTTTAGGAGATACAAGCTAATTTTGTATGATGCTTTATTTCATCTCTCTAATTTTAAGGGTTTCCAATATGTAAGTATTTGTCTTTATTCTGCAACATTGTACTTCCTTATAACGTGGTATTCTTACATATTCTTTCGAGAGAAAACTCTTCTGTGTGTTCTCTTTTGAGGCTACATGCTTAGACATACACACAACACCAAAGCTTTTCGAGTTACAACGCGTTGTTTAGGAAAAACAAGATAATTTCGCACGATGCTGGATTTCCTTAATACGTGGTTTTCTGACAAATTTTTACCAAAGAAAATTCTCCTGTGGGTTTTCTTTTGAGGCTACACATTTAGACGTACACGCCACACCAAATGTTTTCGAGTTACAACGTGTTGTTTAGGAGATACAAACTAATTTTTTACAATGCGTTATTTCTTCTCATAAAGTGTTTCCAATAAGTACGTATTTGTCTTTACTCTGCAACACTGTATTCCTTATTACGTGGCATTCTTACATATTCTTTCGAGAGAAAACTCTCCTGTGCATTCTCTTTTGAGGCTACATGCTTAGACATACACGCAACACCAAAGCTTTTCGAATTACAACGTGTTGTTTAGGAAAAACAAGATACTCTCTCACGATAATTTTGCACGATGCAGGATTTCCTTAAAACGTGGTTTTCTGAAAATTTTGACGAAAGAAAATTCTCCTATGGGTTCTCTTTTGAGGCTACACGTTTAGGCGTACACTCCACACCAAGTCATTTCAAGTTACAACATGCTGTTTAGGAGATACGAGCTAATTTTGTACGATGCTTTATTTCATCTCTTAAAGTTTAAGGGTTTCCAATACGTACGTATTTGTCTTTACTCTGCAACACTATATTTCCTTATAACGTGGTATTCTTACATATTCTTTCGAGATAAAACTCTCCTGTGTGTTCTCTTTTGAGGCTATACACTGAGACATACACGCAACACAACAGCTTTTTGAGTTACAACGTGTTGTTTAGGAAAAACAAGATAAATTCGCACGATGCAGGATTTCCTTAATACGTGTTTTTCTGACAAATTTGACCAAAGAAAATTCTCCTGTGGGTTCTCTTTTGAGGCTACACGTTTAGACGTACACGCCACATCAAATCTTTTCGAGTTACAACGTGTTGTTTAGGAGATACAAGCTAATTTTGTACAATGCGTTATTTCTTCTCGTAAAGTGTTTCCAATACGTACGTATTTGTCTTTACTCTGCAACACTGTATTTCCTTATAACGTGGTATTCTTACAAATTCTATCGAGAAAATACTCTCCTTTGCGTTCTCTTTTGAGGCTACGCGCTTAGACATACACGCAACACCAAAACTTTTCGAGTTACAACTTGTTGTTTAGGAAAAAGAAGATAATTTTGCACGATGAGGGATTTCCTTAAAACGTGGTTTTCTCACATATTTTGACGATAGAAAATTCTCCTGTCGGTTCTCTTTTGAGGCTACACGTTTAGACGTACATGCCACACCAAATCCTTTCGAGTTACAACCTGTTGTTTAGGAGATACAAGCTAATTTAGTATGATGCGTTATTTCTTCTTGTAAAGTGTTTCCAATACATACGCTTTTGTCTTTACTCTGCAACACTGTATTTCCTTATAACGTGGTATTCTTACATATTCTTTCGAGAGAAAACTCTCCTGTGCGTTCTCCTTTGAGTCTACACGCTTAGCCATACACGCAACACAGAAGATTTTCGAGTTACAACGTGTTGTTTAGGAAAAACTAGATAATTTCGCACGATGCGAGATTTTGTTAAAACGTGGTTTCTGACAAATTTTGATGTAAGAAAATTCTACTGTCGGTTCTCTTTTGAGGCTACATGTTTAGACGTACATGTCACATGAAATCTTTTCGAGTTACAACGTGTTGTTTAGGAGATACAAGCCAATTTTGTACAATGCTTTATTTCTGCTCTTAAAGTGTTTCCAATATGTACGTATTTGTCTTCTCTCTGCAACACTGTATTTCCTTATAACGTGGTATTCTTACATATTCTTTCGAGAGAAAAAACTCTCCTGTGCATTCCCTTTTGAGGCTACACACTTAGACATACACGCAACACCAAAGATTTTCGAGTTACAACTTGTTGTTTAGGAAAACAAGATAATTTTGTAGGATGTGGGATTTCGTTAAAACGTGGTTTTCTGACAAATTTTGAAGAAAGAAAATTCTACAGTGGTTTCTCTTTTGAGGCTTCACTTTTAGACGTACACGCCAAACCAAATGTTTTCGAGTTTCCACTTGTTGTTTAGGAGATACAAGCTAATATTGTATGATGCGTAATTTCTTCTCGTAAAGTGTTTCCAATATGTACTTTTTGTCTTTACTTTGCAACACTGTATTTCCTTATAACGTTGTATTCCTACATGTTCTTTCGAGAGAAAACTCTCCAGTTCATTCTCTTTTGAAGCTACACGCTTAGACATACACGCAACACCAAAGCTTTTCGAGTTACAACGTGTTGTTTAGGAAAAACAAGATAATTTCGGAGGATGCGGGATTTCCTTAAAACGTGGTTTTCTGACAAATTTTGACGAAAGATAATTCCCCTTTGTGTTCTCTTTTGAGGCTACACGTTTAGACGTACACGCCAAACCAAAACTTTTCGAGTTACCACGTGTTGTTTAGGAGATACAAGCTAATTTTGTTCGATGCTTTGTTTCTTCTTGTAAAGTGTTCCCAATATATACTTATTTGTCTTTACTCTGCAAAATTGTATTTCCTAATAACGTGGTATTCTTACATATTCTTTCGAGAGAAAACCCTCCTGTGCCTTCTCTTTTGAGGCTCCATGCTTACACATACACGCAACACGAAAGCTTTTCGAGTTACAACATGTTGTTTAGGAAAAAGAAGATGATATCGCACGATGCGGGATTTCCTAAATACGTGGTTTTCTGAAAAATTTTAACAAAAGAAAATTCTCCTGTGTGTTCTCTTTTGAGGCTACACGTTTAGACGTACACGCCACACCAAATCTTTTCGAATTACAACGTGTTGTTTAGGAGATATAAGCTAATATTTTATGATGCGCTAATTCTTCTCGTAAAGTGTTTCCAATATGTACGTATTTGTCTTTACTCTGCCACACTGTATTTCCTTATAACGTGGTATTCTTACATAATCTTTCGAGAGAAAACTATCCTGGGCATTCCCTTTTGAGGCTACACACTTAGACATACAGGCAACACCAAAGCGTTTCGAGTTACAACGTGTTGTTTATGAAAAACAAGATAACTTCGCACGATGCAGGATTTCCTTAAATCGTGGTTTTCTGACAAATTTTGACGAAAGAAAATTCTCCTGTGGGTTCTCTTTTGAGGCTACGCATTTAGACGTACACGTCACACCAAATCCTTTCGAGTTACCACGTGTTGTTTAGGAGATACAAGCTAATTTTGTACGATGCGTTATTTCTTCTTGCAAAGTGTTTCCAATACATATGTATTTGTCTTTACTCTTCAACACTGTATTTCCTTATAACGTTGAATTCTTACGTGTTCTTTCGAGAGAAAACTCTCCTGTGCCTTCTCTTTTGAGGTTCCACGCTTAGACCTACACGCAACACCAAAGCTTTTCGAGTTACAACATGTTGTTTAGGAAAAAGAAGATGATTTGTCATGATGCGGGATTTCCTTAAAACGTGGTTTTCTGAAAAATTTTGACGAAAGAAAATTCTCCTGTGGGTTCTCATTTGAGGCTACACGTTTAGTTATACATGCCACACCAAATCTTTTCGAGTTACAACGTGTTGTTAAGGAGATACACGCTAATTTTGTAAGACGCGTTAATTCTTCTAGTAAAGTGTTTCCTATACGTACGTATTTGTCTTTACTCTGCAACACTGTATTTCCTTATTCGTGGTATTCTTACATATTCTTTCGAGAGAAAACTATCCTGTGTGTTCCCTTTTGAGGCTACACACTAAGACATACATGCAACACCAAAGCTCTTCGAGTTACAACGTGTTGTTTAGGAAAAACAAGATAATTTCGCACGATGCGGGATTTCCTGAAAACGTGATTTTCTGAAAAATTTTGATGAAAGAAAATTCTCCTATGGGATCTCTTCTGAGGCTACACCTTTAGACATACATGCCACACCAATTCTTTTCGAGTTACAACGTGTTGTTTAGGAGATACAAGCTAATTTTGTACGATGCATTATTTCTTCTCATAAAGTGTTTCCAATACTTATGTATTTGTCTTTACTCTGCAACATTCGGTATTTCTTCTCGCATGGTAAAACATTAGCTTGTATCTCCTAAACAACACGTTGTAACTCGAAAAGATTTGTTGTGGCGTTTACATCTAAACGTGTAGCCTCAAAAGTGAACCCACAGGAGAATTTTCTTTCGTCAAAATTTTCCAGAAAACCACGTTTTATGGAAATCCCGCATCGTGCGAAATTATCTTGTTTTTCCTAAACAACACCTTGTACCTCGAAAAGTTTTGGTGTTGCGTGTATGTCTAAGCGTGTAGCCTCAAAAGAGAACGCACAGGAGAGTTTTCTCTCGAAAGAATATATAAGAATACCACGTTATATGGAAATACAGTGTTGCAGAGTAAAGACAAATATGTACGTATGGAAACACTTTACGAGAGGAAAAAACTCATTGTAAAAAATTAGCTTGTACCTCCTAAACAACACGTTGTAACTCGAAAAGATTTGGTGTGGTGTTTACATCTAAACGTGTAGCCTCAAAAGAGAACCCACAGGAGAATTTTCTTTCGTCAAAATTTGTCAGAAAACCACCTTTTAAGGAAATCCCGCATCGTGCAAAATTATCTTGTTTTTCCTAAACAACACGTTGTAACTCAAAAAGCTTTTGTGTTGCGTGTATGTCTACGCGTGTAGCCTCAGAAGAGAACGCACAGAAGAGTTTTTTCTCGAAAGAATATGTAAGAATACCACGTTATAAGGAAATACACTGTTGCAGAGTAATGACAAATAGGTACTTATTGGAAACACTTTACGAGAAGAAATAATGTATCGTACAAAATTAGCTTGTATCTCCTAAACAACACGTTGTAACTCGAAAAGATTTGGTGTGGCGTGTACGTCTAAACATGTAGCCTCAAAAGGGAACCCACAGGAGAATTTTCTTTCGTCAAAATTTGTCAGACAACCACGTTTTAAGGAAATCCCGCATCGTGCGAAATTATTTTGTTTTTCCAAAACAACACGTTGTAACTCGACAAGCTTTGGTGTTGCGTGTATGTCTAAGCATGTAGCCTCAAAAGAGAACGCACAGGAGAGGTTTCTCTCGAAAGAATATGTAAGAAAACCACGATATATGGAAATACAGTGTTGCAGAGTAAAGACAAATATGTACGTATTGGAAACACTTTACGAGAAGAAATAACGCATGGTATAAAATTAGCTTGTATCTCCTAAACAACACGTTGTGACTCAAAAGGATTTGATGTGGTGTTTACAACAACGCGTTGTAACTCGAAAAGATTTGGTGTGGCGTGTAGCCTCAAAAGAGAACCCACAGGAGAATTTTCTTTCGTCAAAATTTGTCAGAAACCCAGGTATTAAGGAAATCCCGCATCGTGCGAAATTATCTTGTTTTTCCTAAACAACACGTTGTGACTCAAATAGCTTTGGTGCTGCGTGTATGTCTAAGCGTGTAGCCTCAAAAGAGAACGCACAGGAGAGTTTTCTCTAGAAAGAATATGAAAGAATACCACGTTATAAGGAAATACAGTGTTGCAGAGTAAAGACAGATGCATACATATTGGAAACACTTTACGAGAAGAAATAATGCATCGTACAAAATTAGCTTGTATTTACTAAAAAGCACGTTGTAACTCGAAAAGATTTGGTGTGGCATGTACCTCTAAACGTGTAGCATCTAAAGAGAATACACTGGAGAATTTTTCTTTGGTCAAAATTTGTCAGAAAACCACATTTTAAGGAAATCCCGCATCGTGCGAAATTATCTTGTTTTTCCTAAACAACAAGTTGTAACTCGAAAAGCTTTGGTGTAGCGTGTATGTCTAAGCATGTAGCCTCAAAAGAGAATGCACAGGAGAGTTTTCTCTCGAAAGAATATGTAAGAATACCAAGTTATAAGGAAATACAGTGTTGCAGAATAAAGACAATTACATATGTATTGGAAACACTTTACCAGACGAAATACCGCATCGTACAAAATTAGCTTGTTTCTCCTAAACAACACGTCGTAACTCGAAAAGATTTGGTGTGGCGTGTACGTCTAAAAGTGTAGCCTTATAAGAGAACCCACAGTAGAATTTTCTTTGGTCAAAATTTGTCAGAAAACCACGTTTTAAGGAAATCCCACATCGTGCGAAATTATCTTGATTTTCCTAAACAACACGTTGTAACTCAAAAAGCTTTGGTATTGGGTGTATGTCTAAGAATGTAGCCTCAAAAGAGAACGCACAGGAGAGTTTTTCTCTCGAAAGAATATGTAGGAATACTACGTTATATGGAAAAACAGTGTTACAGAGTAAAGACAATTATGTACGTATTTGAAACACTTTACGAGAAGAAATAATGCATGGGAAAAAAATTAGCTTGTATCTCCTAAACAACACGTAGTAACTCGAAAGGATTTGGTGTGGTGTTTACATCTAAAGGTGTAGCCTCAAAAGAGAACCCACAGGAGAATTTTCTTTCGTCAAAATTTTTTCAGAAAACCACGTTTTTAAGGAAATCCGGCATCGTGTGAAATTATCTGGTTTTTCCTAAACAACACGTTGTAACTCGAAAAGCTTTGGTTTTGCATGTATGTCTAAGCGTGTAGCCTCAAAAGAGAACGCACAAGAGAGTATTCTCTCGAAAGAATATGTAAGAATACCACGTTATAAGGACATACAGTGTTGCAGAGTAAAGAGAGATACATACATATTGGAAACACTTTACGAGAAGGAATGATACATCGTACAAAATTAGCTTGTATTTCCTAAACAACACGTTGTAACGCGAAAAGATTTTGTGTGGCGTGTACGTTGAAACGTGTAGCCTCAAAAGAGAACCCACAGGAGAATTTTCTTTCGTCAAAATATGTCAGAAAACCACGTTTTAAGGAAATCCCACATCGTGCGAAATTATCTTGTTTTTCCTAAACAACACGTTGTAACTCGAAAAGCTTTGGTGTAAACAACACGTTGTAACTCGAAAAGATTTGGTGTGGTGTTTACATCTAAACGTGTAGCATCAAAAGAGAACCCTCAGGAGAATTTTCTTTCCTCAAATTTTTTTCAGAAAACCACGTTTTAAGGAAATCCCGCATTGTGCGGAATTATCTTGCTTTTCCTAAAAAAACACGTTGTAACTCGAAAAGCTTTGGTGTTGCGTGTATGTCTAAACGTGTGGCCTCAAAAGAGAACGCACAGGAGAGTTTTCTCTCGAAAGAATATATAAGAATACCACATTTTAAGGAAATACAGTGTTGCAGAGTAAAGACAAATACGTATGTATTGGAAACACTTTACGAGAAGAAATAACGCATCGTACAAAATTAGCTTGTATCTCCTAAACAACACGATGTTACTCGAAAAGATTTGATATGGCGTGTACGTCTAAATCTGTAGCCTCAAAAGAGAACTCACAGGAGAATTTTCTTTCGTCAAAATTTGTCAGAATACCACGTTTTATGGAAATCCCGCATCCTGGAAATTATCTTGTTTTTCTAAACAACACGTTGTAACTCGAAAAGCTTTGGTGCTGCATGTATGTCTAAGCGTGTAGACTCAAAAGAGAACGCACAGGAGAGTTTTCTCTCGAAAGAATAAGTAAGAATACCACGTTATAAGGAAATACAGTGTGGCAGAGTAAAGATAGATACATACGTATTTGAAACACTTTACGAGAAGAAATAATGCATCGTAAAAAATTAGCTTGTATTTCCTAAGAAGCACGTTGTAACTCGAAAAGCTTTGGTGTGGCGTGTACGTCTAAACGTGTAGCCACAAAAGAGAACCCACAGGAGAATTTTCTTTCGTCAAAATTTTTCAGAAAACCACGTTTTAAGGAAATCCCGCATCTTGCGAAATCATCTTCTTTTTCCTAAACTACATGTTGTAACTTGAATAGCTTTGGTGTTGCCTGTATATCTCAGTGTGTAGCCACAAAAGGGAACGCACAGGACAGTTTTCTATCGAAAGAATATGTAAGAAGACCACGTTATAAGGAAATACAATGTTGAGAGTAAAGACAAACACGTACTACTTGGAAACACTTTATGAGAAGAATTAACGCATTGTAAAAAAGTAGCTTGTATCTCCTAAACAACACGTTGTAACTCGAACAGATTTGGTGTGGCGTGTACGTCTAAACATGTAGCATCAAAAGAGAACCCACAGGAGAATTTTCTTTCGTCAAAATTTTTCAGAAAATTTTAAGGATATCCCGCATCATGCAAAATCATCTTCTTTTTTCCTAAACAACATGTTGTAACTCGAAAAGCTTTGGTATTGCGTGTATGTGTAAGCGTGGAGCCTCAAAAGAGAAGGCACAGGAGAGTTTTCTCTCTAAAGAATATGTAAGAATACCACCTTAAAAGGAAATACAATTTTGCAGAGTAAAGATAAATAAGTACATATTGGAAACACTTTACGAGAAGAAATAATGCATCGTAAAAAATTAGCTTGTATCTCCTAAACAACACGTTGTAACTCGAAAATATTTGGTGTGACGTGTACGTCTAAACGTGTATCCTCAAAAGAGAACCCACAGGAGAATTTTCTTTCATCAAAATTTGTCAGAAACCACGTTTACGGAAATCTCGCATCGTGCGAAATTATCTTGTTTTTCCTAAACAACACGTTGTGAATCGAAAAGCTTTGGTGTTGCGTGTATGTCTAAGCGTGTAGCCTCAAAAGAGAACGCACAGGAGAGTTTTCTTTCGAAAGAATATGTAGGAATACCACGTTATAAGGAAATACAGTGTTGTAGAGTAAAGACAACTACTTACGTATTGGAAAAACTTTAAGAGAAGAAATAACGCATCATAAAAAATTAGCTTGTATCTCCTAAACAACACTTTGTAACTCGAAAAGATTTGGTGTGGCCCGTACCTCTACAAGTGTCGCATCAAATAAGAACCCACAGGAGAACTTTCTTTCGTCAAATTTTTCAGAAAACCACGTGTATGGAAATCTCGCATCATGCGAAATTATCTAGTTTTTCCTAAACAACACGTTGTAACTCGAAAAGCTTTGGTGTTGTGTGTGTATGTGTAAACGTGTAGCCTCAAAAGAGAACTCACAGGAGAGTTTTCGCTCGAAAGAATATGTAAGAATACCACGTTATAAGGAAATACAGTGTTGCAGACAAAGACAAATACGTACGTATTGGAAACACTTTACGAGAAGAAATAACCACATCGTACAAAATTAGCTTGTATCTTCTAAACAACACGTGGTAACTCGAAAGGATTTGGTGTGGAGTGCATGTCTAAACGTGTAGCATCAAAAGAGAACCCACAGGAGAATTTTCTTTCGTCAAAATTTGTCAGAACACAAGGGTTTAAGGAAATCCCGCAATGTGCGAAATTATCTTGTTTTTCATAAACAACACGTTGTAATTCGAAAAGCTTTGGTGTTGCCTGTATGTCTAAGTGTGTAACCTCAAAAGGGAACGCAAAGGATAGTTTTCTCTCGAAAGAATATGTAAGAATACCACGTTATAAGGAAATACAGTGTTGCAGAGTAAAGACAAATACGTACGTATTGGAAACACTTTACGAGAAGAATTAAGGCAACGTCCAAAATTAGCTTGTATCTCCTAAACAACACGTTGTAACTCGAAAAGATTTGGCGTGGCGTGTACTTCTAAACCTGTAGCCTCAAAAGAGAACCCACAGGAGAATTTTCTTTCGTCAAAATATTTCAGAAAACCACGTTTTAAGTAAATCCTGCATCGTGCAAAATCATCTTCTTTTTCCTAAACAACATGTTGTAACTCGAAAAGCTTTGGTGTTGCGTGTATGTGTAAGCATGGAGCCTCAAAAGAGAAGGCACAGGAGAGTTTTCTCTCGAAAGAATATGTAAGAATACCACGTTATAAGGAAATACAATTTTGCAGAGTAAAGTCAAATAAGTACATATTGGAAACACTTTAGGAGAAGAAATAACGCATCGTAAAAAATTTACTTGTATCTCCTAAACAACACGTTGTAACTCGAAAAGATTTGGTGTGACGTGTATGTCTAAACGTGTAGCCTCAAAAGAGAACCCACAGGAGAATTTTCTTTCATCAAATTTGTCAGAAACCACGTTTTAAAGAAATCTCGCATCGTGGGAAATTATCTTGTTTTTCCTAAACAACACGTTGTAACTCGAAAAGCTTTGGGGTTGCGTTTATGTCTAAGCATGTAGCCTCAAAAGAGAACGCATAGGAGAAATTTCTCTTGAAAGAATATGTAAGAATACCACTTTATAAGGAAATACAGTGTTGCAGAGTAAAGACAAATACGTACGTATTGGAAACACTTTAAGAGAAGAAATAACGCATCGTACAAAATTAGCTTGTATCTCCCATACAAAATGTTGTAACTCGAAAATATTTGGTGTGGCTCATACCTCTACACGTGTAGCCTCAAAAGAGAACCTACAGGAGAATTTACTTTAGTCAAAATTTTTCAATAAACCACGTTTTATGGAAATCTCGCATCGTGCGAAATTATCTTGTTTTTCCTAAACAACACGTTGTAACTCGAAAAGCTTTGGCGTTGCGTGTTTGTCTAAGCATGTAGCCTCAAAAGAGTACGCACAGGAGAGTTTTCCCTCGAAAGAATATGTAAGAATACCACGTTATAAGGAAATACAGTGTTGCAGAGTAAAGACAAATAAGTACGTATTGGAAACACTTTACGAGAAGAAATAATGCTTCGTACAAAATTTGCTTGTATTTCCTAAGCAACACGTTGTAACTCGAAAAGATTTGGTGTGGCTCGTATGTCTACACGTGCAGCCTCATAAAAGTGTCCACAGGAGGACTTTATTTCTTCAAAATTTGTCAGAAAACAACGTTTTATGGAAATCCCGCATCGTGCAAAATTATCTACTTTTTCCTAAACAGCACGTTGTAACTCGAAAAGCTTAGGTGTTGCGTGTATGTTTAAGCCTGTAGCCTCTAAAGCGAACGCACAGGAGAGTTTTCTCTCGAACGAATATGTAAGAATAAAACGTTATAAGGAAATAGAGTGTTGCAGAGTAAAGACAAATACATAAGTATTGGAAACACTTTACCAGAGGAATTAATGCATCGTACAAAATTAGCTTGTATCTCCTAAACAACATGTTGTAACTCTAAAAGATTTGGTGTGACGTGTACGTCTAAACGTGTAGCCTCAAAAGAGAACCCACAGGAGAATTTTCATTCATCAAAATTTGTCAGAAACCACGTTTTAAGGAAATCTCGCATCGTGCGAAATTATCTTGTTTTTCCTAAACAACATGCTGTAACTCGAAAAGCTTTGGTGTTGCATGTATGTCTGAGCGTGTAGCCTGAAAAGAGTACACACAGGAGAGTTTTCCCTCGAAAGAATAGGTAAGAATACCACGTTATAAGGAAATACAGTGTTGCAGAGTAAAGACAAATAAGTACATATTGGAAACACTTTACAAGAAGAAATAACGCATCGTAAAAAATTTGCTTGTATCTCCTAAACAACACGTTGTAACTTGAAAAGATTTGGTGTGGCTCGTACGTCTAAACGTGTAGCCTCAAAAGAGAACCCACAGAAGAAGTTTCTTTCGTCAATATTTGTCAGAAAACCACGTTTTAAGGAAATCCCGCATCGTGCAACATTATCTTGATTTCCTAAACAACACGTTGAAACTCGGAAAGCTTTGGTGTTGCGTGTATGTCTAAGCATGTAGCCTCTAAAGAGAATGCACGGGAGAGTTTTCTCTCGAAAGAACATGTAAGAATACAACGTTATAAGGAAATAGAGTGTTGCAGAGTAAAGACAAATGTGTACGTATTGGAAACACTTTAAGAGAAGAAATAACGCATCGTACAAAATTAGCTTGTTCCTCCTAAACAACACGTGGTAACTCGAAAGGATTTGGGGTGGCGTGCACGTCTAAACGTGTAGCCTCAAAAGAGAACCCACAGGAGAATTTTCTTTCGTCAAAACTTGTCAGAACACCACGTTTTAAGGAAATCCCGCATCGTGCGAAATTATCTTGTTTTTCATAAACAACACGTTCTAACTCGAAAAGCTTTGGTGTTGCCTGTATGTCTAAGTGTGTAGCCTCAAAAGGGAACGCACAGGATAGTTTTCTCTCGAAAGAATATGTAAGATTACCACGTTATAAGGAAATACAGTGTTGCAGAGTAAAGACTAAAACGTACGTATTGGAAACACTTTATGAGAAGAATTAACACATCTTACAAAATTAGCTTGTATCTCCTAAACAACACGTTGTAACTCGAAAAGATTTGGTGTGGCGTGTACATCTAAACATGTAGCCTCAAAAGAGAACACACAGGAGAATTTTCTTTCGTCAAAATTTTTCAGAAAACCACGTTTTAAGGAAATCCCGCATCGTGCGAAATCATCTTCTTTTTCCTAAACAACATGTTGTAACTGGAAAAGCTTTGGTGTTGCGTGTATGTGTAAGCGTGGAGCCTCAAAAGAGAAGGCACAGGAGAGTTTTCTCTCAAAAGAATATGTAAGAACACCACGTTATAAGGAAATACAATTTTGCAGAGTAACGACAAATAAGTACATATTGGAAACACTTTAGGAGAAGAATTAACGCTTCGTACAAAATTAGCTTGCATCTCTTAAACAACACGTTGTAACTCTAAAAGATTTGGTGTGGCGTGTTCATTTAAACATGTAGCCTCAAAAGAGAACCCACAGGAGAATTTTCTTTCATAAAAATTTGTCAGAAAACCATGTTTTAAGGAAATCCCGCATCATGCGAAATCATCTTCTTTTTCCTAAACAACATGTTGTAACTTGAAAAGCTTTGGTGTTGCGTGTATGTGTAAGCGTGGAGCCTCAAAAGAGAAGGCACAGGAGCGTTTTCTCTTGAAAGAATATGTAAGAATACCACGTTATAAGGAAATACAATTTGGCAGAGTAAAGACAAATAAGTACATATTGGAAACACTTTATGAGAAGAAATAATGCATCGAAAAAAATTAGCTTGTATCTCCTAAACAACATGTTGTAACTCAAAAAGATTTGGTGTGATGTGTACGTCGAAACGTGAAGCCTCAAAAGAGAACCCACAGGAGAATTTTCTTTCATCAAAATTTGTCAGAAACCACGTTTTAAGGAAATCTCGCATCCTGCGAAATTATCTTGTTTTTCGTAAACAACACGTTGTAACTCGAAAAGCTTTGGTGTTGCGTGTATGTCTAAGCGTGTAGCCTCAAAAGAGAATGCACAGGAGAGTTTTCTCTTGAAAGAATATGTAAGAATACCACGTTATAACGAAATACAATTTTGCAGAGAATAGAAAAATAAGTACATATTGGAAACACTTTAGGAGAAGAAATAACACTTCGTACGAAATTAACTTGTATCTCCTAAGCAACACGTTGTAACTCGAAAAGATTTGGTGTGACGTGTATGTCTAAACGTGTAGCCTCAAAAGAGAACCCAAAGGAGAATTTTCTTTCATCAAAATTTGTCAGAAACCACGTTTAAAGAAATCTCGCATCATGCGAAATTATCTTGTTTTTCCTAAACAACACGTTGTAAATAGAAAAGCTTTGGTGTTGCGTGTATGTCTAAGCGTGTAGCCTCAAAAGAGAACGCACAGGAGAGTTTTCTCTCGAAAGAATATGTAAGAATACAACGTTATAAGGAAATACACTGTTGCAGAGTATAGACAAATACATACCTATTGGAAACACTTTAAGAGAAGAAATAAGGCATCGTACAAAATTAGCTTGTATCTCCTAAACAACACGTTGTAACACGAAAAGATTTGGTATGGCTCGTACCTCTATACGTGTAGCCTCAAAAGAGCACCGACAGGAGAACTTTCTTTCATCAAAATTTTTCAGAAAACCACGTTTTATGGAAATCTCGCATAGTGCGAAATTATCTTGTTTTTCCTAAACCACACGTTGTAACTCGAAAAGCTTTGGCGTTGCGTATTTGTCTAAGCGTGTAGCCTCAAAAGAGAACGCACAGGAGTGTTTTCCCTCAAAAGAATATGTAAGAATAACACGTTATAAGGAAATACAATGTTGCAGACTAAAGACAAATAAGTACGTATTGGAAAAACTTTACGAGAAGAAATAACGCATCGTACAAAATTTGTTTGTATCTCCTAAACAACACGTTGTAACTTGAAAACATTTGGTGTGGCTCGTACGTCTACAAGTGTAGCCTCAAAAGAGAAACCACAGGAGAACTTCCTTTAGTCAAAATTTGTCAGAAAACTACGTTTTAAGGAAATCCCGCATCGTGCAATATTATCTTGTTTTTCCTAAACAACACGTTGTAACTTGAAAAGCTTTGGTGTTGCGTGTATGTCTAAGCCTGTAGCCTCTAAAGAGAACGCACAGGAGAGTTTTCTCTCAAAAGAAAATGTAAGAAGACAACGTTATAAGGAAATACAGTGTTGCAGAGTAAAGACAAATACATAAGTATTGGAAACACTTTACGAGAAGAAATAACGCATCATAAAAAATTAGCTTGTATCTCCTAAGCAACACGTGATAACTCGAAGGATTTGGTGTGGCGTGTACGTCTAAACGTGGAGCCTCAAAAGAGAACCCACAGTAGAATTTTCATTCATCAAAATTTGTCAGAAAACCACGTTTTAAGGAAATCCCGCATCGTGCGAATTAATCTTGTTTTTCATTAACAACACGTTGTAACTCGAAAAGCTTTGGTGTTGCCTGTATGTCTAAGTGTGTAGCCTCAAAAGGGAACGCACAGGATACTTTTCTCTCGAAAGAATATGTAAGAATACCACGGTATAAGGAAATACAGTGTTGCAGAGTAAAGACAAATATGTACGTATTGGAAACACTTTATGAGAAGAATTAACGCATCATAAAAAATTAGCTTGTATCTCTTAAACAACACGTTATAACTCGAAAAGATTTGGTGTGGCGTGTACATGTAAACATGGAGCCTCAAAAGAGAACCCACAGGAGAATTTTCTTTCCTCAAAATTTTTCAGAAAACCACGTTTTAAGGAAATCCCGCATCGTGCGAAATCATCTTCTTTTTCCTAAACAACATGTTGTAACTCGAAAAGCATTGGTGTTGCGTGTATGTGTAAGGGTGGAGACTCAAAAGAGAAGGCACAGGAGAGATTTCTCTCGAAAGAATATGTAAGAATACCACGTTATAAGGAAATACAATTTTGCAGAGTAAAGACAAATTAGTACATATTGGAAACAGTTTATGAGAAGAAATAACGCATCCTTAAATATTAGCTTGTATCTCCTTAACAACACATTGTAACACGAAAAGATTTGGTGTGACATGTACGTCTAAACGTGTAGCCTCAAAAGAGAACCCACAGAAATATTTTCTTTAATCAAAATTTGTCAGAAAACACGTTTTAAGGAAATCTCACATCGTGCGAAATTATCTTGTTTTTCCTTAACAACACGTTGTAACTCGAAAAGCTTTGGTGCCGAGTGTTTGTCTAAGCGTGTAGCCTCAAAAGAGAACACACAGGAGAGTTTTCTCTCGAAAGAATATGTAAGAATACCACGTTATAAGGAAATACAGTGTTGCAGAGTAAAGAAAAATAAGTACATATTGGAAACATTTTACGAGAAGAAATAACACATCGTAAAAAATTTGCTTGTATCTCCTAAACAACACGTTGTAACTCGAAAAGATTTCGTGTGGCTCGTATGTCTGCATGTGTAGCCTCAAAAGAGAACTCACAGGAGAACTTTCTTTCGTCAAAATTTGTCAGAAAACCAGGTTTTAAGGAAATCCCGCATCGTGCAAAATTATCTAGTTTTTCCCAAACAACACGTTGTAACTAGAAAAGCTTTGGTGTTGCTTGTGTGTCTAAGCCTGTAGCCTCTAAAGAGAACGCACAAAAGAGTTTTCTCTCGAAAGAACATGTAAGAATACAACGTTAAAAGGAAATACAGTGTTGCAGAGTAAAGACAAATAAGTAAGTATTGGAAACACTTTACGAGAAGAAATAACGCTTCGTACAAAATTAGCTTGTATCTCCTAAGCAACACGTGGTAACTCGAAAGGATTTGGTGTGGCGTGTACGTCTAAACGTGGAGCCTCAAAAGAGAACCCACAGGAGAGTTTTCTTTTGTCAAAATTTGTCAGAAAATCACGTTTTAAGGAAATCCCGCATCATGTGAAATAATCTTGTTTCTCATAAAAAACAAGTTGTAACTCGAAAAGCTTTGGTGTTGCCTGTATGTCTAAGTGTGTAGCCTCAAAAGGGAACGCATAGGATAGTTTTGTCTCGAAAGAATATGTAAGAATACCATGTTATCAGGAAATACAGTGTTGCAGAGTAAAGACAAATACGTACATATTGGAAACACTTTATGAGAAGAATTAACGCATCGTACAAAATTAGCTTGTATCTCCTAAACAACACGTTGTAACTCGAAAGGATTTGGTGTGGCGTGTACATCTAAACATGTAGCCTCAAAAGAGAACCAACAGGAGATTTTTCTTTCTTCAAAATTTTTCAGAAAACCACGTTTTAAGGAAATCCCGCTTCATGCGAAATCATCTTCTTTTTCCTAAACAACATGTTGTAATTCGAAAAGCTTTGGTGTTGCGTGTATTTGTAAGCGTGGAGCCTCAAAAGAGAATGCACAGGAGAGTTTTCTCTCGAAAGAATATGTAAGAATACCACGTTATAAGGAAATACAATATTGCAGAGTAAAGACAAATAAGTACATATTGGAAACACTTTACGAGAAGAAATAACGCATCGTACAAAATTAGCTTGTATCTCCTAAACAACTCGTTGTAACTCGAAAAGATTTGGTGTGACATGTACGTCTAAACATGTAGCCTCAAAAGAGAACCCACAGGAGAATTTTCTTTCATCAAAATTGTCAGAAAATACGTTTTAAGGAAATCTCACATCGTGCAAAATTATCTTGTTTTTCCTAAACAACACGGTGTAACCCGAAAAGCTTTGGTGTTGAGTTTTTGTCTAAGAGTGTAGCCTCAAAAGGGAACGCACAGGAGATTTTTCTCTCGAAAGAATATGTAAGAATACCACGTTATAAGGAAATACAGTGTTGCAGAGTAAAGACAAATAAGTACGTATTGAAAACACTTTACGAGAAGAAATAACGAATCGTAAAAAATTTGCTGGAATCTCGTAAACAACACGTTGCAACTCAAAAAGATTTGGTGTGGCTCGTACATCTAAACGTGTAGCCTCAAAAGAGAACCCACAGGAGAACTTTCTTTCGTCAAAATTTCTCAGAAAACCACGTTTTAAGGATATCCCGCATCGTGCAAAATTATCTTGTTTTTCCTAAACAACACGTTGTAAATCGAAAAGCTTTTGTGTTGCGTGTATGTCTATGCATGTAGCCTCTAAAGAGAACGCACAGGAGACTTTTCTCTCCAAAGAACATGTAAGAATACAACGTTATAAGGAAATACAGTGTTGCAGAGTAAAGACAAATACGTACTTATTGGAAACACTTTACGAGAAGAAATAACGCATCGTACAAAATTAGCTTGTATCTCCTAAACAACACGTGGCAACTCGAAAAGATTTGGTGTGGCATGCACTTCTAAACGTGTAGCCTCAAAAGAGAACCAACAGGAGAATTTTCGTTTGTCAAAATTTGTCAGAACACCACGTTTTAAGGAAATCCCGCATCGTGCGAAATCATCTTGTTTTTCATAAACAACACGTTGTAACTCGAAAAGCTTTGGTGTTGCCTGTATGTCTAAGTGTGTAGCCTCAAAAGGGAACGCACAGGATAGTTTTCTCTCGACAGAATATGTAAGAATACCACGTTATAAGGAAATACAGTGTTGCAGAATAAAGACAAATACGTACCTATTGAAAATACTTTACGAGAAGAAATAACGCATCATACAAAATTAGCTTGTATCTCCTAAACAACACGTGGTAACTCGAAAGGATTTGGTGTGGCGTGAACGTCTAAACGTGAAGCCTCAAAAGAGAACCCACAGGAGAATTTTCTTTCGTCAAAATTTGTCAGAAAACCACGTTTTAAGGAAATCCCGCATCGTGCGAAATTATCTTGTTTTTCATAAACAACACGTTCTAACTCGAAAAGCTTTGGTGTTGCCTGTATGTCTAAGTGTGTAGCCTCAAAAGGGAATGCACAGGATAGTTTTCTCTCAAAAGAATATGTAAGAATACCACGTTATAAGGAAATACAGTGTTGCAAAGTAAAGACAAATACGTACGTATTGGAAACACTTTATGAGAAGAATTAATGCATCGTACAAAATTAGCTTGCATCTCTTAAACAACACGTTGTAACTCGAAAAGATTTGGTGTGGCATGTACATCTAAACATGGAGCCTCAAAAGAGAACCCACAGGAGAATTTTCTTTCGTCAAATTTTTTCAGAAAACCACGTTTTAAGGAAATCCCGCATTATGCGAAATCATCTTCTTTTTCCTAAACAACATGTTGTAACTCGAAAAGCGTTGGTGTTGCGTTTATGTGTAAGCGTGGAGACTCAAAAAAGAAAGCACAGGAGAGTTTTCTCTCGAAAGAATATGTAAGAATACCACGTTATAAGGAAATACAATTTTGCAGAGTAAAGACAAATAAGTACGTATTGGAAACACTTTACGAGAAGAAATAACGCATCCTAAACAACACGTTGTAACTCGAAAAGATTTGGTGTGACGTGTACGTATAAATGTGTAGCCTCAAAAGAGAACCCACAGGAAAATTTTCTTTCATCAAAATTTGTCAGAAAACACGTTTTAAGGAAATCTCACATCGTGCGAAATAATCTTGTTTTTCCTAAACAACACGTTGTAACTCAAAAAGCTTTGGTGTTGAGTGTTTGTCTAAGCGTGTAGCCTCAAAAAGAGAACGCACAAGAGAGTTTTCTCTCGAAAGAATATGTAAGAATACCACGTTAGAAGGAAATACAGTGTTGCAGAGTAAAGACAAATAAGTACTTATTGGAAACACTTTACGAGAGGAAATAACGCATCCTAAATAATTTGCTTGTATCTCCTAAACAACACGTTGTAACTCGAAAAGTTTTGGTGTGGCTCAAATGTTTGCATGTGTAGCCTCAAAAGAGAACCCACAGGAGAACTTTCTTTCGTCAAAATTTGTCAGAAAACCTCGTTTTAAGAAAATCCCGCATCGTGCAAAATTATCTTGTTTTTCCTAAACAACATGTTGTAACTCGAAAAGCTTTGGTGTTGCGTGTATGTCTAAGCCTGTAGCCTCTAAAGAGAACGCACAGGAGAGATTTCTCTCGAAAGAACATGTAAGAATACAACGTTATAAGGAAATACAGTGTTGCAGAGTAAAGACAAATAAGTAAATATTGGAAACACTTTATGAGAAGAAATAACGCATCGTACAAAATTAGCTTGTATCTCCTAAACAACACGTTGTAACTCGAAAGTATTTGGTGTGGCGTGTACTTCTAAACGTGGAGCCTCAAAAGAGAACCCACAGGATAATTTTCTTTCGTCAAAATTTGTCAGAAAATAACGCATCGTACAAAATTAGCTTGTATCTCCTAAACAACACGTGGTAACTCGAAAGGATTTGGTGTGGCGTGTACGTCTAAACGTGGAGCCTCAAAAGAGAACCCACAGGATAATTTTCTTTCGTCAAAATTTGTCAGAAAACCACGTTTTAAGGAAATCCCGCATCATGCGAAATAATCTTGTTTTTCAGAAACAACACGTTGTAACTCGAAAAGCTTTGGTGTTGCCTGTATGTCTAAGTGTGTAGATTCAAAAGGGAACGCAGAGGACAGTTTTCTCTCAAAAGAATATGTAAGAATACCATGTTAGAAGGAAATACAGTGTTGCAGAGTAAAGACAAATACGTACGTATTGGAAACACTTTATGAGAAGAATTAACACATCGTACAAAATTAGTTTGTATCTCCTAAACAACCCGTTGTAACTCGAAAGGATTTGGTGTGGCGTGTACATCTAAACATGTAGCCTCAAAAGAGAACCCACAGGAGAATTTTCTTTCATCAAAATTGTCAGAAAATACGTTTTAAGGAAATCTCACATCGTGCAAAATTATCTTGTTTTTCCTAAACAACACGGTGTAACCCGAAAAGCTTTGGTGTTGAGTTTTTGTCTAAGAGTGTAGCCTCAAAAGGGAATGCACAGGAGATTTTTCTCTCGAAAGAATATGTAAGAATACCACGTTATAAGGAAATACAGTGTTGCAGAGTAAAGACAAATAAGTACGTATTGAAAACACTTTACGAGAAGAAATAACGAATCGTAAAAAATTTGCTGGAATCTCGTAAACAACACGTTGCAACACGAAAAGATTTGGTGTGGCTCGTACATCTAAACGTGTAGCCTCAAAAGAGAACCCACAGGAGAACTTTCTTTCGTCAAAATTTCTCAGAAAACCACGTTTTAAGGATATCCTGCATCGTGCAAAATTATCTTGTTTTTCCTAAACAACACGTTGTAAATCGAAAAGCTTTTGTGTTGCGTGTATGTCTATGCATGTAGCCTCTAAAGAGAACGCACAGGAGACTTTTCTCTCCAAAGAACATGTAAGAATACAACGTTATAAGGAAATACAGTATTGCAGAGTAAAGACAAATACGTACTTATTGGAAACACTTTACGAGAAGAAATAACGCATCGTACAAAATTAGCTTGTATCTCCTAAACAACACGTGGCAACTCGAAAAGATTTGGTGTGGCATGCACTTCTAAACGTGTAGCCTCAAAAGAGAACCAACAGGAGAATTATCGTTTGTCAAAATTTGTCAGAACACCACGTTTTAAGGAAATCCCGCATCGTGCGAAATTATCTTGTTTTTCATAAACAACACGTTGTAACTCGAAAAGCTTTGGTGTTGCCTGTATGTCTAAGTGTGTAGCCTCAAAAGGGAACGCACAGGATAGTTTTCTCTCGACAGAATATGTAAGAATACCACGTTATAAGGAAATACAGTGTTGCAGAATAAAGACAAATACGTACCTATTGAAAATACTTTACGAGAAGAAATAACGCATCATACAAAATTAGCTTGTATCTCCTAAACAACACGTGGTAACTCGAAAGGATTTGGTGTGGCGTGCACGTCTAAACGTGCAGCCTCAAAAGAGAACCCACAGGAGAATTTTCTTTCGTCAATATTTGTCAGAAAACCACGTTTTAAGGAAATCCCGCATCGTGCGAAATTATCTTGTTTTTCATAAACAACACGTTCTAACTCGAAAAGCTTTGGTGTTGCCTGTATGTCTAAGTGTGTAGCCTCAAAAGGGAATGCACAGGATAGTATTCTCTCAAAAGAATATGTAATAATACCACGTTATAAGGAAATACAGTGTTGCAAAGTAAAGACAAATACGTACGTATTGGAAACACTTTATGAGAAGAATTAATGCATCGTACAAAATTAGCTTGCATCTCTTAAACAACACGTTGTAACTCGAAAAGATTTGGTGTGGCATGTACATCTAAACATGGAGCCTCAAAAGAGAACCCACAGGAGAATTTTCTTTCGTCAAATTTTTTCAGAAAACCACGTTTTAAGGAAATCCCGCATCATGCGAAATCATCTTCTTTTTCCTAAACAACATGTTGTAACTCGAAAAGCGTTGGTGTTGCGTTTATGTGTAAGCGTGGAGACTCAAAAGAGAAAGCACAGGAGAGTTTTCTCTCGAAAGAATATGTAAGAATACCACGTTATAAGGAAATACAATTTTGCAGAGTAAAGACAAATAAGTACTTATTAGAAACACTTTACGAGAAGAAATAACGCATCCTAAACAACACGTTGTAACTCGAAAAGATTTGGTGTGACGTGTACGTATAAATGAGTAGCCTCAAAAGAGAACCCACACGAATATTTTCTTTCATCAAAATTTGTCAGAAAACACGTTTTAAGGAAATCTCACATCGTGCGAAATAATCTTGTTTTTCCTAAACAACACGTTGTAACTCGAAAAGCTTTGGTGTTGAGTGTTTGTCTAAGCGTGTAGCCTCAAAAAGAGAACGCACAAGAGAGTTTTCTCTCGAAAGAATATGTAAGAATACCACGTTAGAAGGAAATACAGTGTTGCAGAGTAAAGACAAATAAGTACTTATTGGAAACACTTTATGAGAGGAAATAACGCATCCTAAATAATTTGCTTGTATCTCCTAAACAACACGTTGTAACTCGAAAAGTTTTGGTGTGGCTCAAATGTCTGCATGTGTAGCCTCAAAAGAGAACCCACAGGAGAACTTTCTTTCGTCAAAATTTGTCAGAAAACTTCGTTTTAAGAAAATCCCGCATCGTGCAAAATTATCTTGTTTTTCCTAAACAACATGTTGTAACTCGAAAGCTTTGGTGTTGCGTGTATGTCTAAGCCTGTAGCCTCTAAAGAGAACGCACAGGAGAGATTTCTCTCAAAAGAACATGTAAGAATACAACGTTATAAGGAAATACAGTGTTGCAGAGTAAATACAAATAAGTAAATATTGGAAACACTTTATGAGAAGAAATAACGCATCGTACAAAATTAGCTTGTATTTCCTAAACAACAGGTTGTAACTCGAAAGTATTTGGTGTGGCGTTTACTTCTAAACGTGGAGCCTCAAAAGAGAACCCACAGGATAATTTTCTTTCGTCAAAATTTGTCAGAAAATAACGCATCGTACAAAATTAGCTTGTATCTCCTAAACAACACGTGGTAACTCGAAAGGATTTGGTGTGGCGTGTACGTCTAAACGTGGAGCCTCAAAAGAGAACCCACAGGATAATTTTCTTTCGTCAAAACTTGTCAGAAAACCACGTTTTAAGGAAATCCCGCATCATGCGAAATAATCTTGTTTTTCAGAAACAACACGTTGTAACTCGAAAAGCTTTGGTGTTGCCTGTATGTCTAAGTGTGTAGATTCAAAAGGGAATGCAGAGGATAGTTTTCTCTCGAAAGAATATGTAAGAATACCACGTTATAAGGAAATACAGTGTTGCAGAGTAAAGACAAATACGTACGTATTGGAAACACTTTATGAGAAGAATTAACACATCGTACAAAATTAGTTTGTATCTCCTAAACAACCCGTTGTAACTCGAAAGGATTTGGTGTGGCGTGTACATCTAAACATGTAGCCTCAAAAGAGAACCCACAGGAGAATTTTCTTTCGTCAAAATATTTCAGAAAACCACGTTTTAAGGAAATCCCGCATCGTGCGAAATCATCTTCTTTTTCCTAAACAACATGTTGTAATTCGAAAAGCTTTGGTGTTGCCTGTATGTGTAAGCGTGGAGCCTCAATAGAGAATGCACAGGGGAGTTTTCTCTCGAAAGAATATGTAAGAATACCACGTTATAAGGAAATAAAATTTTGCAGAGTAAAGACAAATAAGGACGTATTGGACACACTTTACGAGAAGAAATTACGCATCGTAAAAAATTAGCTTGTATCTCCTAAACAACACGTTGTAACTCGAAAAGATTTGGTGTGACATGTACGTCTAAACGTGTAGCCTCAAAAGAGAACTCACAGGAGAATTTTCTTTCATCAAAATTTGTCAGAAAACACGTTTTAAGGAAATCTCGCATCGTGCAAAATTATCTTGTTTTCCTAAACAACACAGTGTAACTTGAAAAGCTTTGGTGCTGAGTGTTTGTCTAAGCATGTAGCCTCAAAAGAGAACGCACAGGAGAGTTTTCTCTCGAAAGAATATATAAGTATACCACGTTATAAGGAAATACTGTGTTGCAGAGTAAAGACAAATAAGTACATATTGGAAACACTTTAGGAGAAGAAATACCGCATCGTAAAAAATTTGCTTGTATCTCCTAAACAACACGTTGTAACTCGAAAAGATTTGGTGTGGCTCATACCTCTACACGTGTAGCCTCCAAAGAGAACCCACAGGAGAACTTTCTTTCGTCAAAATTTGTCAGAAAACCACGTTTTAAGGAAATCCCGCATCGTGCAAAATCACCTCCGTTTTCCTAAACAACATGTTGTAACTCGAAAAGCTTTGGTGTTGCGTGTATGTGTAAGGATGGAGCCTCAAAAGAGAAGGCACAAGAGAGTTTTCCCTCGAAAGAATATGTAATAATACCATGGTATAAGGAAATACAATTTTGCAGAGTAAATACAAATAAGTACATATTGGAAACACTTTACGAGAAGTAATAACGCATCGTACAAAATTAACATGTGTCTCCTAAACAACACGTTGTAACTCGAAAAGATTTGGTGTTACGTGTATGTCTAAACGTGTAGCCCCAAAAGAGAACCCACAGGATAATTTTCTTTCATCAAAATTTGTCAGAAACCACGTTTTAAGGAAATCTCGCATCGTGCGAAATTATCTTGATTTCCTAAACAACACGTTGTAACTCGAAAAGCTTTGGTGTTGCGTGTATGTCTAATCTTGTAGCCTCAAATGAGAATGCACAGGAGAGTTTTCTCTCGAAAGAATATGTAAGAATACCACGTTATAAGGAAATACAGTGTAGCAGAGTAAAGACAAATAAGAATGTATTGGAAACACGTTAAGTGAAGAAATAATGCATCGTACTAAATTAGCTTGTATCTCCTAAGCAACACATGGTAACTCGAAAGGATTTGGTGTGGCGTGTATGTCTAAACGTGGAGTCTCAAAAGAGAACTCACAGGAGAACTTACTTTCGTCAAAATTTGTCAGAAAACCATGTTTTAAGGAAATCCCGCATTGTGCGAAATAATCTTGTTTTTCATAAACAACACGTTGAAATTCGAAAAGCTTTGGTGTTGCCTGTATGTCTAAGTGTGTAGCCTCAAAAGGGAACGCACAGGATAGTTTTCTCTCGAAAGAATAAGTAAGAATACCACGTTATAAGGAAATACAGTGTTGCAGAATAAAGACAAATACGTACGTATTGGAAACACATTATGAGAAGAATTGACGCATCTTACAAAATTAGCTTGTATCTCCTAAACAACACTTTGTAACTCGAAAAGATTTGGTGTGGCGTGTACGTCTAAACATGTAGCCTCAAAAGAGAACCCACAGGAGAATTTTCTTTCGTCAAATTTTTTCAGAAAACCACGTTTTAAGGAAATCCCGCATCGTGCGAAATCATCTTCTTTTTCCTAAACAACATATTGTAACTCGAAAATCTTTGGTGTTGCATGTATGTGTAAGCGTGGAGCCTCAAAAGAAAAGGCACAGGAGCGTTTTCTCTCGAAAGAATATGTAAGAATACCACGTTATAAGGAAATACAATTTTGCAGAGTAAAGACAAATAAGTACATATTGGAAACACTTTACGAGAAGAAATAACGCATCGTACAAAATTAACTTGTATCTCCTAAACAACACGTTGTAACTCGAAAAGATTTGGTGTGACGTGTATGTCTAAACGTGTAGCATCAAAAGAGAACCCACAGGAGAATTTTCTTTCATCAAAATTTATCAGAAACCACGTTTTTAGGAAATCTCGCATCGTGCAAAATTATCTTGTTTTTCCTAAACAACACGTTGTAACTTGAAAAGCTTTGTCGTTGCGTGTATGTCTAAGCATGTAGCCTCAAAAGAGAATACACAGGAGAGTTTTCCCTCAAAAGAATATGTAAGAATACCACGTTATAAGGAAATATAATTTTGCAGAGTAAAGACAAATAAGTACTTATTGGAAACACTTTATGAGGAGAAATAACGCATCATACAAAATTAGCTTGTATCTCGTAAACAACACGTTGTAACTCGTTAAGATTTGGTGTGACGTGTACGTCTAAACGTGTAGCCTCAAAAGAGAACCCACAGTAGAATTATCTTTCATCAAAATTTGTCAGAAAACCACGTTGTATGGAAATCTCGCATCTTGCGAAATTATCTTGTTTTTCCTAAACAACACGCTGTAACTCGAAAAGCTTTGGCGTTGCGTGTATGTCTAAGCATGTAGCCCAAAAAAAAAAAAAAAAAAAAAAACGCACAGGAGAGTTTTCCCTCGAAAGAATATGTAAGAATACCACGTTATAAGGAAATACAGTGTTGCAGAGTAAAGACAATTAAGTACATATTGGAAATACTTTACGAGAAGAAATAACGCATCATACGAAATTAGCTTGTATCTCCTAAACAACACGTTGTAACTCGAAAAGATTTGGTGTGACGTGTACATCTAAACATGTAGCCTCAAAAGAGAACCCACAGGAGAACTTTCTTCAATCAAAATTTTTCAGAAAACCACGTTTTATTGAATCTCGCATCGTGCGAAATTATCTTGTTTTTCCTAAACAACACGCTGTAACTCGAAAAGCTTTGGCGTTGCGTGTATGTCTAAGCGTGTAGCCCAAAAAAAAAAAAAAAAACGCACAGGAGAGTTTTCCCTCGAAAGAATATGTAAGAATACCACGTTATAAGGAAATACAGTGTTGCAGAGTAAAGACAATTAAGTACATATTGGACACACTTTACAAGAAGAAATAACGCATCGAACAAAATTTGCTTGTATCTCCTAAACAACAAGTTGTAACTCGAAAAGATTTGGTGTGGCGTGTACGTCTAAACCTGTAGCCTCAATAGACAACGCACAGGAGAACTTTCTTTCGTCAAAATTTGTCAGAAAACCACGTTTTAAGGATATCCCGCATCGTGCAAAATTATCCTGTTTTTCCTAAACAACACGTTGTAACTCGAAAAGCTTTGGTGTTGCGTGTATGTCTAAGCGTGTAGCCTCTAAAGAGAACGCACCGGAGAGTTTTCTCTCGAAAGAACATGTAAGAATACAATGTTATAGGGAAATACAGTGTTGCAGAGTAAAGACAAATACGTAAATATTGGAAACACTTTACGAGAATAAATAATGCATCGTACAAAATTAGCTTGTATCTCCTAAACAACACGTGGTAATTCCAAAGGGTATGGTGTGGCGTGCACGTCTAAATGTGTAGCCTCAATAGAGAACCCACAGGAGAATTTTCTTTCGTCAAAATTTGTCAGAACACCAAGTTTTAAGGAAATCACGCATCGTGCGAAATTATCTTGTTTTTCATAAACAACACGTTGTAACTTGACAAGCTTTGGTGTTGCCTGTATGTCTAAGTGTGTAGCCTCAAAAGGGAACGCACAGGATAGTTTTCTCTCGAAAGAATGTGTAAGAATACCACGTTATAATGAAATACAGTGTTGCAGAGTAAAGACAAATACGTACGTATTGGAAACACTTTATGAGAAGAAATAAAGCATCGTACAAAATTAGCTTGTATCTCCTAAACAGCACGTGGTAACTCGAAAGGATTAGGTGTGACGTGCACGTCGAAACGTGAAGCCTCAAAAGAGAACAAACAGAATAATTTTCTTTCGTCAAAATTTGTCAGAAAACCATGTTTTAAGGAAATCCGGCATCGTGCGAAAGTATCTTGTTTTTTATAAACAACACGTTGTAACTCAAAAAGCTTTGGTGTTGCCTGTATGTCTAAGTGTTTAGCCTCAAAAGGGAATGCACAGGATAGTTTTCTCTCGAAAGAATATGTAAGAATACCACGTTATAAGGAAATACAGTGTTGCAGAGTAAAGACAAATACGTACGTATTGGAAACACTTTACGAGAATTAACGCATTATAAAAAATTAGCTTGTATCTCCTAAACAACACAATGTAACTCGAAAAGATTTGGTGTGACGTGTACGTCTAAATATGTAGCCTCAAAAGTGAACCCACAGGAGAATTTTCTTTCGTCAAAATTTTTCAGAAAACCAGGTTTTTAGGAAATCCCCCATCATGCGAAATCATCTTCTTTTTCCTAAACAACACGTTGTAACTCGAAAAGCTTTGGTGTTGCGTGTTTGTCTAATCGTGTAGCCTCAAAAGAGAACACAAGGGAGAGTTTTCTCTCGAAAGAATATGTACGAATACCACGTTATAAGGAAATACAGTGTTGCAGAGTAAAGACAAATACGTACGTATTGGAAACACTTTACGAGAAGAAATAACGCATCGTACAATATTTGCTTGTGTCTCCTAAACAATACGTTGTAACTGAAAAATATTTGGTGTGGCTCGTACGTCTACACGTGTAGCCTCAAAAGAGAACCTACAGGAGAACTTTCTTTCGTCAAAATTTGTCAGAAAACCACGTTTTAAGGAAATCCCGCTTCGTGCAAAATTATCTTGTTTTTCCTAAACAACACGTTGTAACTCGAAAAGCTTTGGTGTTGCGTGTATGTCTGAGCATGTAGCCTCTAAAGAGAATGCACAGGAGAGTTTTCTCTCGAAAGAACATGTAAGAATACAACGTTATAAGGAAATACAGTGTTGCAGAGTAAAGACAAATACATATGTATTGGAACCACTTTACGAAAAGAAATAACGCATCATACAAAATTAGCTTGTATCTCTTAAACAACACGTTGTAACTCGAAAGGATTTGGTGTGGCGTGCACGTCTAAACGTGTAGCCTCAAAACAGAAGCCACGGGAGAATTTTCTTTCGTCAAAATTTGTCAGAAAATCACGTTTTAAGGAAATCCCGCATCGTACAAAATTATCTTGTTTTCCATAAACAACACGTTGTAACTCGAAAAGCTTTGGTGTTGCCTGTATGTCTAAGTGTGTAGCCTCAAAAGGGAACGCACAGGATAGTTTTCTCTCGAAGGAATATGTAAGAATACCACGTTATAAGGAGATATAATGCTGCAGTATAAAGACAAATATGTACTTATTGGAAACACTTTATGAGAAGAATTAACGCATCGTAAAAAATTAGCTTATATCTCCTAAACAACACATTGTAATTCGAAAAGATTTGGTGTGGCTAGTACCTCTACACGTGTAGCCTCAAAAGAGAACCCACAGGAGAACTCTCTTTCGTCAAAATTTTTCAGAAAACCACGTTTTATGGAAATCTCGCATCGTGCTAAATTATCTTGTTTTTCCTAAACAACACATTGTAACTCGAAAAGCTTTGGCGTTGCATGTTTGTCTAAGCGTGTCCCCTCAAAAGAGAACGCACAGGAGAGTTTTCCCTCGAAATAATATGTAAGAATACCATGTTATAAGGAAATACAGTGTAGCAGATTAAAGACAAATAAGTACGTATTGGAAACACTTTACGAGAAGAAATAATGCTTCGTACAAAATTAGCTTGTATCTCCTAAACAACACGTGGTAACTTGAAAGGATTTGGTGTGGCGTGTACGTCTAAACGTGTAGCCTCAAAAGAGAACCCACAGGAGAATTTTCTTTATTCAAAATTTTTCAGAAAACCACATTTTAAGGAAATCCCGCATCGTGCAAAATCATCTTCTTTTTCCTAAACAACATGTTGTAACTCGAAAAGCTATGGTGTTGCGTGTATGTGTAAGCGTGGAGCCTCAAAAGAGAAGGCACAGGAGAGTTTTCACTCCAAAGAATATGTAAGAATACCACGTTATAAGGAAATACAATTTTGCAGAGTAAAGACAAATAAGTACATATTGGAAACACTTTACGAGAAGAAATAACGCATCTTACAAAATTAGCTTGTATCTCCTAAACAACACGTTGTAACTCGAAAGGATTTGGTGTGACGTGTACGTCTAAAAGTGTAGCCTCAAACGAGGACACACAGGAGAATTTTCTTTCATCAAAATTTGTCAGAAACCACGTTTTAAGGAAGTCTCGCATCGTGCGAAATTATCTTGTTTTTCCTAAACAACACGTTGTAACTCGAAAAGCTTTGGTGTTGGGTGTATGTCTACACGTGTAGCCTCAAAAGAGAACGCACAGGAGATTTTTCTCTCGAAAGAATATGTAAGAATACTACGTTATAAGGAAATACAGTGTTGCAGAGTAAAGACAACTACGTACGTATTGGAAACACTTTAAGAGAAGAAATATCGCATCCTAGAAAATTAGCTTGTATCTCCTAAACAACACGTAGTAACTCGAAAAGATTTGGTGTGGCTCGTACCTCTACACGTGCAGCCTCAATAGAGAACCCACAGGAGAACTTTGTTTCGTCAAAATTTTTCAGAAAACCACGTTTAATGGAAATCTCGTATCGTGCGAAATTATCTTGTTTTTCCTAAACAACACGTTGTGACTCCAAAAGCTTTGGCGTTGCGTGTTTGTCTAAGCGGGTAACCTCAAAAGAGAATGCACAGGATTGTTTTCCCTCGAAAGAATATGTAAGAATACCACGTTATAAGGAAATACAGTGTTGCAGAGTAAAGACAAATAAGTACGTATTGGAAACACTATATGAGAAGAAATAACGCATTGTACAATATTTGCTTGTATCTCCTAAACAACACGTTGTAACTCAAAAATATTTCGTGTGGCTCGTATGTCTACACGTTTAGCCTCAAAAGAGAACACACAGGAGAACTTTCTTCAAAATTTGTCAGAAAACCACGTTTTAAGGAAATCCCGCATCGTGCAAAATTATCTTGTTTTTCCTAAACAACACGTTGTAACTCGAAAAGCTTTGGTGTTGCGTGTATGTCTGAGCATGTAGCCTCTAAAGAGAATGCACAGGAGAGTTTTCTCTCGAAAGAACATGAAAGAATACAACGTTATAAGGAAATACAGTGTTGCAGAGTAAAGACAAATACGTACATATTGGAAACACTTTACGAGAAGAAATAACGCATCATACAAAATTAGCTTGTATCTCCTAAACAACACGTGGTAACTCGAAAGGATTTGGTGTGGCGTGTACATCTAAACGTGTAGCCTCAAAAGAGAACCCACAGGAGAATTTTCTTTCGTCAAAATTTGTCAGAAAACCACGTTTTATGGAAATCTCGCATCATGCCAAATTATCTTGTTTTTCCTAAACAACACATTGTAACTCGAAAAACTTTGGCGTTGCATGTTTGTCTAAGCGTGTAGCCTCAAAAGAGAACGCACAGGAGAGTTTTTCCTCGAAATAATATGTAAGAATACCACGTTATAAGGAAATACAGTGTTGCAGAGTAAAGACAAATAAGTACGTATCGGAAACACTTTACAAGAAGAAATATCGCATCGTACAAAATTAGCTTGTATCTCCTAAACAACACGTGGTAACTCGAAAGGATTTGGTGTGGCATGTACGTCTAAATGTGTAGCCTCAAAAGAGAACCCACAGGAGAATTTTCTTACTTCAAAATTTTTCAGAACACCTCGTTTTAAGGAAATGCCACATCGTGCGAAATCATCTTCTTTTTCCTAAACAACATGTTGTAACTCGAAAAGCTTTGGTGTTGCGTGTATGTGTAAACGTGTAGCCTCAAAAGAGAAGGCACATGAGAATTTTCTCTCGAAAGAATATGTAAGAATATCACGTTATAAGGATATACAATTTTGCAGAGTAAAGACAAATAAGTACATATTGGAAACACTTTAGGAGAAGAAATAACGCATCGTAAAAAATTAGCTTGTATCTCCTAAACAACACGTTGTAACTCGAAAAGATTTTGTGTGACGTGTAAGTCTAAAAGTGTAGCCTCAAACGAGAACCCAAAGGAGAATCTTCTTTCATCAAAATTTGTCAGAAACCACGTTTTAAGGAAATCTCACATCGTACGAAATTATCTTGTTTTTCCTAAACAACACGTTGTAACTCGAAAAGCTTTTGTGTTGCGTGTATGTGTAAGCGTGGAGCCTCAAAAGAGAAGGCACAGGAGAATTTTCTCTCGAAAGAAGATGTAAGAATATCACGTTATAAGGAAATACAATTTTGCAGAGTAAAGACAAATAAGTACATATTGGAAACACTTTACGAGAAGAAATAATGCATCGTACAAAATTAGCTTGTATCTCCTAAACAACACATTGTAACTCGAAAAGATTTGGTGTGACGTGTAAGTCTAAAAGTGTAGCCTCAAACGAGAACCCACAGGAGAATCTTCTTTCATCAAAATTTGTCAGAAACCCCGTTTTAAGGAAATCTCACATCGTACGAAATTATCTTGTTTTTCCTAAACAACACGTTGTAACTCGAAAAGCTTTTGTGTTGCGTGTATGTGTAAGCGTGTAGCCTCAAAAGAGAAGGCACAGGAGAATTTTCTCTCGAAAGAAGATGTAAGAATATCACGTTATAAGGAAATACAATTTTGCAGAGTAAAGACAAATAAGTACATATTGGAAACACTTTACGAGAAGAAATAATGCATCGTACAAAATTAGCTTGTATCTCCTAAACAACACGTTGTAACTGGAAAAGATTTGGTGTGACGTGTAAGTCTAAAAGTGTAGCCTCAAACGAGAACCCACAGGAGAATCTTCTTTCATCAAAATTTGTCAGAAACCAAGTTTTAAGGAAATCTCGCATCGTACGAAATTATCTTGTTTTTCCTAAACAACACGTTGTAACTCGAAAAGCTTTGGTGTTGCATGTATGTCTAAGCCTGTAGCCTCAAAAGAGAGCACACAGGAGAGTTTTCGCTCGAAAGAATATGTAAGAATACCACGTTATAAGGAAATACAGTGTTGCAGAGTAAAGACAAATTCTATTGGAAACACTTTAAGAGAAGAAATAAGGCAACGTAAAAAATTAGCTTGTATCTCCTAAACAACAAGTTGTAACTCGAAAAGATTTGGTGTGACTCGTACCTCTACACGTGTAGTCTCAAAAGAGAACCCACAGGAGAACTTTGTTTCGTCAAAATTTTTCAGAAAACCACGTTTTATGGAAATCTCGCACCCTGTGAAATTATCTTGTTTTTCCTAAACAACACATTGTAACTCGAAAAGCTTTGGCGTTGCGTGTATATCTAAGCGTATGGCCTCTAAAGAGAACGCACAGGAGAGTTTTCTCTTGAAAGAATATGTAAGAATACAACGTTATAAGGAAATACAGTGTTGCAGAGTAAAGACAAATACGTACTTATTGGAAACACTTTACGAGAAGAAATAACGAATCATACAAAATTAGCTTGTATCTCCTAAACAACACGTGGTAAATCGAAAGGATTTGGTGTGGCGTGTACGTCTAAACGTGTAGCCTCAAAAGAGAACCCACTGAAGAATTTTCTTTCGTCAAAATGTTTCAGAAAACTACGTTTTAAGGAAATCCCGCATCGTGCGAAATTATCTTGTTTTTCATAAACAACACGTTGTAACTCGAAAAGCTTTGGTGTTGCCTGTATGTCTAAGTGTGTAGCCTAAAAAGGGAACGCACAGGATAGTTTTCTCTCGTAAGAATATATAAGAATACCACGTTATAAGGAAATACAGTGTTGCAGAATAAAGACAAGTACTTACATATTGGAAACACTTACGAGAAGAAGTAACGCATCTTACAAAATTATGCTTGTATCTCCGAAACAACATGTTGTAATTCGAAAAGATTTGGTGTGGCATGTACGTCTAAACGTGTAGCCTCAAAAGAGAACCCACAGGAGAATTTTCTTTCGACAAAATTTTTCAGAAAACCTCGTTTTAAGGAAATCCTGCATCGTGCGAAATCATCTTCTTTTTCCTAAACAAAATGTTGTAACTCGAAAAGATTTGGTGTTGCGTGTGTGGGTAAGCGTGGATCCTCAAAAGAGAAGGCACAGGAGAGTTTTCTCTTGAAAGAATATTTAAGAATACCACGTTATAAGGAAATACAATTTTGCAGAGTAAAGACAAATAAGTACATATTGGAAACACTTTACGAGAAGAAATAACTCATCATACAAAATTAGCTTGTATCTCCTAACAACACCTTGTAACTCGAAAAGATTTGGTGTGAGGTGTACGTTTAAACGTGTAGCCTCAAAAGAGGACCCACAGGAGAACTTTCTTTCATCAAAATTTGTCGGAAACCACGTTTTAAGGAAATCTCGCATCCTGCGATATTATCTTGTTTTTCCTAAACAACACGTTGTAACTCGAAAAGCTTTGGTGTTGCATGTATGTCTAAGCTTGTAGCCTCAAAAGAGAACGAACAGGAGAGTTTTCTCTCGAAAGAATATGTAAGAATACCACGTTATAAGGAAATACAGTGTTGCAGAGTAAAGACAAATACATACCTATTGGAAACTCTTTAAGAGAAGTAAGTTACAACGTGTTGTTTAGGAACTAGAAGCTAATTTTGTAAGATGCGATATTTCTTCTCTAAAGTGTTTCCAATACGTACGTATTTGCCTTTAGTCTGCAACACTGTATTTCCTTATAACGTGGTATTCTTATATCTTCTTTCGAGAGAAAACTCTCCTGTGTGTCCTCTTTTGAGGCTACACACTTAGACATACACGCAACACCAAAGCTTTTCGCGTTAAAACGTGTTGTTTAGGAAAAACAAGATAATTTCGCACGATTAGGAATTTCCTTAATACGTGGTTTTCTGACAAATTTTGACCAAAGAAAATTCTACTATGGGTTCTCTTTTGAGACTACACGTTTAGACGTACAGGCCACACCAAATCTTTTTAAGTTACAACGTGTTGGTTAGGAGATACAAGCTAATTTTGTACGATGCGTTATTTCTTCTCGTAAAGTTTTTCCAATAAGTAAGTATTTGTCTTTACTCAGCAACACTGTATTTCCTTATAACATGGTATTCTTACATATTTTTTCGAGAGAAAACTCTCCTGTGCATTCCCATTTGAGGCTACACGCTTAGACATACAAGCAACAGCAAAGCTTTTCGAGTTACAACGTGTTGTTTAGGAAGAACAAGATAATTTCTCACGATGCGGGATTTCCATAAAACGTGGTTTTCTGACAAATTTTGAAGAAAGAAAATTGTCCTGTGGGTTCTCTTTTGAGGCTACACGTTTAGACATACACGCGACACCAAATCTTTTTGAGTTCCAACTTGTTGTTTAGGAGATACAAGCTAATTTTTTTACGATGCGTTATTTCGTCTCGTAATGTTTAAGTGTTTCCAATACGTATGTATTTGCCTTTATTCTGCAACACTGTATTTCCTTATAATGTGGTATTCCTACATATGCTTTCGGGAGAAAACTCCCCTGTGCGTTCTCTTTTGAGGCTACACCTTAGACGTACACGCCACACCAAATCTTTTTGAGTTACAACTTGTTGTTTAGGAGATACAAGCTAATTTTTTAAAGATGAATTATTTATTCTCGTAAAGTTTAAGTGTTTCCAATACGTATGTATTTGCCTCTACTCTGCAACACTGTATTTCCTTATAACATGATATTCTTACATATTCTTTCGAGAGAAAACTCTCCTGTGTGTTTTCTTTGGAGGCTACACGCTTAGACATTCACGCAACACCAAAGCTTTTCGAGTTACAACGTGTTGTTTAGGAAAAGCAAGATAATTTCGCATGATGCGGAATTTCCATAAAACGTGGTTTTCTGACAAATTTTGACGAAAGAAAATTCTTCTGTGGGTTCTTTTTTGAGGCTGCACGTTTAGACGTACACGCCACACCAAATCCTTTCGAATTATAACGTGTTGTTTAGGATATACAAGCTAATTTTGTACTACGTGTAATTTCTTCTCGTAAAGCTTAAGTGTTTCCAATAAGTATGTATTTGTCTTTACTCTGCAACACTGTATTCCCTTATAACGTGGTATTCTTACATATTCTTTCGAGAGAAAACTCTCCTGTGCGTTCTCTTTTGAGGCTACACGCTTAGACATACACGCAACACCAAAGCTTTTCGAGTTGCAACATGTTGTTTCCAATAAGTACATATTTGTCTATACTCTGCAACACTGTATTTCCTAATAACGTGGTATTCTCACATATTCTTTCGAGAGAAAACTATCCTGTGCGTTCTCTTTGGAGGCTACACGCTTAGTGTTTCCAATAAGTATGTATTTGTCTTTACTCTGCAACATTGTATTTCCTTATAACGTGGTATTCCTACATATTCTTTCGGGAGAAAACTCTCCTGTACGTTCTCTTTTGAGGCTACACCCTTAGACATATATGCAACATCAAAGCTTTTCGAGTTACAACATGTTGTTTAGGAAAAACAAGATAATTTCGCACGATGCAGGATTTCCTTAAAACGTGGTTTTCTGACAAATTTTGACGAAAGAAAACCCTCCTGTGGGTTCTCCTTTGAGGCTACACGTTTAGTCGTACACGCCACAACAAATCTTTTCGAGTTGAAACGTGTTGTTTAGGAGATACAAGCTAATTTTGCATGATGCGTTATTTCTTCTCGTAAAGTGTTTCCAATAAGTACATATTTGTCTATACTCTGCAACACTGTATTTCCTTATAACGTGGTATTCTTACATATTCTTTCGAGAGAAAACTATCCTGTGCGTTCTCTTTGGAGGCTACACGCTTAGACATACACGCACCACCAAAGCTTTTCGAGTTACAATGTGTTGATTAGGAAAAACAGGATAATTTCGCACGATGCGGGATTTCCTTAAAATGTGGTTTTCTGACGAATTTTGACGTAAGAAAATTCTCCTGTGGGTTCTCTTTTGAGGCTACACATTTAAACGTGCACGCCACACCAAATCTTTTTGAGTTACCACGTGTTGTTTAGGAGATACAAGCAAATTTTGTACCATGCATTATTTCTTCTCATAATATGTTTCCAATACGTATGTATTTGTCTTTATTCTGCAGCAATATATTTCCTTATAACGTGGTAATCTTACATATTCTTTCGAGAGAAAACTCTCCTGTGTATTCTCTTTTGAGGCTACACGCTTACACATACACCCAACACCAAAGTTTTTGAGTTACAATGTTTTGTTTATGAAAAACAAGATAATTGCGCACGATGCGGGATTTCCTTAAAACGTGGTTTTCTGAAAATTTTGACGAAAGAAAATTCTCCTGTGGGTTCTCTTTTGAGGCTACATGTTTAGACGTACACGCCACACCAAATCTTTTCGAGTTACAACGTGTTGTTTAGGAGATACAAGCTAATTTTGTACGATGCGTTATTTCTTCTCCTAAAGTGTTTCCAATATGTACGTATTTGTCTTTACTCTACAACACTGTATTTCCTTATAACATGGTGTTCGTACATATTCTTTCGAGAGAAAACTCTCCTGTGCATTCTCTTTTGAGGCTACACGCTTAGACATACACGCAACACCAAAGCATTTCGAGTTAGAACGTGTTGTTTAGGAAAAACAAGATAATTTCGCACGATGCGGGAATTCCTTAAAACGTGGTTTTCTGACAAATTTTGAGGAAATAAAATTCTCCTGTGGGTTTTCATTTGAGGCTAAACGTTTAGACGTACACGCCACACCAAATGTTTTCGAGTTACAACGTGTTCTTTAGGAGATACAAGCTACTTTTTTACGATGCTTTATATCTTCTTGTAAAGTTTAAGTGTTTCCAAAAGGAACGTATTTATCTTTAATTTGCCACAATGTATTTCCTTATAACGTGGTATTCTTACATACTCGTTCGAGAGAAATCTCTCCTGTGCGTTCTCTTTTGAGGCTACATGCTTAGACATACACGCAACACCAAAGATTTTCGAGTTACAATGTGTTGTTTAGGAAAAACAAGATAGTTTCGCATCATGCAGGATTTCCTTAATAAGTGGTTTTCTGACAAATTTTGACGAAAGAAAATTCTCCTGTGGGTTCTCTTTTGAGGCTACACGTTTAGACGTACATGCCACACCAAATCTTTTCGAGTTACAACGTGTTGTTTAGGAGATACAAACTAATTTTTTACGATGCGTTATTTCTTCTCATAAAGTGTTTCAAATACATACGTATTTGTCTTTACTCTGCAAAACTGTATTTCCTTATAATGTGGTATTCTTACATGTTCTTTCGAGAGAAAACTCTCCTGTGCGTTCTCTTTTGAGGCTACACGCTTAGACATACACGCAACATCAAAGCTTTTCGAGTTACAACCTGTTGTTTAGGAAAAACAAGATAATTTCGCACGATGAGTGATTTCCTTAAAACATGGATTTCTGACAAATTTTACGAACAAAAATTCTCCTGTGGGTTCTCTTTTGAGGCTACACGTTTAGATGTACACGCCACACCAAATCTTTTCGAGTTACAATGTGTTGTTTAGGAGATACAAGCTAATTTTGTACGATGCGTTCTTTCTTCTCATAAAGTTTTTCCAATAAGTAAGTATTTGTCTTTACTCTGCAACAATGTATTTCCTTATAACATGGTACTCTTACATATTTTTTCGAGAGAAAACTCTCCTGTGCGTTCTCAGTTGAGGCTACACGCTGAGACATACACGCAACAGCAAAGCTTTTCGAGTTACAACGTGTTGTTTAGGAAGAACAAGATAATTTCTCACGATGCGGGATTTCCTTAAAACGTGGTTTTCTGACAAATTTTGACGAAAGAAAATTCTCCTGTCGGTTCTCTTTTGAGGCTAAACATTTAGACGTACACGCCACACCAAATCTCTTTGAGTTGCAACTTGTTGTTTAGGAGATACAAGCTAATTTTTTTACAATGAATTATTTCTTCTCGTAAAGTTTAAGTGTTTCCAATACGTATGTATTTGCCTCTACTCTGCAACACTGTATTTCCTTATAACGTGGTATTCTTACATATTCTTTCGAGAGAAAACTCTCCTGTGCGTTCTCTTTTGAGGATACACATTTAGACATACACGCCACACCAAATCTTTTTGAGTTACAACTTGTTGTTTAGGAGATACAAGCTAATTTTTTTAAGATGAATTATTTCTTCTCGTAAAGTTTAAGTGTTTCCAATACGTATGTATTTGCCTCTACTCTGCAACACTGTATTTCCTTATAACGTGATATTCTTACATATTCTTTCGAGAGAAAACTCTCCTGTGCGTTTTCTTTGGAGGCTACACACTTAGACATTCACGCAACACCAAAGCTTTTCGAGTTACAACGTGTTGTTTAGGAAAAACAAGATAATTTCGCATGATGCGGGATTTCCTTAAAACGTGGTTTTCTGACAAATTTTGATGAAAGAAAATTCTCCTGTGGGTTCTCTTTTGAGGCTGCACGTTTAGACGTACACGCCACACCAAATCCTTTCGAGATATAACGTGTTGTTTAGGATATACAAGCTAATTTTGTACTATGTGTTATTTCTTCTCGTAAAGCTTAAGTGTTTCCAATAAGTATGTATTTGTCTCTACTCTGCAACACTGTATTTCCTTATAACGTGGTATTCCTACATATTCTTTCAGAAGAAAACTCTCCTGTGCATTCTCTTTTGAGGAAACACGCTTAGACATACACGCACCACCAAAGCTTTTCGAGTTGCAACATGTTGTTTAGGAAAAACAAGATAATTTCGCACGATGCGGTATTTCCTTAAAACGTGGTTTTCTGACAAATTTTGACGAAAGAAAACTCTCCTGTGGGTTCTCTTTTGAGGCTACACCTTTAGACATACACGCCACACCAAATCTTGTCGAGATACAACGTGTTGTTTAGGAGATACAAGCTAATTTTACATGATGCGTTATTTCTTCTCCTAAAGTGTTTCCAATAAATACATATTTGTCTATACTCTGCCACACTGTATTTCCTTATAACGTGATATTCTTACATATTCTTTCGAGAGAAAACTCTCCTGTGCATTCTCTTTGGAGGCTACACGCTTAGACATTCACCCAACACCAAAGCTTTTCGAGTTACAACGTGTTGTTTAGGAAAAACAAGATAATTTCGCATGATGCGGGATTTCCTTAAAACATGGTTTTCAACAAATTTTGACGTAAGAAAATTCTCCTGTGGGTTCTCTTTTGACGCTACACGTTTAGACGTACACGCCACACCAAATCCTTTCGAGTTATAACGTGGTGTTTAGGATATACAAGCTAATTTTGTACTATGTGTTATTTCTTCTCGTAATGCTTAAGTGTTTCCAATAAGTATGTATTTGTCTTTACTCTGCAACACTGTATTTCCTTATAACGTGGTATTCTTACATATTCCTTCGAGAGAAAACTCTCCTGTGCGTTCTCTTTTGAGGCTACACGCTTAGACATACACGCACCACCAAAGCTTTTCGAGTTACAACATGTTGTTTAGGATAAACAAGATAATTTCGCACGATGCGGTATTTCCTTAAAATGTGGTTTTCTGACAAATTTTCACGAAAGAAAACTCTCCTGTGGGTTCTCTTTTGAGGCTACACGTATAGACATACACGCCACACCAAATCTTGTCGAGTTACAACGTGTTGTTTAGGAGATACAAGCTAATTTTACATGATGCGTTATTTCTTCTCCTAAAGTGTTTCCAATAAGTACATATTTGTCTATACTCTGCAACACTGTATTTCCTTATAACGTGGTATTCTTACATATTCTTTCGAGAGAAAACTATCCTGTGCGTTCTCTTTGGAGGCTACAGGCTTAGACATACACGCACCACCAAAGCTTTTCGAGTTACAACGTGTTGATTAGGAAAAACAAGATAATTTCGCACGATGCGGGATTTCCTTAAAACATGGTTTTCTGACAAATTTTGACGTAAGAAAATTCTCCTGTGGGTTCTCTTTTGAGGCTACACGTTTAGATGTACAACCCACATCAAATCTTTTTGAGTTACCACGTGTTGTTTCGGAGATACAAGCTAATTTTGTACCATGCGTTATTTCTTCTCATAATGTGTTTCCAAAACGTATGTATTTGTCTTTACTCTGCAGCAATATGTTTCCTTATAACATGGTATTCTTACATATTCTTTCGAGAGAAAACTCTCCTGTGCATTCTCTTTTGAGGCTACATGCTTAGACATACACGCAACACCAAATCCTTTCGAGTTATAACGTGTTGTTTAGGATATACAAGCTAATTTTGTACTATGTTTTATTTCTTCTCGTAAAGTTTAAGTGTTTCCAATAAGTATTTATTTGTCTTTACTCTGCAACACTGTATTTCCTTATAACGTGGTATTCCTACATATTCTTTCGGGAGAAAACTCTCCTGTGCGTTCTCTTTTGAGGCTACACGCTTAGACATATACGCAACACCAAAGCTTTTCGAGTTACAACATGTTGTTTAGGAAAAACAAGATAATTTCGCAGGATGCAGGATTTCCTTAAAACGTGGTTTTCTGACAAATTTTGATGAAAGAAAACTCTCCTGTGGCTTCTCCTTTGAGGGTACACGTTTAGTCGTTCACGCCACACCAAATCTTTTCGAGTTACAACGTGTTGTTTAGGAGATACAAGCTAAGTTTGCATGATGTGTTATTTCTTTTCGTAAAGTGATTCCAATAAGTACATATTTGTCTACACTCTGCAACAGTGTATTTCCTTATAACGTGGTATTCTTACATATTCTTTCGAGAGAAAACTATCCCTTGCGTTCTCTTTGGAGGCTACACGCTTAGACATACACGCACCACCAAAGCTTTTCGAGTTACAACGTGTTGATTAGAAAAAACAAGATAATTTCCCACGATGCGGGATTTCCTTAAAAAGTGGTTTTCTGACAGTTTTTGACGTAAGAAAATTCTCCTGTGGGTTCTCTTTTGAGGCTACACATTTAGACGTGCACGAGACACCAAATCTTTTTGAGTTATCACGTGTTGTTTAGGAGATACAAGCAAATTTTGTACCATGCATTATTTCTTCTCATAATATGTTTCCAATACGTATGTATTTGTCTTTACTCTTTAGCAATATATTTCCTTTTAACTTGGTATTCTTACAAATTCTTTCGAGAGAAAACTCTCCTGTGCATTCTCTTTTGAGGCTACACGCTTACACATACACCCAACACCAAAGCTTTTCGAGTTACAATGTTTTGTTTATGAAAAACAAGATAATTGCGCACAATGCGGGATTCCCTTAAAACGTGGTTTTCTGAAAAGTGTTGACGAAAGAAAATTCTCCTGTGGGTTCTCTTTTGAGGCTACACGTTTAGATGTACACGCCACACCAAATCCTATCGATTTATAACCTGTTGTTTAGGATATAGAAGCTAATATTGTACTATGTGTTATTTCTTCTCGTAAAGCTTAACTGTTTCCAATAAGTATGTATTTGTCTTTACTCTGCAACACTGTATTTCCTTATAACGTGGTATTCCTACATATTCTTTCGGGAGAAAACTCCCCTGTGCGTTCTCTTTTGAGGCTACACGTTTAGACGTACACGCCACACCAAATCTTTTTGAGTTACAACTTGTTGTTTAGGAGATACAAGCTAATTTTTTTACGATGAATTATTTCTTCTCGTAAAGTTTAAGTGTTTCCAATATGTATATATTTGCCTCTACTCTGCAACACTGTATTTCCTTATAACGTGGTATTCTTACATATTCTTTCGAGAGAAAACTCTCCTGTGCGTTCTCTTTGGAGGCTACACGCTTAGACATTTACGCAACACCAAAGCTTTTCGAGTTACAACGTATTTTTTAGGAAAAACAAGATAATTTCGCATGATGCGGGATTTCCTTAAAACGTGGTTTTCTGACAAATTTTGATGAAAGAAAATTCTCCTGTGGGTTCTCTTTTGAGGTTACACGTTTAGACGTACATGCCACACCAAATCCTTTCGAGTTATAACGTGTTGTTTAGGGTATACAAACTAATTTTTACTATGTGTTATTTCTTCTCGTAAAGCTTAAGTGTTTCCAATAAGTATGCATTTGTCTTTACTCTGCAACACTGTATTTCCTTATAACGTGGTATTCCTACATATTCTTTCGGAAGAAAACTCTCCTGTGCGTTCTCTTCTGAGGCTACACGCTTAGACATACACGCACCACCAAAGCTTTTCGAGTTACATGTTGTTTAGGAAAAACAAGATAATTTCGCACGATGCGGTATTTCCTTAAAACGTGGTTTTCTGACAAATTTTGACGAAAGAAAACTCTCCTGTGTGTTCTCTTTTGAGGCTACACGTTTAGACATACACGCCACACCAAACCTTGTCGAGTTACAACGTGTTGTTTAGGAGATACAAGTTAATTTTGCATGATGCGTTATTTCTTCTCCTAAAGTGTTTCCAATAAGTACATATTTGTCTAAATTCTGCAACAATGTATTTCCTTATAACGTGGTATTCTTACATATTCTTTCGAGAGAAAACTATCCTGTGCATTCTCTTTGGAGGCTACACGCTTAGACATACAAGCACCACCAAAGATTTTCGAGTTACAACGTGTTGATTAGGAAAAACAAGATAATTTCCCACGACGAGGGATTTCCTAAAAAACGTGGTTTTCTAACAAATTTTGACGAAAGAAAACTCTCCTGTGGGTTCTCTTTTGAGGCTACACTTTTAGACGTACACGCCACACCAAATCTTTTCGAGTTACAACGTGTTGTTTAGGACATACAAGCTAGTTTTGCAAGATGCGTTATTTCTCTCATAAAGTGCTCCCATTACTTACGTATTTTCTTTACTCTGCCACACTTTATTTCCTTATAACGTGGTATTCTTACATATTCTTTCGAGAGAAAACTCTCCTGTGCGTTCTCTTTGGAGGCTACACGCTTAGACATTCACGCAACACCAAAGCTTTTCGAGTTACAACGTGTTGTTTAGGAAAAACAAGATAATTTCGCATGATGTGGGATTCCCTTAAAACGTGGTTTTCTGAAAAGTGTTGACGAAAGAAAATTCTCCTGTGGGTTCTCTTTTGAGGCTACACGTTTAGATGTACACGCCACACCAAATCCTATCGAGTTATAACCTGTTGTTTAGGATATACAAGCTAATTTTGTACTATGTGTTATTTCTTCTCGTAAAGCTTAACTGTTTCCAATAAGTATGTATTTGTCTTTACTCTGCAACACTGTATTTCCTTATAACGTGGTATTCCTACAAATTCTTTTGGGAGAAAACTCCCCTGTGCGTTCTCTTTTGAGGCTACACTTTTAGACGTACACGCCACACCAAATCTTTTTGAGTTACAACTTGTTGTTTAGGAGATACAAGCTAATTTTTTTACGATGAATTCTTTCTTCTCGTAAAGTTTAAGTGTTTCCAATACGTATGTACTTGCCTCTACTCTGCCACACTGTATTTCCTTATAACGTGATATTCTTACATATTCTTTCGAGAGAAAACTCTCCTGTGCGTTCTCTTTGGAAGCTACACGCTTAGACATTCACCCAACACCAAAGCTTTTCGAGTTACAACGTGTTGTTTAGGAAAAACAAGATAATTTCGCATGATGCGGGATTTCCTTAAAACGTGGTTTTCTGACAAATTTTGACGAAAGAAAATTCTCCTGTGGGTTCTCTTTTGAGGCTACACGTTTAGTCGTACACGCCACACCAAATCCTTTCGAGTTATAACGTGTTGTTTAGGATATACAAGCTAATTTTGAACTATGTGTTATTTCTTCTCGTAAAGTTTAAGTGTTTCCAATAAGTATGTATTTGTCTTTACTCTGCAACACTGTATTTCCTTATAACGTGGTATTCCTACATATTCTTTCGGAAGAAAACTCTCCTGTGCGTTCTCTCTTGAGGCTACACGCTTAGACATACACGCACCACCAAAGCTTTTCGAGTTACAACATGTTGTTTAGGATAAACAAGATAATTTCGCACGATGCGGTATTTCCTTAAAACGTGGTTTTCTGACAAATTTTGACGAAAGAAAACTCTCCTGTGGGTTCTCTTTTGAGGCTACACGTTTAGACATACATGCCACACCAAATCTTGTCGAGTTACAACGTGTTGTTTAGGAGATACAAGCTAATTTTACATGATGCGTTATTTCTTCTCCTAAAGTGTTTCCAATAAGTACATATTTGTCTATACTCTGCAACACTGTATTTCCTTATAACGTGGTATTCTTACATATTCTTTCGAGAGAAAACTATCCTGTGCGTTCTCTTTGGAGGCTACACGCTTAGACATACACGCACCACCAAAGCTTTTCAAGTTACAACGTGTTGATTAGGAAAAACAAGATAATTTCGCATGATGCGGGATTTCCTTAAAACGTGGTTTTCTGACAAATTTTGACGTAAGAAAATTCACCTGTGGGTTCTCTTTTGAGGCTACACGTTTAGATGTACACACCACACCAAATATTTTTGAGTTACCACGTGTTGTTTCGGAGATACAAGCTAATTTTGTACCATGCGTTATTTCTTCTCTTAATGTGTTTCCAAAACGTATGTATTTGTCTTTACTCTGCAGCAATATGTTTCCTTATAACGTGGTATTCTTACATATTCTTTCGAGAGAAAACTCTCCTGTGCATTCTCTTTTGAGGCTACATGCTTAGACATACACGAACACCAAATCCTTTCGAGTTATAACGTGTTGTTTAGGATATACAAGCTAATTTTTTACTATGTTTTATTTCTTCTCGTAAAGTTTAAGTGTTTCCAATAAGTATTTATTTGTCTTTACTCTGCAACACTGTATTTCCTTATAAAGTGGTATTCCTACATATTCTTTCGGGAGAAAACTCTCCTGTGCGTTCTCTTTTGAGGCTACACGCTTAGACATATACGCAACACCAAAGCTTTTCGAGTTACAACATGTTGTTTAGGAAAAACAAGATAATTTCGCAGGATGCAGGATTTCCTTAAAACGTGGTTTTCTGACAAATTTTGACGAAAGAAAACTCTCCTGTGGGTTCTCCTTTGAGGCTACACGTTTAGTCGTTCACGCCACACCAAATCTTTTCGAGTTACAACGTGTTGTTTAGGAGATACAAGCTAAGTTTGCATGATGCGTTATTTCTTTTCGTAAAGTGTTTCCAAGAAGTACATATTTGTCTATACTCTGCAACACTGTATTTCCTTATAACGTGGTATTCTTACATATTCTTTCGAGAGAAAACTATCCCTTGCGTTCTCTTTGGAGGCTACACGCTTAGACATACACGCACCACCAAAGCTTTTCGAGTTACAACGTGTTGATTAGGAAAAACAAGATAATTTCCCACGATGCGGGATTTCCTTAAAAAGTGGTTTTCTGACAAATTTTGACGTAAGAAAATTCTCCTGTGGGTTCTCTTTTGAGGCTACACATTTAGACGTGCACGCCACACCAAATCTTTTTGAGTTACCACGTGTTGTTTAGGAGATACAAGCAAATTTTGTACCATGCATTATTTCTTCTCATAATATGTTTCCAATACGTATGTATTTGTCTTTATTCTGCAGCAATATATTTCCTTATAACGTGGTATTCTTACGTATTCTTTCGAGAGAAAACTCTCCTGTGCATTCTCTTTTGAGGCTACACGCTTACACATACACCCAACACCAAAGCTTTTCGAGTTACAATGTTTTGTTTATGAAAAACAAGATAATTGCGCACAATGCGGAATTTCCTTAAAACGTGTTTTTCTGACAAATTTTGACGAAAGAAAATTCTCCTGTGGGTTCTCTTTTGAGGCTACATGTTTAGACGTACACGCCACACCAAATCTTTTCGAGTTGCAACGTGTTGTTTAGGAGATACAAGCTAATTTTGTACGATGCGTTATTTCTTCTCCTAAAGTGTTTCCAATATGTACGTATTTGTCTTTACTCTACAACACTGTATTTCCTTATAACATGGTATTCGAACATATTCTTTCGAGAGAAAACTCTCCTGTGCATTCTCTTTTGAGGCTACACGCTTAGACATACACGCAACACCAAAGCATTTCGAGTTAGAACGTGTTGTTTAGGAAAAACAAGATAATTTCTCATGATGCGGGAATTCCTTAAAACGTGGTTTTCTGACAAATTTTGAGGAAAGAAAATTCTCCTGTGGGTTTTCATTTGAGGCTAAATGTTTAGACATACACGCCACACCAAATGTTTTCGAGTTACAACGTGTTCTTTAGGAGATACAAGCTAATTTTTTACGATGCATTATATCTTCTTGTAAAGTTTAAGTGTTTCCAAAAGAACGTAGTTATCTTTAATTTGCCACAATGTATTTCCTTATAACGTGGTATTCTTACATACTCGTTCGAGAGAAATCTCCCCTGTGCGTTCTCTTTTGAGGCTACATGCTTAGACATACACGCAACACCGAAGATTTTCGAGTTACAATGTGTTGTTTAGGAAAAACAAGATAGTTTCGCATGATGCGGGATTTCCTTAATAAGTGGTTTACTGACAAATTTTGAAGAAAGACAATTCTCCTGTGGGTTCTCTTTTGAGGCTACACGTTTAGACGTACATGCCACACCAAATCTTTTCGAGTTACAACGTGTTGTTTAGGAGATACAAACTAATCTTTTACGATGCGTTATTTCTTCTCATAGAGTGTTTCAAATACATACGTATTTGTCTTTACTCTGCAAAACTGTATTTCCTTATAATGTGGTATTCTTACATGTTCTTTCGAGAGAAAACTCTCCTGTGCGTTCTCTTTTGAGGCTAAACGCTTAGACATACACGCAACATCAAAGCTTTTCGAGTTACAACGTGTTGTTTAGGAAAAACAAGGTAATTTCGCACGATGAGTGATTTCCTTAAAACATGGATTTCTGACAAATTTTAACAAACAAAAATTCTCCTGTGGGTTCTCTTTTGAGGCTACACGTTTAGACGTACACGCCACACCAAATCTTTTCGAGTTACAATGTGCTGTTTAGGAGATCAAGCTAATTTTGTACGATGCGTTATTTCTTCTTGTAAAGTGTTTCCAATACGTACGTATTTGCCTTTAGTCTGCAACACTGTATTTCCTTATAACGTGGTATTCTTACATATTCTTTCGAGAGAAAACTCTCCTGTGCGTCCTCTTTTGAGGCTACACGCTTAGACATACACGCAACACCAAAGCTTTTCGCATTACAACGTGTTGTTTAGGAAAAACAAGATAATTTCGCACGATGAGGGATTTCCTTAATACGTGGTTTTCTGACAAATTTTGACAAAAGAAATTTCTCCTATTGGTTCTCTTTTGAGACTACACGTTTAGACGTACAGGCCACACCAAATCTTTTTAAGTTTCAACGTGTTGTTTAGGAGATACAGGCTAATTTGGTACGATGCGTTATTTCTTCTCATAAAGTTTTTCCAATAAGTAAGTATTTGTCTTTACTCTGCAACACTGTATTTCCTTATAAGGTGGTATTCTTACATATTTTTTCGAGAGAAAACTCTCCTGTGCATTTTCATTTGAGGCTACACGCTGAGACATACATGGAACACAAAAGCTTTTTGAGTTACAACGTGTTGTTTAGGAAGAACAAGATAATTTCTCACGATGCTGGATTTCCTTAAAACGTGGTTTTCTGACGAATTTTGACGAAAGAAAATTCTCCTGTGGGTTCTCTTTTGAGGCTAAACATTTAGACGTACACGCCACACCAAAACTTTTTGAGTTACAACTTGTTGTTTAGGAGATACAAGCTAATTTTTTAATGATGAATTATTTCTTCTCGTAAAGTTTAAGTGTTTCCAATACGTATGTATTTGCCTCTACTCTGCAACACTGTATTTCCTTATAACGTGGTATTCATACATATTCTTTCGAGAGAAAACTCTCCTGTGCGTTCTCTTTGGAGGCTACACACTTAGACATTCACGCAACACCAAAACTTTTCGAGTTACAACGTGTTGTTTAGGAAAAACAAGATAATTTCGCATGATGCGGGATTTCCTTAAAACGTGGTTTTCTGACAAATTTTGACGAAAGAAAATTCTCCTGTGGGTTCTGTTTTGAGGCTTCACGTTTAGACGTACACGCCACACCAAATCCTTTCGAGTTCTAACGTGTTGTTTAGGATATACAAGCTAATTTTGTACTATGTGTTATTTCTACTCATAAAGTTTAAGTGTTTCCAATAAGAATGTATTTGTCTTTACTCTGCAACACTGTATTTCCTTATAACGTAGTATTCCTACATATTCTTTCGGGAGAAAACTCTCCTGTGCGTTCTCTTTTGAGGCTACACGTTTAGACGTACACGCCACACCAAATCTTTTTGAGTTACAACTTGTTGTTTAGGAGATACAAGCTTATTTTTTAACGATGAATTATTTCATCTCTTAAATTTTAAGTGTTTCCAATATGTATATATTTGCCTCTACTCTGCAACACTGTATTTCCTTATAACGTGGTATTCTTACATATTCTTTCGAGAGAAAACTCTCCTGTGCGTTCTCTTTGGAGGCTACACGCTTAGACATTCATGCAACACCAAAGCTTTTCGAGTTACAACGTGTTGTTTAGGAAAAACAAGATAATTTCGCATGATGCGGGATTTCCTTAAAACGTGGTTTTCTGACAAATTTTGATGAAAGAAAATTCTTCTGTGGGTTCTCTTTTGAGGCTACACGTTTAGACGTACACACCACACCAAATCCTTTCGAGTTATAACGTGTTGTTTAGGATATATAAACTAATATTTACTATGTGTTATTTCTTCTCGTAAAGCTTAAGTGTTTCCAATAAGAATGCATTTGTCTTTACTCTGCAACACTGTATTATCTTATAACGTGGTATTCCTACATATTCTTTTGGAAGAAAACTCTCCTGTGCGTTCTCTTTTGAGGCTACATGCTTAGACATACACGCAACACCAAAGCTTTTCGAGTTACAACGTGTTGTTTAGGAAAAACAAGATAATTTCGCATGATGCGGGATTTCCTTAAAACGTGGTTTTCTGACAAATTTTGATGAAAGAAAATTCTTCTGTGGGTTCTCTTTTGAGGCTACACGTTTAGACGTACACGCCACACCACATCCTTTCGAGTTATAACGTGTTGTTTAGGATATACAAACTAATATTTACTATGTGTTATTTCTTCTCGTAAAACTTAAGTGTTTCCAATAAGAATGCATTTGTCTTTACTCTGCAACACTGTATTTCCATATAACGTGGTATTCCTACATATTCTTTTGGAAGAAAACTCTCCTGTGCGTTCTCTTTTGAGGCTACACGCTTAGACATACACGCAACACCAAAGCTTTTCGAGTTACAACGTGTTGTTTAGGAAAAACAAGATAATTTCGCATGATGCGGGATTTCCTTAAAACGTGGTTTTCTGACATATAGTGATGAAAGAAAATTCTCCTGTGGGTTCTCTTTTGAGGCCATACGTTTAGACGTACCGCCACACCTAATCTTTTCAAGTTATAACGTGTTGTTTAGGATATACAAACTAATTTTTACTATGTGTTATTTCCTCTCGTAAAGCTTAAGTGTTTCCAATAAGTATGCATTTGTCTTTACTCTGCAACACTGTATTTCCTTATAACGTGGTATTCCTACATATTCTTTCGGAAGAAAACTCTCCTGTGCCTTCTCTTTTGAGGCTACATGCTTAGACATACACGCAACACCAAAGCTTTTCGAGTTACAACATGTTGTTTAGGAAAAACAAGATAATTTCGCACGATGCGGTATTTCCTTAAAACGTGGTTTTCTGACAAATTTTGACGAATGAAAACTCTCCTGTGGGTTCTCTTTTGAGGCTACACCTTTAGACATACACGCCACACCAAATCTTGTCGAGTTAAAACGTGTTGTTTAGGAGATACGAGCTAATTTTGCATGATGCGTTATTTCTTCTCCTAAAGTGTTTCCAATAAGTACATATTTGTCTAAATTCTGCAACATTGTATTTCCTTATAACGTGGTATTCTTACATATTCTTTGAGAGAAAACTATCCTGTGCGTTCTCTTTGGAGGCAACACGCTTAGACATACACGCACCACCAAAGCTTTTCGAGTTACAACGTGTTGATTAGGAAAAACAAGATAATTTTGCACGATGCAGGATTTCCTTAAAACGTGGTTTTCTGACAAATTTTGACGAAAGAAAACTCTCCTGTGGGTTCTCTTTTGAGGCTACACTTTTAGACGTACAGGCCACACCAAATCTTTTCGAGTCACAACGTGTTGTTTAGGACATACAAGCTAATTTTGCAAGATGCGTTATTTCTCTCATAAAGTGCTTCCATTACGTACATATTTTACTTTACTCTGCCACACTGTATTTCCTTATAACGTGGTATTCTTACATATTCTTTCGAGAGAAATCTCTCCTGTGCGTTCTCTTTGGAGGCTATACGCTTAGATATTCACACAACACCAAAGCTTTTCTAGTTACAACATGTTGTTTAGGAAAAGCAAGATAATTTCGCATGATGCGGGATTCCCTTAAAACGTGGTTTTCTGAAAAGTGTTGAGGAAAGAAAATTCTCCTGTGGGTTCTCTTTTGAGGCTACACGTTTAGACGCACACGCCACACCAAATCCTTTCGAGTTATAACGTGTTTTTTAGGATATACAAGCTAATTTCGTACTATGTGTTATTTCTTCTCGTAAAGCTTAACTGTTTCTAATAAGTATGTATATGTCTTTACTCTGCAACACTGTATTTCCTTATAACGTGGTATTCCTACATATGCTTTCGGGAGAAAACTCCCCTGTGCGTTCTCTTTTGAGGCTACACCTTAGACGTACACGCCACACCAAATCTTTTTGAGTTACAACTTGTTGTTTAGGAGATACAAGCTAATTTTTTAAAGATGAATTATTTATTCTCGTAAAGTTTAAGTGTTTCCAATACGTATGTATTTGCCTCTACTCTGCAACACTGTATTTCCTTATAACGTGATATTCTTACATATTCTTTCGAGAGAAAACTCTCCTGTGTGTTCTCTTTGGAGGCTACACGCTTAGACATTCACGCAACACCAAAGCTTTTCGAGTTACAACGTGTTGTTTAGGAAAAACAAGATAATTTCGCATGATGCGGGATTTCCTTAAAACGTGGTTTTCTGACAAATTTTGACGAAAGAAAATTCTTCTGTGGGTGGTTTTTTGAGGCTGCACGTTTAGACGTACACGCCACACCAAATCCTTTCGAATTATAACGTGTTGTTTAGGATATACAAGCTAATTTTGTACTACGTGTTATTTCTTCTCATAAAGCTTAAGTGTTTCCAATAAGTATGTATTTGTCTTTACTCTGCAACACTGTATTCCCTTATAACGTGGTATTCTTACATATTCTTTCGAGAGAAAACTCTCCTGTGCGTTCTCTTTTGAGGCTACACGCTTAGACATACACGCAACACCAAAGCTTTTCGAGTTGCAACATGTTGTTTAGGAAAAACAAGATCATTTCGCACGATGCGGTATTTCCTTAAAACGTGGTTTTCTGACAAATTTTGACGAAAGAAAACTCTCCTGTGGGTTCTCTTTTGAGGCTACACGTTTAGACATACACGCCACACCAAATCTTGTCGAGTTACAACGTGTTGTTTAGCAGATACAAGCTAATTTTACATGATGCGTTATTTCTTCTCCTAAAGTGTTTCCAATAAGTACATATTTGTCTATACTCTGCAACACTGTATTTCCTTATAACGTGGTATTCTTACATATTCTTTCGAGAGAAAACTATCCTGTGCGTTCTCTTTGGAGGCTACACGCTTAGAAATACACGCACCACCAAAGCTTTTCGAGTTACAACGTGTTGATTAGGAAAAACAAGATAATTTCGCACGATGCGGGATTTCCTTAAAACGTGGTTTTCTGACAAATTTTGACGTAAGAAAATTCTCCTGTTGGTTCTCTTTTGAGGCTACACATTTAGATGTACACGCCACACCAAATCTTTTTGAGTTACCACGTGTTGTTTCGGAGATACAAGCTAATTTAGTACCATGCGTTATTTCTTCTCATAACGTGTTTCCAATACGTACTTATTTGTCTTTACTCTGTAGCAATATATTTCCTTATAATGTGGTATTCTTACATATTCTTTCGGGAGAAAACTCTTCTGTGCATTCTCTTTTGAGGCTACATGCTTAGACATACATGCAACACCAAATCCTTTCAAGTTATAACGTGTTGTTTAGGATATACAAGCTAATTTTTTACTATGTTTTATTTCTTCTCGTAAAGTTTAAGTGTTTCCAATAAGTATGTATTTGTCTTTACTCTGCAACACTGTATTTCCTTATAACGTGGTATTCCTACATATTCTTTGGGAGAAAACTCTCCTGTACGTTCTCTTTTGAGGCTACATTCTTAGACATATACGCAACATCAAAGCTTTTCGAGTTACAACATGTTGTTTAGGAAAAACAAGATAATTTCGCAGGATGCAGGATTTCCTTAAAACGTGGTTTTCTGACAAATTTTGACGAAAGAAAACCCTCCTGTGGGTTCTCCTTTGAGGCTACACGTTTAGTCGTTCACGCCACACCAAATCTTTTCGAGTTGCAACGTGTTGTTCAGGAGATACAAGCTAATTTTGCATGATGCGTTATTTCTTCTCGTAAAGTGTTTCCAATAAGTACATATTTGTCTATACTCTGCAACACTGTATTTCCTTATAACTGGTATTCTTACATATTCTTTCGAGAGAAAACTATCCTGTGCGTTCTCTTTGGAGGCTACACGCTTAGACATACACGCAACACCAAAGCTTTTCGAGTTACAACGTGTTGATTAGGAAAAACAGGATAATTTCGCACGATGCGGGATTTCCTTAAAATGTGGTTTTCTGACAAATTTTGACGTAAGAAAATTCTGCTGTGGGTTCTCTTTTGAGGCTACACATTTAGATGTGCACGCCACACCAAATCTTTTTGAGTTACCACGTGTTGTTTAGGAGATACAAGCAAATTTTGTACCATGCATTATTTCTTCTCATAATATGTTTCCAATACATATGTATTTGTCTTTACTCTGCAGCAATATATTTCCTTATAACGTGGTATTCCTACATATTCTTTGGGAGAAAACTCTCCTGTGCATTCTCTTTTGAGGCTACACGCTTACACATACACCCTAACACCAAAGCTTTTCGAGTTACAATGTTTTGTTTATGAAAAACAAGATAAATGCGCACAATGCGGGATTTCTTTAAAACGTGGTTTTCTGACAAATTTTGACGAAAGAAAATTCTCCTGTGGGTTCTCTTTTGAGGCTACATGTTTAGACCTACACGCCACACCAAATCTTTCGAGTTACAACGTGTTCTTTAGGAGATACAAGCTAATTTTTACGATGCGTTATTTCTTCTCCTAAAGTGTTTCCAATACGTACGTATTTGTCTTTACTCTACAACACTGAATTTCCTTATAACATGGTATTCGTACATATTCTTTCGAGAGAAAACTCTCCTGTGCATTCTCTTTTGAGGCTACACGCTTAGACATACACGCAACACCAAAGCATTTCCAGTTAGAACGTGTTGTTTAGGAAAAACAAGATAATTTCGCACGATGCGGGAATTCCTTAAAACGTGGTTTTCTGACAAATTTTGAGGAAATAAAATTCTCCTGTGGGTTTTCATTTGAGGCTAAACATTTAGACGTACACGCCACACCAAATGTTTTCGAGTTACAACGTGTTCTTTAGGAGATACAAGCTAATTTTTTACGATGCTTTATATCTTCTTGTAAAGTTTAAGTGTTTCCAAAAGGAACGTATTTATCTTTAATTTGCCACAATGTATTTCTTTATAACGTGGTATTCTTACATACTCGTTCGAGAAAAATCTCTCCTGTGCGTTCTCTTTTGAGGCTACATGCTTAGACATACACGCAACTCCAAAGATTTTCGAGTTACAATGTGTTGTTTAGGAAAAACAAGATAGTTTCGCATGATGCGGGATTTCCTTAATAAGTGGTTTTCTGACAAATTTTGAGGAAAGAAAATTCTCCTGTGGGTTCTCTTTTGAGGCTGCACGTTTAGACGTACATGCCACACCAAATCTTTTTGAGTTACAACGTGTTGTTTAGGAGATACAAACTAATTTTTTACGATGCGTTATTTCTTCTCATAGAGTGTTTCAAATACATATGTATTTGTCTTTACTCTGCAAAACTGTATTTCCTTATAATGTGGTATTCTTACATGTTCTTTCGAGAGAAAACTCTCCTGTGCATTCTCTTTTGAGGCTACACGCTTAGACATACACGCAACATCAAAGCTTTTCGAGTTACAACGTGTTGTTTAGGAAAAACAAGATAATTTCGCACGATGAGTGATTTCCTTAAAACATGGATTTCTGACAAATTTTACGAACAAAAATTCTCCTGTGGGTTCTCTTTTGAGGCTACACGTTTAGACGTACACGCCACACCAAATCTTTTCGAGTTACAATGTTTTGTTTAGGAGATACAAGCTAATTTTGTATGATGCGTTATTTCTTCTCATAAAGTTTTTCCAATAAGTATTTGTCTTTACTCTGCAACACTGTATTTCCTTATAACGTGGTATTCTTACATATTTTTTCGAGAGAAAACTCTCCTGTGCGTTCTCATTTGAGGCTACACGCTGAGACATACACGCAACAGCAAAGCTTTTCGAGTTACAACTTGTTGTTTAGGAAGAACAAGATAATTTCTCACGATGCGGGATTTCCTTAAAACGTGGTTTTCTGACAAATTTTGACGAAAGAAAATTCTCCTGTGGGTTCTCTTTTGAAGCTAAACGTTTAGACGTACACACCACACCAAATCTTTTTGAGTTGCAACTTGTTGTTTAGGAGATACAAGCTAATTTTTTTACAATGAATTATTTCTTCTCGTAAAGGTTAAGTGTTTCCAATACGTATGTATTAGCCTCTACTCTGCAACACTGTATTTCCTTATAACGTGGTATTCTTACATATTCTTTTGAGAGAAAACTCTCCTGTGCGTTCTCTTTGGAGGCTACACACTTAGACATTCAGGCAACACGAAAGTTTTTCGAGGTACAACGTGTTGTTTAGGAAAAACAAGATAATTTCGCATGATGGGGATTTCCTTAAAACGTGGTTTTCTGACAAATTATGACGAAAGAAAATTCTCCTGTGGGTTCTCTTTTGAGGCTGCATGTTTAGACGTACACGCCACACCAAATCCTTTCGAGTTCTAACGTGTTGTTTAGGATATACAAGCTAATTTTGTACTATGTGCTATTTCTTCTCGTAAAGCTTAAGTGTTTCCAATATGTATGTATTTGTCTTTACTCTGCAACACTGTATTTCCTTATAACGTAGTATTCCTACATATTCTTTCAGGAGAAAACTCTCCTGTGCGTTCTCTTTTGAGGCTACACGTTTAGACGTACACGCCACACCAAATCTTTTTGAGTTACAACTTGTTGTTTCGGAGATACAAGCTAATTTTTTAACGATGAATTATTTCTTCTCGTAAAGTTTAAGTTTTTCCAATATGTATATATTTGCCTCTACTCTGCAACACTGTATTTCCTTATAACGTGGTATTCTTATATATTCTTTCGAGAGAAAACTCTCCTGTGTGATCTCTTTGGAGGCTACATCCTTAGACATTAACGCAACACCAAAGCTTTTCGAGTTACAACGTGTTTTTTAGGAAAAACAACATAATTTCGCATGATGCGGGATTTCTTTAAACGTGGTTTTCTGACAAATTTTGACGAAAGAAAATTCTCCTGTGGGTTCTCATTTGAGGCTACACATTTAGACGTACACGCCACACCAAATCCTTTCGAGTTATAACGTGTTGTTTAGGGTATACAAACTAAATTTTACTATGTGTTATTTCGTCTCCTAAAGCTTAAGTGTTTCCAATAAGTATGCATTTGTCTTTACTCTGCAACACTGTATTTCCTTATAACGTTGTATTCCTACATATTCTTTCGGAAGAAAACTCTCCTGTGCATTCTCTTTTGAGCCTACACACTTAGACATACACGCACCACCAAAGCTTTTCGAGTTACACGTTGTTTAGGAAAACAAGATAATTTCGCACGATGAGGTATTTCCTTAAAACGTGGTTTTCTGACAAATTTAGACGAAAGAAAAGTCTCCTGTGGTTTCTCTTTTGAGGCTACACGTTTAGACATACACGCCACACCAAATCTTGTCGAGTTACAACGTGTTGTTTAGGAGATACAAGCTAATTTTGCATGATGTGTTATTTCTTCTCCTAAAGTGTTTCCAATAAGTACATATTTGTCTAAATTCTGCAACACTGTATTTCCTTATAACGTGGTATTCTTACATATTCTTTCGAGAGAAAACTATCCTGTGCGTTCTCTTTGGAGGCTACACGCTTAGACATACACGTACCACCAAAGCTTTTCGAGTTACAACGTGTTGATTAGGAAAAACAAGATAATTTCGCACGATGCGGGATTTCCTTAAAACGTGGTTTTCTGACAAATTTTGACGAAAGAAAACTCTCCTGTGGGTTCTCTTTTGAGGCTACACTTTTAGACGTACACGCCACACCAAACCTTTTCGAGTTACAACGTGTTGTTTAGGACATACAAGCTAATTTTGCAAGATGCGTTATTTCTCTCATAAAGTGCTTCCATTACATACGTATTTGTCTTTACTCTGCCACACTGTATTTCCTTATAACGTGGTATTCTTACATATTCTTTCGAGAGAAAACTCTCCTGTGCGTTCTCTTTGGAGGCTACACGCTTAGACATTCACGCAACACCAAAGCTTTTCGAGTTACAACGTGTTGTTTAGGAAAAACAAGATAATTTCACATGATGCGGGATTTCCTTAAAACGTGGTTTTCTGAAAACTTTTGACGAAAGAAAATTCTCCTGTGGGTACTCTTTTGAGGCTACACGTTTAGATGTGCACGCCACACCAAATCCTATCGAGTTATAACGTGTTGTTTAGGATATATAAGCTACTTTTGTACTATGTGTTATTTCTTCTCGTAAAGCTTAACTGTTTCCAATAAGTATGTATTTGTCTTTACTCTGCAACACTGTATTTCCTTATAACGTGGTATTCCTCCATATTCTTTCTGGAGAAAACTCCCCTGTGCGTTCTCTTTTGAGGCTACACGTTTAGACGTACACGCCACACCAAATCTTTTTGAGTTACAACTTGTTGTTTAGGAGATACAAGCTAATTTTTTTACGATGAATTATTTCTTCTCGTAAAGTTTAAGTGTTTACAATACGTATGTACTTGCCTCTACTCTGCCACACTGTATTTCCTTATAACGTGATATTCTTACATATTCTTTCAAGAGAAAACTCTCCTGTGCGTTCTCTTTGGAGGCTACACGCTTAGACATTCACCCAACACCAAAGCTTTTCGAGTTACAACGTGTTGTTTAGGAAAAACAAGATAATTTCGCATGATGCGGGATTTCCTTAAAACATGGTTTTCTGACAAATTTTGACGAAAGAAAAATCTCCTGTGGGTTCTCTTTTGAGACTACACGTTTAGACGTACACGCCACACCAAATCCTTTCGAGTTATAACGTGTTGTTTAGGAGATACAAGCTAATTTTGTACTATGTGTTATTTCTTCTCATAAAGCTTAAGTGTTTCCAATAAGTATATATTTGTCTTTACTCTGCAACACTGTATTTCCTTATAACGTGGTATTCCTACATATTCTTTCGGAAGAAAACTCTCCTATGCGTTCTCTTTTGAGGTTACACGCTTAGACATAAACGCACCACCAAAGCTTTTCGAGTTACAACATGTTTAGGATAAACAAGATAATTTCGCGTGATGCTGTATTTCCTTAAACGTGGTTTTCTGACAAATTTTGACGAAAGAAAACTCTCCTGTGGGTTCTCTTTTGAGGCTACACGTTTAGACATACACGCCACACCAAATCTTGTCGAGTTACAACATGTTGTTTAGGAGATACAAGCTAATTTTACATGATGCGTTATTTCTTCTCCTAAAGTGTTTCCAATAAGTACATATTTGTCTATACTCTGCAACACTGTATTTCCTTATAACGTGGTATTCTTACATATTCTTTCGAGAGAAAACTATCCTGTACGTTCTCTTTGGAGGCTACACGCTTAGACATACACGCACCACCAAAGCCTTTCGAGTTACAACGTGTTGATTAGGAAAAACAAGATAATTTCGCACGATGCGGGATTTCCTTAAAACATGGTTTTCTGACAAATTTTGACGAAAGAAAATTGTACTGTGGGTTCTCTTTTGAGGCTACACGTTTAGATGTGCACGCCACACCAAATCTTTTTGAGTTACCACGTGTTGTTTCGGAGATACAAGCTAATTTTGTACCATGCGTTATTTCTTCTCATAATGTGCTTCCAAAACGTATGTATTTGTCTTTACTCTGCAGCAATATGTTTCCTTATAACGTGGTATTCTTACATATTCTTTCGAGAGAAAACTCTCCTGTGCATTGTTTTTTGAGGCTACATGCTTAGATATACACGCAACACCAAATCCTTTCGAGTTATAACGTGTTGTTTAGGATATACAAGCTAATTTTGTACTATGTCTTATTTCTTCTCATAAAGTTTATGTGTTTCCAATAAGTATTTATTTGTCTTTACTCTGCAACACTGTATTTCCTTATAACGTGGTATTCCTACATATTCTTTCGGGAGAAAACTCTCCTGTGCGTTCTCTTTTGAGGCTACACGCTTAGACATATACGCCACACCAAAGCTTTTCGAGTTACAACATGTTGTTTAGGAAAAACAAGATAATTTCGCAGGATGCAGGATTTCCTTAAAACGTGGTTTTCTGACAAATTTTGCCGAAAGAAAGCTCTCCTGTGGGTTCTCCTTTGAGGCTACACGTTTAGTCGTTCACGCCACACCAAATCTTTTCGAGTTACAACGTGTTGTTTAGGAGATACAAGCTAAGTTTGCATGATGCGTTATTTCTTTTCGTAAAGTGTTTCCAATAAGTACATATTTGTCTATACTCTGCAACACTGTATTTCCTTACAACGTGGTATTCTTACATATTCTTTCGAGAGAAAACTATCCTGTGCGTTCTCTTTGGAGGCTACACGCTTAGACATACATGCACCACCAAAGCTTTTCGAGTTACAACGTGTTGATTAGGAAAAACAAGATAATTTCCCACGATGCGGGATTTCCTTAAAAAGTGGTTTTCTGACAAATTTTGACGTAAGAAAATTCTCCTGTGTGTTCTCTGTTGAGGCTACACATTTAGACGTGCACGCCACACCAAATCTTTTTGAGTTACCACGTGTTGTTTAGGAGATACAAGCTAATTTTGTACGATGCTTTATTTCATCTCGTAAAGTTTATGTGTTTCCAATACTTACGTATTTGTCTTTATTCTGCAACACTGTATTTCCTTATAACGTGGTATCCTTACAAATTATATCGAGAAAAAACTCTCCTGTGCGTTCTCTTTTGAGGCTACACACTTAAACATACACGCAACACCAAAGCTTTTCGAGTTACAACGTGTTGTTTAGGATTTCCTTAAAGCGGGATTTCCTTAAAACGTGGTTTTCTGAAAAATTTTGACGAAAGAAAATTCTCCTGTGGGTTCTCTTTTGAGGCTACACGTTTAGACGTACAGGCCACACCAAATCTTTTCGAGTTACAACGTGTTGTTTAGGAGATACAAACTAATTTTGTACGTTGCGTTATTTCTTCTTGTAAAGTGTTTCCAATACGTATGTATTTGCCTTTACTCTGCGACACTGTATTTCCTTATAAAGTGGTATTCTTACATACTCTTTCGAGAGAAAACTCTTTTGTGCGTTCTTTTTTGAGGCTACACGCTTAGACATACACGCAACACCAAAGCTTTTCGAGTTAAAACGTGTTGTTTAGGAAAAAGAAGATAATTGCGCATGATGCGGGATTTCCTTCAAACATGGGTTCTCTTTTGAGGGTACACGTTTAGACGTACAGGCCACACCAAAACCTTTCGAGTTATAACGTGTTGTTTAGGAGATACAAGCTAATTTTGTACTATTTGTTATTCCATGTTATATGGAAAAACAGTGTTGCAGAGTAAAGACAAATATGTACTTATTGGAAACACTTTACGAGAAGAAATAACACATGGTAAAAAATTACGTTGAAACGTGTAGCCTCAAAAGAGAACCCACAGGAGAATTTTATTCGTCAAAATATGTCGGAAAACCACGTTTTAAGGAAATCCCGCATCGTGCGAAATTATCTTGTTTTTCCTAAACAACACGTTGTAACTCGAAAAGCTTTGGTGTAACCAACACGTTGTAACTCGAAAATATTTGGTGTGGTGTTTACATCTAAATGCGTAGCCTCAAAAGAGAACCCACAGGAGAATTTTCTTTGGTCAAAATTTTTTCAGAAAACCACGTTTTAATGAAGTCCTGCATCATGAGAATTATCTTGTTTTTCCTAAACAACACGTTGTAACTCGAAAAGCTTTGGTGTTGCGTGTATGTCTAAGCATGTAGCCTCAAAAGAGAATGCACAGTAGAGTATTCTCTCGAAAGAATATGTAAGAATACCACGTTATAAGGAAATACAGTGTTGCAGAGTAAAGACAGATACTTACTTATTGGAAACACTTTACGAGAAGGAATAATACATCGTACAAAATTAGCTTGTATTTCCTAAACAAAAGGTTGTAACTCGAAGGATTTGGTGTGACGTGTAAGTTGAAACGTGTAGCCTCAAAAGAGAACCCACAGGAGAATTTTCTTTCGTCAAAATTTGACAGAAAACCACGTTTTAAGGAAATCCCGCATTGTGCGAAATTATCTTGTTTTTCCTAAACAACACATTGTAACTCGAAAAGCTTTGGTGTTGCGTGTATGTCTAAACGTGTGGCCTCAAAAGATAACGCACAGGAGAGTTTTCTCTCGAAAGAATATATAAGAATACCACGTCATATGGAAATACAGTGTTGCAGAGTAAAGACAAATACGTATATATTGGAAACATTTTACGAGAAGAAATAACGCATCGTACAAAATTAGCTTGTATCTCCTAAACAACACGATGTAACTCGAAAAGATTTGGTGTGGCGTGTACGTCTAAACGTGTAGCCTCAAAAGTGAAATTACAGGAGTATTTTTCTTTCGTCAAAATTTGTCAGAAAACCACGTTTTATGGAAATCCCGCATCGTGGAAATTATCTTGTTTTTCCTAAACAACACGTTGTAACTCGAAAAGCTTTGGTGCTGCGTGTATGTCTAAGCGTGTAGCCTCAAAAGAGAACGCACAGGAGAGTTTTCTCTCGAAAGAATATGTAAGAATACCGCGTTATAAGGAAATACAGTGTTGCAGAGTAAAGACAAATAAGTAAGTATTGGACACAATTTATGAGAAGAAGTAACGCATCGTAAAAAATAAGCTTGTATCTCCTAAACAACACGTTGTAACTCGAAAAGATTTGGTGTGACATGTACGTCTAAACATGTACCCTCAAAAGAGAACTCACAGGAGAATTTTCTTTCATCAAAATTTGTCAGAAAACACGTTTTATGAACTCTCGCATCGTGCAAAATTATCTTGTTTTTACTAAACAACACGGTGTAACTCGAAAAGCTTTGGTGTTGAGTGTTTGTCTAAGCGTGTAGCCTCAAAAGAGAATGCACAGGAGAGTTTTCTCTCGAAAGAATATGTAAGAATACCACGTTATAAGGAAATACAGTGTTGCAGAGTAAAGACAAATAAGTATATATTGGAAACACTTTAGGAGAAGAAATAACGCATCGTAAAAAATTTGCTTGTATCTCGTAAACAACACGTTGTAACTCGAAAAGATTTGGTGTGGCTCATACGTCTAAACGTGTAGCCTCAAAAGAGAACCCACAGGAGAACTTTCTTTCGTCATAATTTGTCAGAAAACCACGTTTTAAGGATATCCCGCATCGTGCAAAATTATCTTGTTTTTCCTAAACAACTCGTTGTAACTCGAAAAGCTTTGGTGCTGCGTGTATGTCTATGCGTGTAGCCACTTAAGAGAAGGCACAGGAGATTTTTCTCTCGAAAGAACATGTAAGAATACAACGTTATAAGGAAATACAGTGTTGCAGAGTAAAGACAAATACGTACTTATTGGAAACACTTTACGAGAAGAAATAATGCATCGTAAAAAATTACCTTGTATCTCCTAAACAACACGTGGTAACTCGAAAAGATTTGGTGTGGCGTGCACGTCTAAACGTGTAGCCTAAAAAAGGAACCAACAGGAGAATTTTCTGTCGTCAAAATTTGTCAGAACACCACGTTTTAAGGAAATCCCACATCGTGTGAACTTATCTAGTTTTTCATAAACAACACGTTGTAACTCGAAAGGTTTTGGTGTTGCTTGTATGTCTAAGTGTGTAGCCTCAAAAGGGAACGCACAGGATAGTTTTCTCTCGACAGAATATGTAAGAATACCACGTTATAAGGAAATACAGTGTTGCAGAGTAAAGACAAATACGTACGTATTGGAAACACTTTATGAGAAGAAATAACGCAGCGTACAAAATTAGCTTGTATCTCCTAAACAACACGTGGTAACTCGAAAGGATTTCATGTGGCGTGCACGTCTAAACGTGAAGCCTCAAAAGAGAACCCACAGGAGAATTTTCTTTAGTCAAAATTTGTCAGAAAACCACGTTTTAAGGAAATCCCGCATCGTGCGAAATTATCTTGTTTTTCATAAACATCACGTTGTAACTCGAAAAGCTTTGTTGTTGCCTGTATGTCTAAGTATGTAGCCTCAAAAGGGAATGCACAGGATAGTTTTCTCTTGAAAGAATATGTAAGAAAACCACGTTTTAAGAAATACAGTGTTGCAGAGTAAAGACAAATATGTACGTATTGGAAACACTTTACGAGAAGAATTAACGCATTGTACAAAATTAGCTTGTATTTCCTAAACAATACGTTGTAATTCGAAAACATTTGGTGTGGCGTGTACGTCTAAATATGTAGCCTCAAAAGAGAACACACAGGATAATTTTCTTTCGTCAAAATTTGTCAGAATCCACGTATTAAGGAAATCCCGCATTGTGCGAAATTATCTTGTTTTTCCTACACAACACTTCGTAACTCGAAAAGCTTTGGTGTTGCGTGTATGTATAAACTTGTGGCCTCAAAAGAGAATGCACAGGAGAGATTTCTCTCGAAAGAATATATAAGAATACCACGTTATAAGGAAATACAGTGTTGCAGAGTAAAGACAAATACGTATATATTGGAAACACTTTACGAGAAGTAATAACGCATCGTACAAAATTAGCTTGTATCTCCTAAACAACACGATGTAACTCGAAAAGATTTGGTGTGGCGTGTACGTCTAAACTTGTAGCCTCGAAAGAGAACTCACAGGAGAATTTTCTTTCGTCAAAATTTGTCAGAAAACCACGTTTTATGGAAATCCCGCATCGTGGAAATTATCTTGTTTTTCCTAAACAACACGTTGTAACTCGGAAAGCTTTGGTGCTGCGTGTATGTCTAAGCGTGTAGCCTCAAAAGAGAACGCACAGGAGTGTTTTCTCTTGAAAGAATATGTAAGAATACCACGTTATAAGGAAATACAGTGTTGCAGAGTAAAGACAAATAAGTACGTATTGGACACATTTTACAAGAAGAAATAACGCATCGTAAAAAATTAGCTTGTATCTCCTAAACAACACGTTGTAACTCGAAAAGATTTGGTGTGACGTGTACGTCTAAACGTGTAGCCTCAAAAGGGAACTCACAGGAGAATTTTCTTTCAACAAAATTTGTCAGAAAACACGTTTTAAGGAAATCTCGCATCGTGCAAAATTATCTTGTTTTTCCTAAACAACACGGTGTAACTCGAAAAGCTTTGGTGTTGAGTGTTTGTCTAAGCGTGTAGCCTCAAAAGAGAATGCACAGGAGAGTTTTCTCTCGAAAGAATATGTAAGAATACCACGTTATAAGGAAATACAGTGTTGCAGAGTAAAGACAAATAAGTACATATTGGAAACACTTTAGGAGAAGAAGTAACGCATCGTAAAAAATTTGCTTGTATCTCCTAAACAACACGTTGTAACTCGAAAAGATTTGGTGTGGCGTGTACGTCTAAACCTGTAGCCTCAAAAGACAACGCACAGGAGAACTTTCTTTCGTTAAAATTTGTCAGAAAACCACGTTTTAAGGATATCCAGCATCGTGAAAATTATCTTGTTTTTCCCAAACAACACGTTGTTACTCGCAAAGCTTTGGTATTGCGTGTATGTCTATGCGTGTACCCACTTAAGAGAACTCACAGGAGATTTTTCTCTCGAAAGAACATGTAAGAATACAACGTTATAAGGAAATACAGTGTTGCAGAGTAAAGACAAATACATACTTTTTGGAAACACTTTACGAGAAAAAATAACGCTTCGTAAAAAATTAGCTTGTATCTCCTAAACAACAAGTGGTAACTCGAAAAGATTTGGTGTGGCGTGCACGTCTAAACGTGTAGCCTCAAAAGAGAACCAACAGGAGAATTTTCTTTCGTCAAAATTTGTCAGAACACCACTTTTTACGGAAATCCCGCATCGTGCGAAATTATCTTGTTTTTCATAAACAACACGTTGTAACTCGAAAAGTTTTGGTGTTGCCTGTATGTCTAATTGTGTAGCCTCAAAAGGGAATGCACAGGATAGTTTTCTCGCGACAGAATATGTAAGAATACCACGTTATAAGGAAATACAGTGTTGCAGAGTAAAGACAAATATGTACGTATTGGAAACACTTTATGAGAAGAAATAAGGCATCGTACAAATTTAGCTTGTATCTCCTAAACAACACGTGGTAACTCGAAAGGATTTGGTGTGGCGTGCACGTCTAAACGTGAAGCCTCAAAAGAGAACCCACAGGAGAATTTTCTTTCGTCAAAATTTGTCAGAAAACCACGTTTTAAGGAAATCCCGCATCGTGCGAAATTATCTTGTTTTTCATAAACAACACGTTGTAACTCGAAAAGCTTTGGTGTTACCTGTATGTCTAAGTGTGTAGCCTCAAAAGGGAATGCACAGGATAGTTTTCTCTCGAAAGAATATGTAAGAAAACCACGTTTTAAGGAAATCCAGTGTTGCAGAGTAAAGATAAATACGTACATATCGGAAACACTTTACGAGAAGAATTAACGCATTGTACAAAATTAGCTTGTATCTCCTAAACAACACGTTGTAATTCGAAAAGATTTGGTGTGGCATGTACGTCTAAATATGTAGCCTCAAAAGAGAACACACAGGAGAATTTTCTTTCGTCAACATTTTTCAGAAAACCACGTTTTAAGCTAATCCCGCATCTTGCAAAATCATCTCCTTTTTCCTAAACAACATGTTGTAACTCGAAAAGCTTTGGTGTTGCGTGTATGTGTAAGGATGGAGCCTCAAAAGAGAAGGCACAGGAGAGTTTTCCCTCGAAAGAATATGTAATAATACCATGTTATAAGGAAATACAATTTTGCAGAGTAAAGACAAATAAGTACATATTGTAAACACTTTACGAGAAGTAATAACCCATCGTACAAAATTAACTTGTGTCTCCTAAACAATACGTTGTAACTCGAAAAGATTTGGCGTCACGTGTATGTCTAAATGTGTAGCCTCAAAAGAGAACCCGCAGGAGAATTTTCTTTCATCAAAATTTGTCAGAAACCACGTTTTACGGAAATCTCGCATCGTGCGAAATTATCTTGTTTTTCCTAAACAACACGTTGTAATTTGAAAAGCTTTGGTGTTGCGTGTATGTCTAAGCTTGTAGCCTCAAATGAGATTGCACAGGACAGTTTTCTCTCGAAAGAATATGTAAGAATACCACGTTATAGGCAAATATAGTGTTGCAGAGTAAAGACAATTAAGTACGTATTGGAAACATTTTAAGTGAAGAAATAACGCATCGTACTAAATTAGCTTGTATCTCCTAAACAACACGTTGTAACTCGAAAGGATTTGGTGTGGCTCATACCCCTACACGTAGAGCCTCAAAAAGAACCCACAGGAGATCTTTCTTTCGTAAAAATTTTTCAGAAAACCACGTTTTATGGAAATCTCGCATCATGCGAAATTATCTTGTTTTTCCTAAACAACACGTTGTAACTCGAAAAGCTTTGGCGTTGCGTGTATGTCTAAGCGTGTACCCCAAAAGAGAACGCACAGGAGAGGTTTCCCTCGAAAGAATATGTAAGAATACAACGTTATAAGGAAATACAGTGTTGCAGAGTAAAGACAATTAAGTACGTTTTGGACACACTTTACAAGAAGAAATAACGCATCGAAAAAAATTTGCTTGTATCTCCTAAACAACAAGTTATAACTCGAAAAGATTTGGTGTGGCGTGTACGTCTAAACCTGTAGCCTCAAAAGACAACGCAAAGGAGAACTTTCTTTCGTTAAAATTTGTCAGAAAACCACGTTTTAAGGAAATCCCGCATCGTGCGAAATTATCTTGTTTTTCATAAACAACACGTTGTAACTTGAAAAGCTTTGGTGTTGCCTCTATGTCTAAGTGTGTAGCCTCAAAAGGGAACGCACAAGATAGTTTTCTCTCGAAAGAATATGTAAGAATACCACGTTATAAGGAAATACAGTGTTGCAGAGTAAAGACAAATACGTACGTATTGGACACACTTTACGAGAAGAAATAAAGCATCGTACAAAATTAGCTTGTATCTCCTAAACAACACGTGGTAACTCGAAAGGATTAGGTGTGGCGTGCACGTCTAAACATGAAGCTTCAAAAGAGAACCAACAGAATAATTTTCTTTTGTCAAAATTTGTCAGAAAACCATGTTGTAAGGAAATCCAGCATCGTGCGAAATTATCTTGTTTTTTTAAAAACAACACGTTGTAACTCAAAAAGCTTTGGTGTTGCCTCTTTGTCTAAGTGTTTAGCCTCAAATGGGAATGCACAGGATAGTTTTCTCTTGAAAGAATATGTAAGAATACCACGTTAAAAGGAAATACAGTGTTGCAGAGTAAAGACAAATACGTACGTATTGGAAACACTTTACGAGAATTAAAGCATTATAAAAAATTAGCTTGTATCTCCTAAACAACACGTTGTAACTCGAAAAGATTTGGTGTGACGTGTACGTCTGAATATGTAGCCTCAAAAGAGAACCCAAAGGAGAATTTTCTTTCGTCAAAATTTTTCAGAAAACCAGGTTTTTAGGAAATCCCTCATCGTGCGAAATCATCTTCTTTTTCCTAAACAACATGTTGTAACTCGAAAAGCTTTGGTGTTGCGTGCTTCTCTAATCGTGTAGCCTCAAAAGAGAATGCACAGGACAGTTTTCCCTCGAAAGAATATGTAAGAATACCATGTTATAAGGAAATACAGTGTTGCAGAGTAAAAACAAATATGTACGTATTGGAAACATTTTACGAGAAGAAATAGCACATCGTAAAATATTTGCTTGTATCTCCTAAACAACACGCTGTAACTCAAAAATATTTGGTGTGGCTCGTACGGCTACACGTGTAGCCTCAAAGGAGAACCCACAGGAGAACTTTCTTTCGTCAAAATTTGTCAGAAAACCACGTTTTAAGGAAATCCCGCATCGTGCAAAATTATCTTGTTTTTCCTAAACAACACGTTGTAACTCGAAAAGATTTGGTGTTGCGTGTATGTCTGAGCATGTAGCCTCTAAAGAGAATGCACAGGAGAGTTTCTCTCGAAAAAACATGTAAGAATACAACGTTATAAGGAAATACAGTGTTGCAGAGTAAAGACAAATACATACGTATTGGAACAACTTTACGAAAAGAAATAACGCATCATACAAAATTAGCTTGTATCTCTTAAACAACACGTGGTAATTCGAAAGGATTTGGTGTGGCGTGCACGTCTAAATGTGTAGCCTCAAAAGAGAAGCCACAGGAGAATTTTCTTTTGTCAAAATTTGTCAGAAAACCACGTTTTAAGGAAATCCCGCATCGTGCAAAATTATCTTGTTTTCCATAAACAACACGTTGTAACTCGAAAAGCTATGGTGCTGTCTGTATGTCTAAGCGTGGAGCCTCAAAAGAGAAGGAAGAGGAGAGTTTTCTCTCGAAAGAATATGTAAGTATACCACGTTATAAGGAAATATAATGTTGCAGAGTACAGACAAATACTATTGGAAACACTTTAAGAGAAGAAATAATGCATCGTACAAAATTAGCTTGTATCTCCTAAACAACACGTTGTAACTCGAAAAAATTTGGTGTGGCTCTTACCTCTACACGTGTAGCCTCAAAAGAGAACCCACAGGAGAACTTTCTTTCGTCAAAATTTTTCAGACAACCACGTTTTATGGAAATCTCGCATCGTGCGAAATTATCTTGTTTTTCCTAAACGACACATTGTAACTCAAAAAGTTTGGCGTTGCGTGTATGTCTAAGCATGTAGCCTGTAAAGAGAACGCACAGCAGAGTTTTCTCTCGAAAGAATATGTAAGAATACAACGTTATAAGGAAATACACTGTTGCAGAGTAAAGACAAATAAGTACGTATTGGAAAACTTTACGAGCAGAAGTAACGCATCTTACAAAATTAGCTTGTACCTCCGAAACAACATGTTGTAACTCGAAAAGATTTGGTGTGCCGTGTATGTCTAAATGTGTAGCCTTAAAAGAGAACCCACAGGAGAATTGTCTTTCTTCAACATTTTTCAGAAAACCACGATTTAAGGAAATCCCGCATCGTGCGAAATCATCTTCTTTTTCCTAAGCAACATGTTGTAACTCGAAAAGCTTTGGTGTTGCGTGTATGTGTAAGCGTGGAGCCTCAAAAGAGAAGGCATAGGAGAGTTTTCTCTCGAAAGAATATGTAAGAATACCACGTTATAAGGAAGTACAGTGTTGCAGAGTAAAGACAATTAAGTACGTATTGGACACACTTTACAAGAAGAAATAACGCATTGAACAAAATTTGCTTGTATCTCCTAAACAACAAGTTATAACTCGAAAAGATTTGGTGTGGCGTGTACGTCTAAACCTGTAGCCTCAAAAGACAACGCACAGGAGAACTTTCTTTCGTTAAAATTTGTCAGAAAACCACGTTTTAAGGATATCCCGCATCGTGCAAAATTATCTTGTTTTTCCTAAACAACACGTTGTAACTCGAAAAGCTTTGGTGTTATGTGTATATCTAAGCGTGTAGACTCTAAAGAGAACGCACAGGAGAGTTTTCTCTCGAAAGAACATGTAAGAATACAATGTTATAAAGAAATACAGTGTTGCAGAGTAAAGACAAATACATACATATAGGAAACACTTACGAGAAGAAATAACGCATCGTACACAATTAGCTTGTATCTCCAAAACAACACGTGATAATTCGAAAGATTTCGTGTGGCGTGCACGGCTAAACATGTAGCCTCAAAAGAGAACCCACAGGAGAATTTTCTTTAGTCAAAATTTGTCAGAAAACCACGTTTTAAGGAAATCCCGCATCGTGCAAAATTATCTTGTTTTCCATAAATAACACGCTGTAACTCGAAAAGCTTTGGTGTTGCCTGTATGTCTAAGCGTGGAGCCTAAAAACAGAAAAGGCACAGGAGAGTTTTCTCTCGAAAGAATATGTAAGAATGCCACGTTATAAGGAAATATAATGTTGCAGAGTACAGACAAATACTATTGGAAACACTTTACGAGAAGAAATAAAGCAACGTACAAAATTAGCTTGTATCTCCTAAACAACACGTTGTAACTAGAAAAGATTTGGTGTGGCTCTTACCTCTACACGTGTAGCCTCAAAAGAGAACCCACAGGAGAACTTTCTTTCGTCAAAATTTTTCAGACAACCACGTTTTATGGAAATCTCGCATCGTGCGAAATTATCTTGTTTTTCCTAAACGACACATTGTAACTCAAAAAGCTTTGGCGTTGCGTGTATGTCTAAGCGTGTAGCCTCTAAAGAGAACGCACAGGAGAGTTTTCTCTCAAAAGAATATGTAAGAATACAACGTTATAAGGAAATACAGTGTTGCAGAGTAAAAACAGATAAGTACGTATTGGAAAACTTTACGAGCAGAAGTAACGCATCTTACAAAATTAGCTTGTATCTCCGAAACAACACGTTATAACTCGAAAAGATTCGGTGTGCCGTGTACGTCTAAACGTGTAGCCTCAAAAGATAACCCACAGGAGAATTTTCATTCTTCAACACTTTTCAGAAAACCACGTTTTAAGGAAATCCCGCATCGTGCGAAATCATCTTCTTTTTCCAAAGCAACATGTTGTAACTCGAAAAGCTTTGGTGTTGCGTGTATGTGTAAGCGTGGAGCCTCAAAAGAGAAGGCACAGGAGAGTTTTCTCTCAAAAGAATATGTAAGAATACCACGCTATAAGGAAATACAATTTTGTAGAGTAAGGACAAATAAGTACTTATTGGAATCACTTTATGAGAAGAAATAACGCATCGTACAAAATTAGCTTATATCTCCTAAACAACACGTTGTAACTCGAAAAGATTTGCTGTGACGTGTACGTCTAATCATGTAGCCTCAAAAGAGAACCCACAGGAGAACTTTCTTTCGTCAAAATTTTTCAGAAAACCACGTTTTATGGAAATCTAGCATCATGCGCAATTATCTTGTTTTTCCTAAACAGCATGTTGTAACTCGAAAAGCTTTGGCATTGCGTGTATGTCTAAGCGTGTAGCCCAAAAGAGAACGCACAGGAGACGTTTCCCTCGAAAGAATATGTAAGAATACCACGTTATAAGGAAATACAGTGTTGCAGAGTAAAGACAATTAAGCACGTATTTGACACACTTTACAAGAAGAAATAGCGCATCGAACAATATTTGCTTGTATCTCCTAAACAACAAGTTATAACTCGAAAAGATTTGGTGTGGCGTGTACGTCTAAACCTGTAGCCTCAAAGGACAACGCACAGGAGAACTTTCTTTCGTTAAAATTTGTCAGAAAATCACGTTTTAAGGAAATCCCGCATCGTGCAAAATTATCTTGTTTTTCCTAAACAACACGTTGTAATTCGAAAAGCTTTGGTGTTACGTGTATATCTAAGCGTGTAGCCTCTAAAGAGAATGCACAGGAGAGTTTTCTCTCGAAAGAACATGTAAGAATACAATGTTATAAGGAAATACAGTGTTGCAGAGTAAAGACAAATACGTACATATTGGAAACACTTTACGAGAAGAAATAACGCACCGTACAAAATTAGCTTATATCTCCTAAACAACACGTGATAATTCGAAAGGATTTCATGTGGCATGCACGTCTAAACATGTAGCCTCAAAAGAGAACCCACAGGAGAATTTTCTTTCGTCAAAATTTGTCAGAAGACCAAGTTTTAAGGAAATCCCGCATCGTGCAAAATTATCTTGTTTTTCATAAACAACACGTTGTAACTTGAAAAGCTTTGGTGTTGACTGTATGTCTAAGTGTGTAACCTCAAAAGGGAACGCACAAGATAATTTTCTCTCGAAAGAATGTGTAAGAATACCACGTTATAAGGAAATACAGTGTTGCAGAATAAAGACAAATACGTAAGTATTGGACACACTGTACGAGAAGAAATAAAGCATCGTACAAAATTAGCTTGTATCTCCTAAACAACACATGTAACTCGAAAGGATTAGGTGTGGCGTGCACATCTAAACGTGAAGCTTCAAAAGAGAACCAACAGAATAATTTTCTTTCGTCAAAATTTGTCAGAAAACCGTGTTGTAAGGAAATCCAGCATCGTGCGAAATTATCTTGTATTTTAAAAACAATACGTTGTAACTCAAAAAGCTTTGGTGTTGCCTGCATGTCTAAGTGTTTAGCCTCAAAAGGCAATGCACAGGATAGTTTTCTCTCGAAAGAATATGTAAGAATACCACGTTATAAGGAAATACAGTGTTGCAGAGTAAAGACAAATATGTACGTATTGGAAACACTTTACGAGAATTAATGCATTATAAAAAATTAGCTTGTATCTCCTAAACAACACATTGTAACTCGAAAAGATTTGGTGTGACGTGTACGTCTAAATATGTACCTCAATAAGAACCCAAAGGAGAATTTTCTTTCGTCAAAATTTTTCAGAAAACCAGGTTTTTAGGAAATCCCTCATCGTGCGAAATCATCTTCTTTTTTTTAAACAACATGTTGTAACTCGAAAAGCTTTGGTGTTGCGTGCTTGTCTAATCGTGTAGCCTCAAAAGAGAATGCACAGGACAGTTTTCCCTCGAAAGAATATGTAAGAATACCATGTTATAAGGAAATACAGTGTTGCAGAGTAAAGACAAATATGTACGTATTGGAAACACTTTACGAGAAGAAATAGCACATCGTACAATATTTGCTTGTATCTCCTAAACAACACGTTGTAACTCAAAAATATTTGGTGTGGCTCGTACGGCTACACGTGTAGCCTCAAAAGAGAACCCACAGGAGAACTTTCTTTCGTCAAAATTTGTCAGAAAACCACGTTTTAAGGAAATCCCGCATCGTGCAAAATTATCTTGTTTTTCCTAAACAACACGTTGTAACTCGAAAAGCTTTGGTGTTGCGTGTATGTCTGAGCATGTAGCCTCTAAAGAGAATGCACAGGAGAGTTTTCTCTCGAAAGAACATGTAAGAATACAACGTTATAAGGAAATACAGTGTTGCAGAGTAAAGACAAATACATACGTATTGGAACCACTTTATGAAAAGAAATAACGCATCATACAAAATTAGCTTGTATCTCTTAAACAACACGTGGTAACTCGAAAGGATTTGGTGTGGCGTGCACGTCTAAACGTGTAGCCTCATAAGAGAAGCCACAAGAGAATTTTCTTAAGTCAAAATTTGTCAGAAAACCACGTTTTAAGGAAATCCCGCATCGTGCAAAATTATCTTGTTTCCCATAAACAACACGCTGTAACTCGAAAAGCTTTGGTATTGCCTGTATGTCTAAGCATGGAGCCTAAAAACAGAAAAGGCACAGGAGAGTTTTCTCTCGAAAGAATATGTACGAATGCCACGTTATAAGGAAATATAATGTTGCAGAGTACAGACAAATACTATTGGAAACACTTTAAGAGAAGAAATAATGCATCGTACAAAATTAGCTTGTATCTCCTAAACAACACGTTGTAACTAGAAAAGATTTGGTGTGGCTCTTACCTCTACACGTGTAGCCTCAAAAGAGAACCCACAGGAGAACTTTCTTTCGTCAAAATTTTTCAGACAACCACGTTTTATGGAAATCTCGCATCGTGCGAAATTATCTTGTTTTTCCTAAACGACACATTGTAACTCAAAAAGCTTTGGCGTTGCGTGTATGTCTAAGCGTGTAGCCTCTAAAGAGAACGCACAGGAGAGTTTTCTCTCAAAAGAATATGTTAAGAATACAACGTTATAAGGAAATACAGTGTTGCAGAGTAAAGACAGATAAGTACGTATTGGAAAACTTTACGAGCAGAAGTAACGCATCTTACAAAATTAGCTTGTATCTCCGAAACAACACGTTGTAACTCGAAAAGATTCGGTGTGCCGTGTACGTCTAAACGTGTAGCCTCAAAAGATAACCCACAGGAGAATTTTCTTTCTTCAAAATTTTTCAGAAAACCACGTTTTAAGGAAATCCCGCATCGTGCGAAATCATCTTCTTTTTCCAAAGCAACATGTTGTAACTCGAAAAGCTTTGGTGTTGCGTGTATGTGTAAGCGTGGAGCCTCAAAAGAGAAGGCACAGGAGAGTTTTCTCTCAAAAGAATATGTAAGAATACCACGCTATAAGGAAATACAATTTTGTAGAGTAAGGACAAATAAGTACTTATTGGAATCACTTTATGAGAAGAAATAACGCATCGTACAAAATTAGCTTATATCTCCTAAACAACAGGTTGTAACTCGAAAAGATTTGGTGTGACGTGTACGTCTAAACATGTAGCCTCAAAAGAGAACCCACAGGAGAACTTTCTTTCGTCAAAATTTTTCAGAAAACCACGTTTTATGGAAATCTAGCATCATGCGCAATTATCTTGTTTTTCCTAAACAGCATGTTGTAACTCGAAAAGCTTTGGCATTGCGTGTATGTCTAAGCGTGTAGCCCAAAAGAGAACGCACAGGAGACGTTTCCCTCGAAAGAATATGTAAGAATACCACGTTATAAGGAAATACAGTGTTGCAGAGTAAAGACAATTAAGCACGTATTGGACACACTTTACAAGAAGAAATAGCGCATCGAACAATATTTGCTTGTATCTCCTAAACAACAAGTTATAACTCGAAAAGATTTGGTGTGGCATGTACGTCTAAACCTGTAGCCTCAAAGGACAACGCACAGGAGAACTTTCTTTCGTTAAAATTTGTCAGAAAATCACGTTTTAAGGATATCGCGCATCGTGCAAAATTATCTTGTTTTTCCTAAACAACACGTTGTAATTCGAAAAGCTTTGGTGTTACGTGTATATCTAAGCGTGTAGCCTCTAAAGAGAATGCACAGGAGAGTTTTCTCTCGAAAGAACATGTAAGAATACAATGTTATAAGGAAATACAGTGTTTCAGAGTAAAGACAAATACGTACATATTGGAAACACTTTACGAGAAGAAATAACGCATCATACAAAATTAGCTTATATCTCCTAAACAACACGTGATAATTCGAAAGGTTTTCATGTGGCATGCACGTCTAAACATGTAGCCTCAAAAGAGAACCCACAGGAGAATTTTCTTTCGTCAAAATTTGTCAGAAGACCAAGTTTTAAGGAAATCCCGCATCGTGCAAAATTATCTTGTTTTTCATAAACAACACGTTGTAACTTGAAAAGCTTTGGTGTTGACTGTATGTCTAAGTGTGTAACCTCAAACGGGAACGCACAAGATAGTTTTCTCTCGAAAGAATGTGTAAGAATACCACGTTATAAGGAAATACAGTGTTGCAGAATAAAGACAAATACGTACGTATTGGACACACTTTACGAGAAGAAATAAAGCATCGTACAAAATTAGCTTGTATCTCCTAAACAACACGTGTAACTCGAAAGGATTAGGTGTGGCGTGCACATCTAAACGTGAAGCTTCAAAAGAGAACCAACAGAATAATTTTCTTTCGTCAAAATTTGTCAGAAAACCGTGTTGTAAGGAAATCCAGCATCGTGCAAAATTATCTTGTATTTTAAAAACAACACGTTGTAACTCAAAAAGCTTTGGTGTTGCCTGCATGTCTAAGTGTTTAGCCTCAAAAGGCAATGCACAGGATAGTTTTCTCTCGAAAGAATATGTAAGAATACCACGTTATAAGGAAATACAGTGTTGCAGAGTAAAGACAAATACGTACGTATTGGAAACACTTTACGAGAATTAATGCATTATAAAAAATTAGCTTGTATCTCCTAAACAACACGTTGTAACTCGAAAAGATTTGGTGTGACCTGTACGTCTAAATATGTAGCCTCAAAAGAAAACCCAAAGGAGAATTTTCTTTCGTCAAAATTTTTCAGAAAACCAGGTTTTTAGGAAATCCCCCATCGTGCGAAATCATCTTCTTTTTCCTAAACAACATGTTGTAACTCGAAAAGCTTTGGTGTTGCTTGCTTGTCTAATCGTGTAGCCTCAAAAGAGAATGCACAGGAGAGTTTTCCCTCGAAAGAATATGTAAGAATACCATGTTATAAGGAAATACAGTGTTGCAGAGTAAAGACAAATATGTATGTATTGGAAACACTTTATGAGAAGAAATAGCGCATCGTACAATATTTGCTTGTATCTCCTAAACAACACGTTGTAACTCAAAAATATTTGGTGTGGCTCGTACGGCTACACGTGTAGCCTCAAAAGAGAACCCACAGGAGAACTTTCTTTCGTCAAAATTTGTCAGAAAACCACGTTTTAAGGAAATCCCGCATCGTGCAAAATTATCTTGTTTTTCCTAAACAACACGTTGTAACTCGAAAAGCTTTGGTGTTGCGTGTATGTCTGAGCATGTAGCCTCTAAAGAGAATGCACAGGAGAGTGTTCTCTAGAAAGAACATGTAAGAATACAACGTTATAAGGAAATACAGTGTTGCAGAGTAAAGACAAATACATACGTATTGGAACTACTTTATGAAAAGAAATAACGCATCATACAAAATTAGCTTGTATCTCTTAAACAACACGTGGTAACTCGAAAGGATTTGGTGTGGCGTGCACGTCTAAACGTGTAGCCTCAAAAGAGAAGCCACAGGAGAATTTTCTTTAGTCAAAATTTGTCAGAAAACCACGTTTTAAGGAAATCCCGCATCGTGCAAAATTATCTTGTTTTCCATAAACAAAACGCTGTAACTCGAAAAGCTTTGGTGTTGCCTGTATGTCTAAGCGTGGAGCCTAAAAACAGAAAAGGCACAGGAGAGTTTTCTCTCGAAAGAATATGTAAGAATGCCACGTTATAAGGAAATATAATGTTGCAGAGTACAGACAAATACTATTGGAAACACTTTAAGAGAAGAAATAATGCATCGTACAAAATTAGCTTGTATCTCCTAAACAACACGTTGTAACTAGAAAAGATTTGGTGTGGCTCTTACCTCTACACGTGTAGCCTCAAAAGAGAACCCACAGGAGAACTTTCTTTCGTCAAAATTTTTTAGACAACCACGTTTTATGGAAATCTCGCATCGTGCGAAATTATCTTGTTTTTCCTAAACGACACATTGTAACTCACAACGCTTTGGCGTTGCGTGTATGTCTAAGCGTGTAGCCTCTAAAGAGAACGCACAGGAGAGTTTTCTCTCAAAAGAATATGTAAGAATACAACGTTATAAGGAAATTCAGTGTTGCAGAGTAAAGACAGATAAGTAAGTATTGGAAAACTTTATGAGCAGAAGTAACGCATCTTACAAAATTAGCTTGTATCTCCGAAACAACACGTTGTAACTCGAAAAGATTCGGTGTGCCGTGTACGTCTAAACGTGTAGCCTCAAAAGAGAACCCACAGGAGAATTTTCTTTCTTCAAAATTTTTCAGAAAACCACGTTTTAAGGAAATCCCGCATCGTGCGAAATCATCTTCTTTTTCCAAAGCAACATGTTGTAACTCGAAAAGCTTTGGTGTTGCGTGTATGTGTAAGCGTGGAGCCTCAAAAGAGAAGGCACAGGAGAGTTTTCTCTCAAAAGAATATGTAAGAATACCACGTTATAAGGAAAAACAATTTTGCAGAGTAAGGACAAATAAGTACTTATTGGAATCACTTTATGAGAAGAAATAACGCATTGTACAAAATTAGCTTATATCTCCTAAACAACACGTTGTAACTCGAAAAGATTTGGTGTGACGTGTACGTCTAAACATGTAGCCTCAAAAGAGAACCCACAGGAGAACTTTCTTTCGTCAAAATTTTTCAGAAAACCACGTTTTATGGAAATCTAGCATCATGCGAAATTATCTTGTTTTTCCTAAACAACATGTAACTCGAAAAGCTTTGGCATTGCGTGTATGTCTAAGCGTGTAGCCCAAAAGAGAACGCACAGGAGACGTTTCCCTCGAAAGAATATGTAAGAATACCACGTTATAAGGAAATACAGTGTTGCAGATTAAAGACAATTAAGCACGTATTGGACACACTTTACAAGAAGAAATAACGAATCGAACAATATTTGCTTGTATCTCCTAAACAACAAGTTATAACTCGAAAAGATTTGGTGTGGCGTGTACGTCTAAACCTGTAGCCTCAAAGGACAACGCACAGGAGAACTTTCTTTCGTTAAAATTTGTCAGAAAACCACGTTTTAAGGATATCCCGCATCGTGCAAAATTATCTTCTTTTTCCTAAACAACACGTTGTAACTCGAAAAGCTTTGGTGTTACGTGTATATCTAAGCGTGTAGCCTCTAAAGAGAATGCACAGGAGAGTTTTCTCTCGAAAGAACATGTAAGAATACAATGTTATAAGGAAATACAGTGTTTCAGAGTAAAGACAAATACGTACATATTGGAAACACTTTACGAGAAGAAATAACGCATCGTACAAAATTAGCTTGTATCTCCTAAACAACACGTGATAATTCGAAAGGATTTCATGTGGCATGCACGTCTAAACATGTAGCCTCAAAAAAGAACCCACAGGAGAATTTTCTTTCATCAAAATTTGTCAGAACACCAAGTTTTAAGGAAATCCCGCATCGTGCGAAATTATCTTGTTTTTCATAAACAACACGTTGTAACTTGAAAAGCTTTGGTGTTGCCTGTATGTCTAAATGTGTAGCCTCAAAAGGGAACGCACAAGATAGTTTTCTCTCGAAAGCATGTGTAAGAATACCACGTTATAAGGAAATACAGTGTTGCAGAGTAAAGACAAATATGTACGTATTGGAAACACTTTACGAGAATTAATGCAATATAAAAAAATAGCTTGTATCTCCTAAACAACACGTTGTAACTCGAAAAGATTTGGTGTGACCTGTACGTCTAAATATGTAGCCTCAAAAGAGAACCCAAAGGAGAATTTTCCTTACCCAATGCATGTGTAAGAATACCACGTTATAAGGAAATACAGTGTTGCAGAATAAAGACAATTACGTACGTATTGGACACACTTTACGAGAAGAAATAAAGCATCGTACAAAATTAGCTTGTATCTCCTAAACAGCACGTGGTAACTCGAAAGGATTAGGTGTGGCGTGCACATCTGAACGTGAAGCTTCAAAAGAGAACCAACAGAATAATTTTCTTTCGTCAAAATATGTCAGAAAACCATGTTGTAAGGAAATCCAGCATCGTGCGAAATTATCTTGTATTTTAAAAACAACACGTTGTAACTCAAAAAGCTTTGGTGTTGCCTGTATGTCTAAGTGTTTAGCCTCAAAAGGCAATGCACAGGATAGTTTTCTCTCGAAAGAATATGTAAGAATACCACGTTATAAGGAAATACAGTGTTGCAGAGTAAAGACAAATACGTACGTATTGGAAACACTTTACGAGAATTAATGCATTATAAAAAATTAGCTTGTATCTCCTAAACAACACGTTGTAACTCGAAAAGATTTGGTGTGACCTGTACGTCTAAATATGTAGCCTCAAAAGAGAACCCAAAGGAGAATTTTCTTTCGTCAAAATTTTTCAGAAAACCAGGTTTTTAGGAAATCCCTCATCGTGAGAAATCATCTTTTTTTTCCTAAACAACATGTTGTAACTCGAAAAGCTTTGGTGTTGCGTGCTTGTCTAATCGTGTAGCCTCAAAAGAGAATGTACAGGACAGTTTTCCCTCGAAAGAATATGTAAGAATACCATGTTATAAGGAAATACAGTGTTGCAGAGTAAAGACAAATATGTAGGTATTGGAAACACTTTACGAGAAGATATAGCGCATCGTACAATATTTGCTTGTATCTCCTAAACAACACGTTGTAACTCAAAAATATTTGGTGTGGCTCATACGGCTACACGTGTAGCCTCAAAAGAGAACCCACAGGAGAACTTTCTTTCGTCAAAATTTGTCAGAAAACCACGTTTTAAGGAAATCCCGCATCGTGCAAAATTATCTTGTTTTTCCTAAACAACACGTTGTAACTCGAAAAGCTTTGGTGTTGCGTGTATGTCTGAGCATGTAGCCTCTAAAGAGAATGCACAGGAGAGTTTTCTCTCGAAAGAACATGTAAGAATACACCGTTATAAGGAAATACAGTGTTGCAGAGTAAAGACAAATACATACGTATTGGAACCACTTTACGAAAAGAAATAACGCATCATACAAAATTAGCTTGTATCTCTTAAACAACACGTGGTAACTCGAAAGGATTTGGTGTGGCGTGCACGTCTAAACGTGTAGCCTCAAAAGAGAAGCCACAGGAGAATTTTCTTTAGTCAAAATTTGTCAGAAAACCACGTTTTAAAGAAATCCCGCATCTTGCAAAATTATCTTGTTTTCCATAAACAACACGATGTAACTCGAAAAGCTTTGGTGTTGCCTGTATGTCTAAGCGTGGAGCCTCAAAAGAGAAGGCACAGGAGAGTTTTCTCTCGAAAGAATATGAAAGAATACCACGTTATAAGGAAATATAATGTTGCAGAGTACAGATAAATACTATTGGAAACACTTTAAGAGAAGAAATAATGCATCGTACAAAATTAGCTTGTATCTCCTAAACAACACGTTGTAACTCGAAAAGATTTGGTGTGGCTCGTACCTCTACACGTGTAGCCTCAAAAGAGAACCCACAGGAGAACTTTCTTTCGTCAAAATTTTTCAGACAACCACGTTTTATGGAAACCTCGCATCGTGCGAAATTATCTTGTTTTTCCTAAACGACACATTGTAACTCAAAAAGCTTTGGCGTTGCGTGTATGTCTAAGCGTGTAGCCTGTAAAGAGAACGCACAGGAGAGTTTTCTCTCGAAAGAATATGTAAGAATAAAACGTTATAAGGAAATACAGTGTTGCAGAGTAAAGACAAATAAGTACTTATTGGAAAACTTTACGAGCAGAAGTAACGCATCTTAAAAAATTTGCTTGTATCTCCGAAACAAAACGTTGTAACTCGAAAAGATTTGGTGTGCCGTTTACGTCTAAACGTGTAGCCTCAAAAGAGAACCCACAGGAGAATTTTCTTTCTTCAAAATTTTTCAGAAAACCACGTTTTAAGGAAATCCCGCATCGTGCGAAATCATCTTCTTTTTCCTAAGCAACATGTTGTAACTCGAAAAGCTTTGGTGTTGCGTGTATGTGTAAGCGTGGAGCCCCAAAAGAGAAGGCACAGGAGAGTTTTCTCTCGAAAGAATATGTAAGAATACCACGTTATAAGGAAATACAATTTTGCAGAGTAAAGACAAATAAGTACATATTGGAAACACTTTACAAGAAGAAATAACGCATCGTAAAAAATTAGCTTGTATCTCCTAAACAACACGTTGTAACTCGAAAAGATTTGGCGTGACGTGTAAGTCTAAGCGTGTAGCCTCAAAAGGGAACCCACAAGAGAATATTCTTTTATCAAAATTTGTCAGAAACCACGTTTTAAGGAAATATCGCATCGTGCGAAATTATCTTGTTTTTCCTAAATAACACGTTATAACTCAAAAATCTTTGGTGTTGCGTGTATGTCTAAGTGTGTAACCTCAAAAGAGAACGCACAGGATAGTTTTATCTCGAAAGAATATGTAAGAATACCACGTTATAAGGAAATACAATGTTGCAGAGTAAAGACAAATACGTACTTATTGGAAACACTTTAAGAGAAGAATTAACGCACCGTAAATAATTAGCTTGTATCTCCTAAACAACACGTTGTAACTCGAAAAGATTTGGTTTGGCATGTACGTCTAAACGTGTAGCCTCAAAAGAGAACCTACAGGAGAATTTCCTTTCTTCAAAAATTTTCAGAAAACCACGTTTTAAGGAAATCCCGCATCGTGCGAAATCATCTTCTTTTTCCTAAACAACATGTTGTAACTCGAAAAGCTTTGGTGTTGCGTGTATGTGTAAGCGTGGAGCTTCAAAAGAGAAGGCACAGGAGAATTTTCTCTCGAAAGAATATGTAAGAATACCACGTTATAAGGAAATACAATTTTGCAGAGTAAAGACAAATAAGTACATATTGGAAACACTTTACGAGAAGAAATAACGCATCATACAAAATTACCTTGTATCTCCTAAAAAACACGTTGTAACTTGAAAAGATTTGGTGTGACGTGTACGTCTAAAAGTGTAGCCTCAAAAGAGAACCCACGGGAGAATTTTATTTCATCAAAATTTGTCAGAAACCACGTTTTAAGGAAATCTCGCATCGTGCGAAATTATCTTGTTTTTCTTAAACAACACGTTGTAACTCGAAAACCTTTGGTGTTGCGTGTATGTCTAAGCGTGTAGCCTCAAAAGAGAACGCACAGGAGAGTTTTCTCTCGAAAGAATATGTAAGAATACCACGTTATAAGGAAATACAGTGTTTCAGAGTAAAGACAAATGCTATTGGAAACACTTTAAGAGAAGAAATAATGCATCGTACAAAATTAGCTTGTATCTCCTAAACAACACGTTCTAACTCGAAAAGATTTGGTGTGGCTCGTACCTCTACATGTGTAGCCTCAAAAGAGAACCCACAGGAGAACTTTATTTCTTCAAAATTTTTCAGACAACCACGTTTTATGGAAATCTCGCATCGTGCGAAATTATCTTGTTTTTCCTATACAGCACATTGTAACTCGAAAAGCTTTGGCGTTGCGTGTATGTCTAAGTGTGTAGCCTCTAAAGAGAACGCACAGTAGAGTTTTCTCTTGAAAGAATATGTAATAATACAACGTTATAAGGAAATAAAGTGTTGCAGAGTAAAGACAAATACGTACATATTGGAAACACTTTACGAGAAGAAATAACGCATCATACAAAATTAGGTTGTATCTCCTAAACAACACGTGGTAACTCGAAAGGAATTGGTGTGGCGTGTACGTCTAAACATGTAGCCTCAAAAGAAAACCCACTGAAGAATTTTCTTTCGTCAAAATTTTTCAGAAAACTACGTTTTAAGGAAATCCTGCATCGTGCGAAATTATCTTGTTTTTCATAAACAACACGTTGTAACTCGAAAAGCTTTGGTGTTGCCTCTTTGTCTAAGTGTGTAGCCGCAAAAGGGAAAGCACGGGATAGTTTTCTCTCGAAAGAATATGTAAGAATACCACGTTATAAGGAAATACAGTGTTGCAGAGTAAAGACAAATACGTAAGTCTTGGAAACACTTTACTAGAATAATTAACACATCCTAAAAAATTAGCTTGTATCTCCTAAACAACACGTTGTAACTCGAAAAGATTTGGTGTGGCATGTTCGTCTAAACGTGTAGCCTCAAAAGAGAACCCACAGGAGAATTTTCTTTCGTTAAAATTTTTCAGAAAACCACGTATCAAGGAAATCCCGCATCGTGCGAAATCATCTACTTTTTCCTAAACAACATGTTGTAACTCAAAAAGCTTTGGTGTTGCGTGTATGTGTACGCGTGTAGCCCCAAAAGAGAAGGCACAGGAGAGTTTTCTCTTGAAAGATTATGTAAGAATACCACGTTATAAGGAAATACAATTATGCAGAGTAAAGACAAATAAGTACATATTGGAAACCCTTTATGAGAAGAAATAACACAACGTACAAAATTAGCTTGTATCTCCTAAACAACACGTTGTAACTCGAAAAGATTTGGTGTGACATGTACGTCTAAACGTGTAGCCTCAACAGAGAACCCACAAGAGAATTTTCTTTCATCAAAATTTGTCAGAAACCAGGTTTTAAGTAAATCTCGCATCGTGCGAAATTATCTTGTTTTTCCTAAACAACACGTTGTAACTCGAAAAGCTTTGGGGTTGCATGTGTGTCTAAGCGTGTAACCTCAAAAGAGAATGCACAGGATAGTTTTATCTCGAAAGAATATGTAAGAATACCACGTTATAAGGAAATACAATGTTGCAGAGTAAAGACAAATACTTACATACTGGAAACACTTTACGAGACGAATTAACGCATCGAAAAAAATTAGCTTGTATCTCCTAAACAACACGTTGTAACTCGAAAAGATTTGGTATGGCATGTACGTCTAAACGTGTAGCCTCGAAAGAGAACCCACAGGAGAATTTTCTTTCTTCAAAATATTTCTGAAAACCAAGTTTTATGGAAATCCCGCATCATGCGAAATCATCTTCTTTTTCCTAAACAACATGTTGTAACTCGAAAAGCTTTGGTGTTGCGTGTATATGTAAGTGTGGAGCCTCAAAAGAGAAGGCACAGGAGAGTTTTCTCTCGAAAGAATATGCAAGAATACCACGTTATAAGGAAATACAATTTTGCAGAGTAAAGACAAATAAGTACTTATTGGAAACACTTTATGAGAAGAAATAACGCATCGTACAAAATTAGCTTGTATCTCCTAAACAACACGTTGTAACTTGAAAAGATTTGGTGTGACGTGTATGTCTCAACGTGTAGCCTCAAAAGAGAACCCACAGGAGAACTTTCTTTCGTCAAAATTTTTCAGAAAACCACGTTTTATGGAAATCTCGCATCGTGCGAAATTATCTTGTTTTTCCTAAACAACACGTTGTAACTCGAAAAGCTTTGGCGTTGCGTGTATGTCTAAGCGTGTAGCCCAAAAGAGAACGCACAGGAGAGTTTTCTCTCGAAAGAATATGTAAGAATACCACGTTATAAGGAAATACAGTGTTGCAGAGTAAAGACAATTAAGTACATATTGGAAACACTTTACGACAAGAAATAACGCATCGTACAAAATTAACTTGTATCTCCTAAACAACACGTTGTAACTCGAAAAGCTTTGGTGTTGCGTGTATGTCTAAGCGTGTAGCCTCAAAAGAGAACTCACAGGAGAGTTTTCTCTCGAAAGAATATGTAAGAATACCACGTTATAAGGAAATACAGTGTTGTAGAATAAAGACAAATACTTACATATTGGAAACACTTTACAAGAAGAAATAACGCATCGAAAAAATTTGCTTGTATCTCCTAAACAACAAGTTGTAACTCGAAAAGATTTGGTGTAGCGTGTACGTCTAAACCTGTAGCTTCAAAAGGCAATGCACAGGAGAACTTTCTTTCGTCAACATTTGTCAGAAAACCACGTTTTAAGGATATCTGCATCGTGCAAAATTATCTTTTTTTTCCTAAACAACACGTTGTAACTTGAAAAGCTTTGGTGTTGCGTGTATGTCTGAGCATGTCGCCTCTAAAGAGAATGCACAAGAAAGTTCTCTCGCAAGAACATGTAAGAATTCAACATTGTAAGGAAATACAGTGTTGCAGAGTAAAGACAAATACGTAAGTTTGGAAACACTTTACGAGAAGAAATAAAGCATCGTACAAAATTAGCTTGTATCTCCTAAACAACACGTGGTAACTCGAAAGGATTTGGTGTGGCGTGTACCTCTAAACGTGTAGCGTCAAAAGAGTACCCACAGGAGAATTTTCTTTCGTCAAAATTTGTAAGAATACCACGTTTTAAGGAAATCCCGCATCGTGCGAAATTATCTTGTTTTTCATAAACAACACATTGTAACTCGAAAAGCTTTGGTGTTGCCTGTATGTCTAAGTGTGTAGCCTCAAAATGGAACGCACAGGATAGTTTTCTATCGAAAGAATATGTAAGAATACCACGTTATAAGGATATACAATGTTGCAGAGTAAAGACAAATACGTATGTGTTGGAAACACTTTACGAGAAGAATAAACACATCGTGCAAAATTAGCTTGTATCTCCTAAACAACACGTTGTAACTCGAAAAGATTTGGTGTGGCATGTACGTCTAAACGTGTAGCCTCAAAAGAGAACCCACAGGAGAATTTTCTTTTGTCAAAATTTTCAGAAAACCACGTTTTAAGGATATCCCGCATCATGCGAAATCATCTTCTTTTTCCTAAACAACATGTTGTAACTCGAAAAGCTTTGGTGTTGCGTGTATGTGTAAGTGTGGAGCCTGAAAAGAGAAGGCACAGGAGAGTTTTCTCTCGAAAGAATATGTAAGAATACCACGTTATAAGGAAATACAATTTTGCAGGGTAAAGACAAATAAGTACTTATTGGAAACACTTTATGAGAAGAAATAACGCATCGTACAAATTCAGCTTTATCTCCTAAACAACACGTTGTAACTCGAAAATATTTGGTGTGACGTGTACGTCTAAACATGTAGCCTCAAAAGAGAACCCACAGGAGAACTTTCTTTCGTCAAAAATTTTCAGAAAACCACGTTTTATGGAAATCTTGCATCGTGCGAAATTATCTTGTTTTTCCTAAACAACACGTTGTAACTCGAAAAGCTTTGGCGTTGCGTGTATGTCTAAGCGTGTAGCCCAAAAGAAAACGCACAGGAGAGTTTTCCCTCGAAAGAATATGTAAGAATACCACGTTATAAGGAAATACAGTGTTGCAGAGTAAAGACAATTAATTACGTATTGGACACACTTTACAAGAAGAAATAACGCTTCATAAAAAATTAGCTTGTATCACCTAAACAACAAGTTGTAACTCGAAAAGATTTGGTGTGGCGTGTACTTCTAAACCTGTAGCCTCAAATGGCAATGCACAGGAGAACTTTCTTTAGTCAAAATTTGTCAGAAAACCACGTTTTAAGGATATCCCGCATCGTTTAAAATTATCTTGTTTTTCCTAAACAACACGTTGTAACTCGAAAAGCTTTGGTGTTGCGTGTATATCTAAGCGTGTAGCCTCTAAAGACAACGTACAGGAGAGTTTTCTCTCGAAAGAACATGTAAGAATACAATGTTATAAGGAAATACAGTGTTGCAGAGTAAAGACAAATATATACATATTGGAAACACTTTACAAGAAGAAATAACGCACCGTAAAAAATTAGCTTGTATCTCCTAAACAACACGCTGTAACTCGAAAAGATTTGGTGTGACATGTACGTCTAAAAGTGTAGCCTCAAACGAGAACCCACAGGAGAATTTTCTTTCATCAAAATTTGTCAGAAACCACGTTTTAAGGAAATATCGCATCGTGCGAAATTATCTTGTTTTTCCTAAACAACACGTTGTAACTCGAAAAGCTTTGGTGTTGCGTTTATGTCTATGCGTGTAGTCTCAAAAGAGAACGAACAGGAGAGTTTTCTCTCGAAAGAATATGTAAGAATACTACGTTATAAGGAAATACAGTGTTGCAGAGTAAAGACAACTACGTACCTATTGGAAACACTTTAAGAGAAGAAATAACGCATCGTACAAAATTAGCTTGTATCTCCTAAACAACACGTTGTAAGTCGAAAAGATTTGGTGTGGCTCGTACCTCTACACTTGTAGCCTCAAAAGAGAACCCACAGGAGAACTTTCTTTCGTCAAAATTTTTCAGAAAACCACGATTTATGGAAATCTCGCATCGTGCGAAATTATCTTGTTTTTCCTAAAGAACACATTGTAACTCGAAAATCTTTGGCGTTGTGTGTTTGTCTACGCGTTTAGCTCTAAAGAGAACGCACAGGAGAGTTTTCCCTCGAAATAATATGTAAGAATACCACGTTATAAGGAAATACAGTGTGGCAGAGTAAAGACAAATAAGTACGTATTGGAAACACTTTAGGAGAAGAAATAATGCATCCTTAAAAATTAGCTTGTATCTCCTAAACAACACGTTGTAACTCGAGAAGATTTGGTGTGGTGTGTATGTCTAAACGTGTAGCCTCAAAAAGAGAACCCACAGGAGAATTTTCTTTGGTCTTATTTGTCAGAAAACCACGTATTAATGAAATCCTGCATCGTGCGAAATTATCTTGTTTTTCCTAAACAACACGTTGTAACTCGAAAAGCTTTGGTGTTGCGTGTATGTCTCACCGTGTAGCCTCAAAAGACAACACACAGGAGAGTTTTCTCTCAAAAGAATATGTAAGAATACCACATTATAAGGAAATACAGTGTTTCAGAGTAAAGACAAATATGTACGTATTGGAAACCCTTAAACTTTAGGAGATGAAATAAAGCATCGTACAAAATTAGCTCGTATCACCTAAACAACACGTTGTCACTCGAAAAGATTTGGTGTGGTGTGTATGTCTAAACGTGTAGCCTCAAACAGAACAGATAGAATTTTCTTTCGTCAAAATTTTCAGAAAACCACATTTTAAGGAAATCCCGCATCGTGCGAAATTATCTTGTTTTTCTTAAACAACACGTTGTAACTTGAAAAGCTTTTGTGTTGTGTGTATTTCTCAGCGTGTAGCCTCAAAAGAGAACACACAGGAGAGTTTTCTTTCGAAAGAATATGTAAGAATACCACGTTATAAGGAAATACAGTGTTGCAGATTAAAGACAAATACGAATGTATTGGAAACCCTTAAACTTTACGAGATGAAATAAAGCATCGTACAAAATTAGCTCGTATCTCCTAAAAAACACGTTGTAACTCGAAAAGATTTCATGTGGTGTGTACGCCTAAACCTGTAGCCTCAAAAAGAGAACCCACAGGAGAATTTTCTTTGGTCTTATTTGTCAGAAAACCACGTATTATGGAAATCCTGCATCGTGCGAAATTATCTTGTTTTTCCTAAACAACACGTTGTAACTTGAAAAGCTTTGGTGTTGCGTGTATGTCTCACCGTGTAGCCTCAAAAGAGAACACACAGGAGAGTTTTCTCTCAAAAGAATATGTAAGAATACCACATTATAAGGAAATACAGTGTTTCAGAGTAAAGACAAATATGTACGTATTGGAAACCCTTAAACTTTACGAGATGAAATAAAGCATCGTACAAAATTAGCTCGTATCTCCTAAACAACACGTTGTAACTCGAAAAGATTTGGTGTGGCGTGTATGTCTAAACGTGTAGCCTCAAAGGAGAACCCATAGGAGAATTTTCTTTCGTCAAAATTTTCAGAAAACCACGTTTTAAGGAAATCCCGCATCGTGCGAAATTATCTTGTTTTTCTTAAACAACACGTTGTAACTCGAAAAGCTTTTGTGTTGCGTGTATTTCTCAGCGTGTAGCCTCAAAAGAGAACACACAGGAGAGTTTTCTTTCGAAAGAATATGTAAGAATACCACGTTATAAGGAAATACAGTGTTGCAGATTAAAGACAAATACGTATGTATTGGAAACCCTTAAACTTTACGAGATGAAATAAAGCATCGTACAAAATTAGCTCGTATCTCCTAAAAAACACGTTGTAACTCGAAAAGATTTCGTGTGGTGTGTACGTCTAAACCTGTAGCCTCAAAAAGAGAACCCACAGGAGAATTTTCTTTGGTCTTATTTGTCAGAAAACCACGTATTAAGGAAATCCTGCATCGTGCGAAATTATCTTGTTTTTCCTAAACAACACGTTGTAACTTGAAAAGCTTTGGTGTTGCGTGTATGTCTCACCGTGTAGCCTCAAAAGAGAACACACAGGAGAGTTTTCTCTCAAAAGAATATGTAAGAATACCACATTATAAGGAAATACAGTGTTTCAGAGTAAAGACAAATATGTACGTATTGGAAACCCTTAAACTTTACGAGATGAAATAAAGCATCGTACAAAATTAGCTCGTATCTCCTAAACAACACGTTGTAACTCGAAAAGATTTGGTGTGGCGTGTATGTCTAAACGTGTAGCCTCAAAGGAGAACCCATAGGAGAATTTTCTTTCGTCAAAATTTTCAGAAAACCACGTTTTAAGGAAATCCCGCATCGTGCGAAATTATCTTGTTTTTCTTAAACAACACGTTGTAACTCGAAAAGCTTTTGTGTTGCGTGTATTTCTCAGCGTGTAGCCTCAAAAGAGAACACACAGGAGAGTTTTCTTTCGAAAGAATATGTAAGAATACCACGTTATAAGGAAATACAGTGTTGCAGATTAAAGACAAATACGTATGTATTGGAAACCCTTAAACTTTACGAGATGAAATAAAGCATCGTACAAAATTAGCTCGTATCTCCTAAAAAACACATTGTAACTCGAAAAGATTTGGTGTGGCGTGTACGTCTAAACCTGTAGCCTCAAAAGAGAACACATAGGAGAATTTTCTTTCGTCAAAATTTTCAGAAAACCACGTTTTAAGGAAATCCAGCATCGTTCGAAATTATCTTGTTTTTCCTAAGCAATACGTAGTAACTCGAAAATCTTTGGTATTGCGTGGATGTCTAAGCGTGTAGCCTCAAAAGAGAACATACAGGAGAGTTTTCTCTTGAAAGAATATGTAAGAATACCACGTTATAAGGAAGTACAGTGTTGCAGAATAAAGACAAATATTTACGTATTGGAAACCCTTAAACTTTATGAGATGAAATAAAGCATTGTACAAAATTAGCTTGTATCTCCTAAACAACACGTTGTAACTCGAAAAGATTAGGTGTAGCGTGTACGTCTAAATGTGTAGCCTCAAAAGAGAACCACAGGACAATTTTCTTTCGTCAAAATTTGTCAGAAAACCACGTTTTAAGGAAATCCCACATCGTGAGAAATTATCTTGTTCTTCATAAACAATACATTGTAACTCGAAAAGCGTTGGTGTTGCGTGTATGTCTAAGCATGTAGCCTCAAAAGAGAAGGCACAGGAGAGTTTTCTCTCGAAAGAATATGTAAGAATACCACGTTATAAGGAAATACAGTGTTGCAGATTAAAGACAAATATGTACTTATTGGAAATACTTTACGAGAAGAAATAACGCATCGTAAAAAATTAGCTTGTATCTCCTAAACAACAGGTTGTAACTCAAAAAGCCTTGGTGTGGCGTGTACGTCTAAACGTGTAGCCTCAAAAGAGAACCCACAGGAGAATTTTCTTTGGTCAAAATTTGTCAGAAAACCATGTATTAAGGAAATCCCGCATCGTGCGAAATTATCTTGTTTATCCTAAACAACACGTTGTAACTCGAAAAGCTTTGGTGTTGCGTGTATGTCTAAGCGTGTAGCCTCAAAAGAGAACACACAGGAGAGTTTTCTCTCGAAAGAATAGGTAAGAATACCACTTTATAAGGAAGTACAGTGTTGCTGAGTAAAGACAAAAATGTGCATATTGGAAACCCTTAAACTTTACGAGATGAAATAAAGCATCGTAGAAAATTAGCTTGTAACTCCTAAACAACACGTTGTTACTCGAAAGGATTTGGTGTGGCCTGTACGTCTAAACGTATAGCCTCAAAAGAGAACCCACAGGACAATTTTCTTTATTCAAAATTTGGCAGAAATCCAAGTTTTAAGGAAATCCTGCATTGTGAGAAATTATCTTGTTCTTTCTAAACAACACGTTTTAACTCGAAAAGGTTATGTGTTGTATGTATATCTAAGCGTATAGCCTCAAAAGAGAACGCACAGGAGAGTTTTCTCTCGAAAGAATAAGTAAGAATACCACGTTATAAGGAAATACAGGGTTGCAAAGTAAAGACAAATACATATGTATTGGAAACACTTTATGAAATAACGCATCATGCAAAATTAGCTTGTATGTCCTAAACCACACGTTGTAACTTGAAAACATTTGGTGTGCCGTGTATGTCTAAACGTGTAGCCTCCAAAGAGAACCCCCAGTAGAATTTTCTTTCGCCAAAATTTTTCAGAAAACCACGTTTTAAGGAAATCCCGCATCATGCGAAATTATCTTGTTTTTCATAAACAACACATTGTAACTCGAAAAGTTTTGGTGTTGCATGTATGTCTAAGCGTTTAGCCTCAAAAGAGAACACACAGGAGAGGTTTCTCTCGAAAGAATATGTAAGAATACCACGTTTTAAGGAAACACAGTGCTGCAGAGTAAAGACAAATATGTAAGTAAGGGAAACACTTTACGAGAAGAAATAATGCATGGTACAAAATTAGCTTGTATCTCCTAAACAACACGATATAACTCAAAAAGATTTGGTGTGGCGTGTATGTCTAAACGTTTTGCCTCAAAGGAGAACCCACAGGAGAATTTTCTTTCGTCAAAATTTGTCAGGAAACCACGTTTTAAGGAAATCCCGCATCGTGCTAAATTATCTTGTTTTTCCTAAACAACACGTTGTAACTCGAAAAGCTTTGGTGTTGCGTGTATGTCTAAGCATGTAGCCTCAAAAGAGAACGCACAGGTGAGATTTCTCTCGAAAGAATATGTAAGGATACCACGTTATAAGGAAATACAGTGTTGCAGAGTAAAGACAAATACGTACATATTGGAAACACTTTATGAGAGAAATAACGCATCTTGCAAAATTAGCTTGTATGTCCTAAAGAACACGTTGTAACTCGAAAAGATTTGGTGTGGCGTGTACGTCTAAACGTGTAGCCTCAAAAGAGTACCCACAGGAGAGTTTTATTTCGTCAAAATTTTTCAGAAAACCACGTTTTAAGGAAATCCCGCATCGTGCGAAATTATGTTGTTTTTCATAAACAACATAAGTTGTAACTCGAAAAGCTTTGATGTTGCGTGTAAGTCTAAGCATGTAGCCTCAAAGGAGAATGCACAGGAGAGTTTTCTATCGAAAGAATATGCAAGAATACCACGTTATAAGGAAATACAGTGTTGCAGAGTAAAGGCAAATATGTACGTAATGGAAACACTTAAACTTTATGAGAAGAAATAACGCATCGTAAAAAATTAGCTTGTATCTCCTAAAAAACTCGTTGTAACTCGAAAGGATTTGGTGTGGCGTGTACGTCTAAATGTGTAGCATCAAAAGAGAACCCACAGGAGTATTTTCTTTCGTCAAAATTTGTCAGAAAACCACATTTTAAGGAAATCCTGCATCGTGCTAAATTATCTGGTTTTTCCTAAACAACACATTGTAACTCGAAAAGCTTTGGTGTTGCGTGTATGTCAAAGCGTGTAGCCTCAAAAGAGAACGCACAGGAGAGTTTTCTCTCGAAAGAATAGGTAAGAATACCACTTTATAAAGAAGTACAGTGTTGCTGAGTAAAGACAAAAACGTACATATTGGAAACCCTTAAACTTTACGAGATGAAATAAAGCATCGTACAAAATTAGCTTGTAACTCCTAAACAACACATTGTTACTCGAAAGGATTTGGTGTGGCCTGTACGTCTAAACGTGTAGCCTCAAAAGAGAACCCACAGGACAATTTTCTTTCTTCAAAATTTGTCAGAAAACCAAGTTTTAAGGAAATCCCGCATTGTGAGAAATTATCTTTTTCTTCCTAAACAACACGTTTTAACTCGAAAAGCTTAGGTGTTGTGTGTATATCTAAGCGTATAGCCTCAAAAGAGAACGCACAGGAGAGTTTTCTCTCGAAAGAATAAGTAAGAATACCACGTTATAAGGAAATACAGGGTTGCAAAGTAAAGACAAATACATATGTATTGGAAACACTTTATGAGAGAAATAACGCATCATGCAAAATTAGCTTGTATGTCCTAAACAACAAGTTGTAACTTGAAAACATTTGGTGTGCCGTGTATGTCTAAACATGTAGCCTCCAAAGAGAACCCCCAGTAGAATTTTCTTTCGTCAAAATTTTTCAGAAAACCACGTTTTAAGGAAATCCCGCATTGTGCGAAATTATCTTGTTTTTCATAAACAACACATTGTAACTCGAAAAGCTTTGGTGTTGCATGTATGTCTAAGCGTGTAGCCTCAAAAGAGAACGCACAGGAGAGGTTTCTCTCGAAAGAATATGTAAGAATACCACGTTATAAAGAAACACAGTGCTGCAGAGTAAAGACAAATACATAAGTAAGGGAAACACTTTACGAGAAGAAATAATGCATGGTACAAAATTAGCTTGTATCTCTTAAACAACACGATAAAACTCAAAAATATTTGGTGTGGCGTGTATGTCTAAACGTTTAGCTTCAAAGGAGAACCCACAGGTGAATTTTCTTTTGTCAAAATTTGTCAGAAAACCACGTTTTAAGGAAATCCAGCATTGTGCTAAATTATCTTGTTTTTCTTAACAACACGTTGTAACTCGAAAAGCTTTGGTGTTGCGTGTATGTCTAAGCATGTAGCCTCAAAAGAGAACGCACAGGAGAGTTTTCTCTCGAAAGAATATGTAAGGATGCCACGTTATAAGGAAATACAGTGTTGCAGAGTAAAGACAAATACATACATATTGGAAACACTTTATAAGAGAAATAACGCTTCTTGCCAAATTAGCTTGTATGTCCTAAACAACACGTTGTAACTCGAAAAGATTTGGTGTGGCGTGTACGTTTAAATGTGTAGCCTCAAAAGAGTACCCACAGGAGAGTTTTATTTCGTCAAAATTTGTCAGAAAACCACGTTTTAAGGAAATCCTGCATCGTGCGAAATTATGTTGTTTTTCATAAACAACACGTTGTAACTCGAAAAGCTTTGGTGTTGCGTGTTTGTCTAAGCATGTAGCCTCAAAGGAGAATGCACAGGAGAGTTTTCTATCGAAAGAATATGCAAGAAAACCACGTTATAAGGAAATACAGTGTTGCGGAGTAAAGGCAAATATGTACGTTATGGAAACACTTAAACTTCATGAGAAGAAATAACGCATCGTAAAAAATTAGCTTGTATCTCCTAAACAACACGTTGTAACTCGAAAAGATTTGGTGTGGCGTGTACGGCTAAATGTGTAGCCTCAAAAGAGAACCCACAGGAGTATTTTCTTTCCTCAAAATTTGTAAGAAAACCACATTTTAAGGAAATCCCGCATTGTGCTAATTTATCTTGTTTTTCCTAAACAACACATTGTAACTCGAAAAGCTTTGGTGTTACGTGTATGTCAAAGCGTGTAGCCTCAAAAGAGAATGCACAGGAGAATTTTCTCTCGAAAGAATATGTAAGAATACCATGTTATAAGGAAATACAGTGTTGCAGAGCAAAGACAAATACGTACTTATTGGAAACACTTTATGAGAGAAATAACGCATCTTGCAAAATTAACTTGTATGTCCTAAACAACATGTTGTAACTCGAAAAGAACGCACAGGAGAGTTTTCTCTCGAAAGAATATGTAAGAATACCACGTTATAAGGAAATACAGTGTTGCAGTGTAAAGACAAATACGTACTTATTTGAAACACTTAAACTTTAGGAGAAGAAATAAGGCATCGTACAAAATTAGTTTTGGTGTGGTGTGTACGTCTAAACGTGTAGCCTCAAAAGAGAACCCACAGGATAATTTTCTTTCGTCAAAATTTGACAGAAAACCACGTTTTAAGGAAATCCCTTATTGAGTACAACATGTTGTTTAGGAAAATCAAGATAATTTTGCACGATGCGGGATTTCCTTAATACGTGGTTTTCTGACAAATTTTGACCAAAGAAAATTCTCCTATGGGTTCTCTTTTGAGGCTACACATTTAGACGTACAGGCCACACCAAATCTTTTTAAGTTACAACGCGTTCTTTAGGAGATACAAGCTAATTTTGTGCGATGCATTTTTTCTTCTCGTAAAGTGTTTCCAATACGTGCGTATTTGTCTTTACTCTGCAACACTGTATTTCCTAATAACGTGGTATTCTTATATATTCTTTCGAGAGAAAACTCTCCTTTGCATTCTCTTTTGAGGCTACACGCTTAGAAATACACGCAACACCAAAGCTTTTCGAGTTACAACGTGTTGTTTAGGAAAAACAAGATGATTTCGCACGATGCGGGATTTCATTAAAACATGGTTTTCTGACAAATATTGACGAAAGAAAACTCTCCTGTGGGTTCTCTTTTGAGGCTACACGTTTAGACGTACATGCCACACCAAATACTTTCGAGTTACAACGTGTTGTTTAGGAGATACAAGCTAATTTTGCAAGATGCGTTATTTCTCTCATAAAGTGTTTCCAATACGTACGTATTTGTCTTTACTCTGCCACACTGTATTTCCTTATAACGTGGTATTCTTACATATTCTTTCGAGAGAAAACTCTCCTGTGCGTTCTCCTTTGGGGCTACACGCTTAGACATACACCCAACACCAAAGCTTTTTCAGTTATAACGTTTTGTTTAGGAAGAACAAGATAATTTCTCACGATGCGGGATTTCAGTAATACGTGGTTTTCTGACAAATTTAGACGAAAGAAAATTGTCCTGTGGGTTCTCTTTTGAGGCTACACGTTTAGACGTACAGGCCACACCAAATCTTTTCGAGATACCACGTGTTGTTTAGGAGATACAAGCTAATTTTGTACGATGCTTTATTTCATCTCATAAAATTTAAGGGTTTCCAATACATACATATTTGTCTTTACTCTGCAACACTGTATTTCTTTATAACGTGGTATTCTTACATATTCTTTCGAGAGAAAACTATCCTGTGCATTCTCTTTGGAGGCTACATGCTTAGACATACACGCAACACCAAAGCTTTTTGAGTTACAACGTGTTGATTAGGAAAAACAAGATAATTTCGCAAGATGCGGGATTTCCTTAAAACGTGATTTTCTGACAAATTTTGACGTAAGAAAATTCTCCTGTGGGTTCTCTTTTGAGGCTACACATTTAGACTACACGCCACAACAAATCTTTTTGAGTTACCTCGTGTTGTTTAGGAGATACAAGATAATTTTGTACCATGCGTTATTTCTTCTCATAATATGTTTCCAATACGTATGTATTTGTCTTTACTCTGCAGCAATATATTTCCTTATAACATGGTATTCTTACATATTCTTTCGAGAGAAAACTCTCCTGTGCATTCTCTTTTGAGGCTACACGCTTAGACACACACCCAACATCAAATCTTTTCGAATTACAATGTTTTGTTTATGAAAAACAAGATAATTGCGCACGATGCGGGATTTCCTTAAAACGTGGTTTTCTGACAAATTTTGACGAAAGAAAATTCTCTTGTGGGTTCTCTTTTGAGGCTACACGTTTAGAGGTACACACCACACCAAATCTTTTCGAGTTACAACGTGTTGCTTAGGATATACAAGCTAATTTTGTACCATGCGTTATTTCTTCTCATAAAGTTTTTCCAATAAGTAAGTATTTGTCTTTACTCTGCAACACTGTATTTCCTTATAACGTGGTATTCTTACATATTCTTTCGAGAGAAAACTCTCCTGTGCATTCTCTTTTGAGGATACACGCTTAGACATACACGCAACACCAAAGCATTTCGAGTTAGAACGTGTTGTTTAGGAAAAACAAGATAATTTCGCACGATGCGGGAATTCCTTAAAACGTGGTTTTCTGACAAATTTTGACGAAAGAAAATTCTTCTGAGGGTTTTCATTTGAGGCTACACGTTTAGACTTACACGCCACACCAAATCTTTTCGAGTTACAACGTGTTGTTTAGGAGATACAAGCTAATTTTTTACGATACTTTATATCTTCTCGTAAAGTTTAAGTGTTTCCAAAAGGTACGTATGTATCTTTAATTTGCCACAATGTATTTCCTTATAACGTGGTATTTTTACATACTCGTTCGAGAGAAATCTCTCCTTTCCGTTCTCTTTTGAGGCTACATGCTTAGACATACACGCAACATCAAAGATTTTCGAGTTACAATGTGTTGTTTAGGAAAAACAAGATAGTTTCGCACGATGTGGGATTTCCTTAATAAGTGGTTTTCTGACAAATTTTGACGAAAGAAAATTCTCCTGTGTGTTCTCTTTTGAGGCTACACGTTTAGACGTACACGCCACACCAAATCTTTTCGAGTTAACGTGTTGTTTAGGAGATACAAACTAATTTTTTACGATGCGTTATTTCTTCTCATAAAGTGTTTCAAATACATACGTATTTGTCTTTACTCTGCAAAACTGTATTTCCTTATAATTTTGTATTCTTACATGTTCCTTCGAGAGAAAACTCTCCTGTGCGTTCTCTTTTGAGGCTACACGCTTAAACATACAAGCAACATCAAAGCTTTTCGAGTTACAACATGTTGTTTAGGGAAAAAAAGATAATTTCGCACGATGAGTGATTTCCTTAAAACATGGTTTTCTGACAAATTTTAACGAAAAACAATTCTCCTGTGGGTTCTTTTTTGAGGCTACATGTTTAGACGTACATGCCACACCCAATCTTTTCGAGTTACAACGTGTTGTTTAGGAGATAGAAGCTAATTTTGTACGATGCGTTATTTCTTCTCTAAAGTGTTTCCAATACGTACGTATTTGCCTTTAGTCTGCAACACTGTATTTCCTTATAACGTGGTATTCTTATATCTTCTTTCGAGAGAAAACTCTCCTGTGCGTCCTCTTTGGAGGCTACACGCTTAGACATACACGCAACACCAAAGCTTTTCGCGTTACAACGTGTTGTTTAGGAAAAACAAGATAATTTCGCACGATGAGGGATTTCCTTAATACGTGGTTTTTTGACAAATTTTGACCAAAGAAAATTCTCCTATGGGTTCTCTTTTGAGACTACACGTTAAGACGTACAGGCCACACCACATCTTTTTAAGTTACAACGTGTTGGTTAGGAGATACAAGCTAATTTTGTACGATGCGTTATTTCTTCTCGTAAAGTTTTTCCAATAAGTAAGTATTTGTCTTTACTCAGCAACACTGTATTTCCATATAACATGGTATTCTTACATATTTTTTTCGAGAGAAAACTCTCCTGTGCATTCTCATTTGAGGCTACAGGCTTAGACATACAAGCAACAGCAAAGAGTTTCGAGTTACAACGTGTTGTTTAGGAAGAACAAGGTAATTTCTCACGATGCGGGATTTCCTTAAAACGTGGTTTTCTGACAAATTTTGACGAAAGAATATTCTCCTGTGGGTTCTCTTTTGAGGCTACACGTTTAGACGTACACGCCACAACAAATCTTTTTGAGTTACAACTTGTTGTTCAGGAGATACAAGCTAATTTTTTTACGATGCGTTATTTCTTCTCGTAATGTTTAAGTGTTTCCAATACGTATGTATTTGCCTTTCTTCTGCAACACTGTATTTCCTTATAATGTGGTATTCTTACATATTCTTTCGAGAGAAAACTCTCCTGTGCGTTCTCTTTGGAGGCTACATGCTTAGGCATTCACGCAACACCAAACTTTTCGAGTTACAACGTGCTGTTTAGGAAAAACAAGATAATTTCGCATGATGCGGGATTTCCTTAAAACGTGTTTTTCTGACAAATTTTGACAAAAGAAAATTCTCCTGTGGGTTCTCTTTTGAGGCTACAAGTTTAGACGTACACGCCACACCAAATCCTTTCGAGTTATAACGTGTTGTTTAGGATATACAAGCTAATTTTGTACTATGTTTTATTTCTTCTCGTAAAGTTTAAGTGTTTCCAATAAGTATGTATTTGTCTTTACTCCGCAACACTGTATTTCCTTATAACGTGGTATTCCTACATATTCTTTCGGGAGAAAACTCTCCTGTGCATTCTCTTTTGAGGCTACACGCTTAGACATATACGCAACACCAAAGCTTTTCGAGTTACAACATGTTGTTTAGGAAAAACAAGATAATTTCGCACGATGCAGGATTTCCTTAAAACGTGGTTTCCTGACAAATTTTGACGAAAGAAAACTCTCCTGTGGGTTCTCCTTTGAGGCTACACGTTTAGTCGTACACGCCACACCAAATCTTTTCGAGTTACAACGTGTTGTTTAGAAGATACAAGCTAATTTTGCATGATGCGTTATTTCTTCTCGTAAAGTGTTTCCTATAAGTACATATTTGTCTATACTCTGCAACACTGTATTTCCTTATAACGTGGTATTCTTACATATTCTTTCGAGAGAAAACTATACTGTGCGTTCTCTTTGGAGGCTACACGCTTAGACATACAAGCAACACCAAAGCTTTTCGAGTTACAACGTGTTGATTAGGAAAAACAAGATAATTTCGCACAATGAGGGATTTACTTAAAATGTGGTTTTCTGACAAATTTTGACGTAAGAAAATTCTCCTGTGGGTTCTCTTTTGAGGCTACACATTTAGACGTACACGCCACACCAAATCTTTTTGAGTTACCACGTGTTGTTTAGGAGATACAAGCAAATTTTGTACCATGCGTTATTTCTTCTCATAATATATTTCCAATACGTATGTATTTGTCTTTACTCTGCAGCAATATATTTCCTTATAACGTGGTATTCTTACATATTCTTTCGAGAGAAAACTCTCCTGTGCATTCTCTTTTGAGGCTACACGCTTACACATACACCCAACACCAAAGCTTTTCGAGTTACAATGTTTTGTTTATGAAAAACAAGATAAGTGCGCACAATGCGGGATTTCCTTAAAACGTGGTTTTCTGACAAATTTTGAGGAAAGAAAATTCTCCTGTGGGTTCTCTTTTGAGGCTACATGTTTAGACGTACACACCACACCAAATCTTTTCGAGTTACAACGTGTTGTTTAGGACATACAAGCTAATTTTGCACCATGCGTTATTTCTTCTCATAAAGTTTTTCCAATAAGTAAGTATTTGTCTTTACTCTGCAACACTGTATTTCCTTATAACGAGGTATTCTTACATATTCTTTCGAGAGAAAACTCTCCTGTGCGTTCTCATTTGAGGCTACACGCTTAGACATATACGCAACACCAAAGCTTTTCGAGTTACAACATGTTGTTTAGGAAAAACAAGATAATTTCGCACGATGCAGGATTTCCTTAAAACGTGGTTTCCTGACAAATTTTGACGAAAGAAAACTCTCCTGTGGGTTCTCCTTTGAGGCTACACGTTTAGTCGTACACGCCACACCAAATCTTTTCGAGTTACAACGTGTTGTTTAGAAGATACAAGCTAATTTTGCATGATGCGTTATTTCTTCTCGTAAAGTGTTTCCTATAAGTACATATTTGTCTATACTCTGCAACACTGTATTTCCTTATAACGTGGTATTCTTACATATTCTTTCGAGAGAAAACTATACTGTGCATTCTCTTTGGAGGCTACACGCTTAGACATACAAGCAACACCAAAGCTTTTCGAGTTACAACGTGTTGATTAGGAAAAACAAGATAATTTCGCACAATGAGGGATTTACTTAAAATGTGGTTTTCTGACAAATTTTGACGTAAGAAAATTCTCCTGTGGGTTCTCTTTTGAGGCTACACATTTAGACGTACACGCCACACCAAATCTTTTTGAGTTACCACGTGTTGTTTAGGAGATACAAGCAAATTTTGTACCATGCGTTATTTCTTCTCATAATATATTTCCAATACGTATGTATTTGTCTTTACTCTGCAGCAATATATTTCCTTATAACGTGGTATTCTTACATATTCTTTCGAGAGAAAACTCTCCTGTGCATTCTCTTTTGAGGCTACACGCTTACACATACACCCAACACCAAAGCTTTTCGAGTTACAATGTTTTGTTTATGAAAAACAAGATAAGTGCGCACAATGCGGGATTTCCTTAAAACGTGGTTTTCTGACAAATTTTGAGGAAAGAAAATTCTCCTGTGGGTTCTCTTTTGAGGCTACATGTTTAGACGTACACACCACACCAAATCTTTTCGAGTTACAACGTGTTGTTTAGGACATACAAGCTAATTTTGCACCATGCGTTATTTCTTCTCATAAAGTTTTTCCAATAAGTAAGTATTTGTCTTTACTCTGCAACACTGTATTTCCTTATAACGAGGTATTCTTACATATTCTTTCGAGAGAAAACTCTCCTGTGCGTTCTCATTTGAGGCTACACGCTTAGACATATACGCAACACCAAAGCTTTTCGAGTTACAACATGTTGTTTAGGAAAAACAAGATAATTTCGCACGATGCAGGATTTCCTTAAAACGTGGTTTCCTGACAAATTTTGACGAAAGAAAACTCTCCTGTGGGTTCTCCTTTGAGGCTACACGTTTAGTCGTACACGCCACACCAAATCTTTTCGAGTTACAACGTGTTGTTTAGAAGATACAAGCTAATTTTGCATGATGCGTTATTTCTTCTCGTAAAGTGTTTCCTATAAGTACATATTTGTCTATACTCTGCAACACTGTATTTCCTTATAACGTGGTATTCTTACATATTCTTTCGAGAGAAAACTATACTGTGCATTCTCTTTGGAGGCTACACGCTTAGACATACAAGCAACACCAAAGCTTTTCGAGTTACAACGTGTTGATTAGGAAAAACAAGATAATTTCGCACAATGAGGGATTTACTTAAAATGTGGTTTTCTGACAAATTTTGACGTAAGAAAATTCTCCTGTGGGTTCTCTTTTGAGGCTACACATTTAGACGTACACGCCACACCAAATCTTTTTGAGTTACCACGTGTTGTTTAGGAGATACAAGCAAATTTTGTACCATGCGTTATTTCTTCTCATAATATATTTCCAATACGTATGTATTTGTCTTTACTCTGCAGCAATATATTTCCTTATAACGTGGTATTCTTACATATTCTTTCGAGAGAAAACTCTCCTGTGCATTCTCTTTTGAGGCTACACGCTTACACATACACCCAACACCAAAGCTTTTCGAGTTACAATGTTTTGTTTATGAAAAACAAGATAATTGCGCACAATGCGGGATTTCCTTAAAACGTGGTTTTCTGACAAATTTTGACTAAAGAAAATTCTCCTGTGGGTTCTCCTTTGAGGCTACAGGTTTAGACGTACACGCCACACCAAATCTTTTCGAGTTACAACGTGTTGTTTAGGAGATACAAGCTAATTTTGTACCATGCGTTATTTCTTCTCATAAAGTTTTTCCAATAAGTAAGTATTTGTCTTTACTCTGCAACACTGTATTTACTTATAACGTGGTATTCTTACATATTCTTTCGAGAGAAAACTCTCCTGTGCGTTCTCATTTGAGGCTACACGCTGAGACATACACGCAACAGCAAAGCTTTTCGAGTTACAACGTGTTGTTTAGGAAAAACAAGATAATTTCGCACGATGCGGGAATTCCTTAAAACGTGGTTTTCTGACAAATTTTGACGAAAGAAAATTCTCCTGTGGGTTTTCATTTGAGGCTAAACGTTTAGACGTACACGCCACACCAAATGTTTTCGAGTTAAAACGTGTTGTTTAGGAGATACAAGCTAATGTTTTACAATGCTTTATATCTTCTTGTAAAGTTTAAGTGTTTCTAAAACGAACGTATTTATCTTTAATTTGCCACAATGTATTTCCTTATAACGTGGTATTCTTACATACTCGTTCGAGAGAAATCTCTCCTGTGTGTTCTTTTTTGAGGCTACATGCTTAGACATACACGCAACACCAAAGATTTTCGAGTTACAATGTGTTGTTTAGGAAAAACAAGATAGTTTCGCACGATGCGGGATTTCCTTAATAAGTGGTTTTCTGACTTATTTTGAGGAAAGAAAATTCTCCTGGGGGTTCTCTTTTGAGGCTACACGTTTAGACGTACATGCCACACCAAATCTTTTCGAGTTACAACGTGTTGTTTAGGAGATACAAACTAATTTTTTGCGATGCGTTATTTCTTCTCATAGAGTGTTTCAAATACCTACGTATTTGTCTTTAATCTGCAAAACTGTATTTCCTTATAATCTGGTATTCTTACATGTTCTTTCGAGAGAAAACTCTCCTGTGCGTTCTCTTTTGAGGCTACACGCTTAGACATACACGCAACATCAAAGCTTTTCGAGTTACAACGTGTTGTTTAGGAAAAACAAGATAATTTCGCACAATGAGTGATTTCCTTAAAATATGGATTTCTGACAAATTTTAACGAACAAAAATTCTCCTGTGGGTTCTATTTTGAGGCTACACGTTTAGACATACACGCCCCACCAAATCTTTTCGAGTTACAATGTGTTGTTTAGGAGATACAAGCTAATTTTGTAAGATGCGTTATTTCTTCTCGTAAAGTGTTTCCAATATGTACGTATTTGCCTTTAGTCTGCAACACTGTATTTCCTTATAACGTGGTATTCTTACATATTCGTTCGAGAGAAAACTCTCCTGTGCGTCCTCTTTTGAGGCTACACGCTTAGACATACACGCAACACCAAAGCTTTTCGCGTTTCAACGTGTTGTTTAGGAAAAACAAGATAATTTCGCGCGATGAGGGGTTTCCTTAATACGTGGTTTTCTGACAAATTTTGACAAAAGAAATTTCTCCTATTGGTTCTCTTTTGAGACTACACGTTTATACGTACAGGCCACACCAAATCTTTTTAAGTTTCAACGTGTTGTTTAGGAGATACAAGCTAATTTTGTACCATGCGTTATTTCTTCTCATAAAGTTTTTCCAATAAGTAAGTATTTGTCTTTACTCTGCAACACTGTATTTCCTTATAACGTGGTATTCTTACATATTCTTTCGAGAGAAAACTCTCCTGTGCGTTCTCATTTGAGGCTACCCGCTGAGACATACACACAACAGCAAAGCTTTTCGAGTTACAACGAGTTGTTTAGGAAAAACAAGATATTTTCTCACGAAGCGGGATTTCCTTAAAACGTGGTTTTCTGACAAATTTTGACGAAAGAAAATTCTCCTGTGGGTTCTCTTCTAAGGCTAAACCTTTAGACGTACACGCCACACCAAATCTTTTTGAGTTACAACTTGTTGTTTAGGAGAATCAAGCTAATTTTTTTACGATGAATTATTTCTTCTCGTAAAGTTTAAGTGTTTCCAATACATATGTATTTGCCTCTACTCTGCAACACTGTATTTCCATATAACGTGGTATTCTTACATATTCTTTCGAGAGAAAACTCTCCTGTGCGTTCTCTTTGGAGGCTACACACTTAGACATTCACGCAACACCAAAGCTTTTCGAGTTACAACGTGTTGTTTAGGAAAAACAAGATAATTTCGCATGATGCGGGATTTCCTTAAAACGTGGTTTTCTGACAAATTTTGACGAAAGAAAATTCTCCTTTGGATTCTCTTTTGAGGCTTCACGTTTAGATGTACACGCCACACCAAATCCTTTCGAGTTATAACGTGTTGTTTAGGATATACAAGCTAATATTGTACTATGTGTTTTTTCTTCTCGTAAAGCTTAAGTGTTTCCAATAAGTATGTATTTGTCTTTACTCTGCAACACTGTATTTCCTTATAACGTAGTATTCCTACATATTCTTTCGGGAGAAAACTCTCCTGTGCGGTCTCTTTTGAGGCTACACGTTTAGACGTACATGCCACACCAAATCTTTTATGAGTTACAACTTGTTGTTTCGCAGATACAAGCTAATTTTTTAACGATGAATTATTTCTTCTCGTAAAGTTTAAGTGTTTCCAATATGTATATATTTGCCTCTACTCTGCAACACTGTATTTCCTTATAACGTGGTATTCTTACATATTCTTTCGAGAGAAAACTCTCCTGTGCGTTCTCTTTGGAGGCTACACGCTTAGACATTCACGCAACACCAAAGCTTTTCGAGTTACAACGTGTTGTTTAGGAAAAACAAGATAATTTCGCATGATGCGGGATTTCCTTAAAACGTGGTTTTCTGACAAATTTTGATGAAACAAAATTCTCCTGTGGGTTCTCTTTTGAGGCTACACGTTTAGACGTACACGCCACACCAAATCCTTTCGAGTTATAACGTGTTGTTTAGGATATACAAACTAATTTTTACTATGTGTTATTTCTTCTCGTAAAGCTTAAGTGTTTCCAATAAGTATGCATTTGTCTTTACTCTGCAACACTGTATTTCCTTATAACGTGGTATTCCTACATATTCTTTCGGAAGAAAACTCTCCTGTACGTTCTCTTTTGAGGCTACACGCTTAGACATACATGCAACACCAAAGCTTTTCGAGTTACAACATGTTGTTTAGGAAAAACAAGATAATTTCGCACGATGCGGTATTTCCTTAAAATGTGGTTTTCTAACAAATTTTGACGAAAGAACACTCTCCTGTGGGTTCTCTTTTGAGGCTACACGTTTAGACATACACGCCACACCAAATCTTGTCGAGTTACAACGTGTTGTTTAGGAGATACAAGCTAATTTTGCATGATGCGTTATTTCTTCTCCTAAAGTGTTTCCAATAAGTACGTATTTGTCAAAACTCTGCAACACTGTATTTCCTTATAACGTGGTATTCTTACATATTCTTTCGAGAGAAAACTATCCTGTGCGTTCTGTTTGGAGGCTACACGCTTAGACATACACGCAACACCAAAGCTTTTCGAGTTACAGCGTGTTGATTTGGAAAAACAAGATAATTTCGCACGATGCGGGATTTCTTTAAAACGTAGTTTTCTGACAAATTTTGACGTAAGAAAATTCTCCTGTGGGTTCTCTTTTGAGGCTACACGTTTAGATGTACATGCCACACCAAATCATTTTGAGTTACCACGTGTTGTTTCGGAGATACAAGCTAATTTTTACCATGCGTTATTTCTTCTCATAATGTGTTTCCAATACGTACGTATTTGTCTTTACTCTGCAGCAATATATTTCCTTGTAACGTGGTATTCTTACATATTCCTTCGAGAGAAAACTCTACTGTGCATTCCCTTTTGAGACTACACACTTAGGCATACACGCAACACCAAAGCTTTTCTAGTTTCCACGTGTTGATAAGGAAAAACAATATAATTTCACAGGATGCGGGATTTACTTAAAACGTGGTTTTCTGACAAATTTTGAGGAAAGAAAACTCTCCTGTCGGTTCTCTTTTGAGGCTACACTTTTAGACGTACACGCCACACCAAATCTTTTCGAGTTACAACGTGTTGTTTAGGACATACAAGCTAATTTTGCAAGATGCGTTATTTCTCTCATAAAGTGCTTCCATTATGTACGTATTTGTCTTCACTCTGCCACACTGTATTTCCTTATAACGTGGTATTCTTACATATTCTTTCGAGAGAAAATTCTCCTGTGGGTTCTCTTTTGAGGCTACACCTTTAGATGTAAACACTACACCAAATCCTTTCGAGTTACAACGTGTTGTTCAGGAGATACAAACTAATTTTTTACTTTGCGTTATTTCTTCTCGTAATGTGTTTCCAATACGTACATATTTGTCTTTACTCTGCAACACTGTTTTTCCATATAACGTGGTATTCTTACATATTCTTTCGAGAGAAAACTCTCCTGTGCGTTCTCTTTTGAGGCTACATTCTTAGACATACACCCAATACCAAAGCTTTTCGAGTTACAACGTGTTGTTTAGGAAAAACAAGATAATTTCTCAAGATGTGGGATTTCCTTAAAACGTGGTTTTCTGACAAATTTTGACCAAAGAAAATTCTCTTGTGGGTTCTCTTATAAGGCTACACGTTTAGACGTACACGCCACACCAAATCTTTTCGAGTTACGACGTGTTGTTTAGGAGAAACAAGCTAATTTTATACGATGTGATATTTCGTCTTGTAAACTGTTTCCAATACATATGTATTTGTCTTTATTCTGCAACACTGTCTTTCCTTATAACTTGGTATTCTTACATATTCTTTCGAGAGAAAACTCTCCTGTGCGTTCACTTTTGAGGCTACACGCTTAGACATACACGCTACACCAAAGCTTTTCGAGTTACAACTTGTTGATTAGGAAAAACAAGATAATTTCGCACGATGCGGGATTTCCTTAAAATGTGGTTTTCTGACAAATTTTGACCAAAGAAAATTCTCCTGTGTATTCTCTTTAGAGGCTACACGTTTAGACGTACACGCCACAGCAAATCTTTTCGAGTTACAACGTGCTTTTTAGGAAATACAAGCTAATTTTGTACAATGCATTACTTCTTCTTGTAAAGTGATTCCATATGTATGTATCTGTCTTTACTCTGCAACACTGTATTTCCTTATAACGTGGTATTCTTACATATTCTTTCTAGAGAAAACTCTCCTGTGCGTTCTCTTTTGAGGCTACACGCTTAGACATGCACACAGCACCAACGCTTTTCGAGTCACAACGTGTTGTTTAGGAAAAACAAGATAATTTCGCACGAAGTGAGATTTCCTTAATACATGGTTTTCTGACAAATTTTGACCAAAGAAAATTCTCCTGTGGGTTCTCTTTTGAGGCTAAACGTTTAGAAGTACACACCACACCAAATTTTTTCGAGTTACAACGTGTTGTTTAGGAGATACAAGCTAATTTTGTACGATGCGTTATTTCTTCTCGTAAAGTGTTTCCAATACGTATGTATTTGTCTTTACTCTGCAACATTGTATTTCCTTATAACGTGGTATTCTTATATATTCTTTCGAGAGAAAACTCTCCTGTGCGTTCTCTTTGAGGCCACATGTTTAGAACGACACGCAACACCAAAGCTTTTCGAGTTAAAACGTGTTGTTTAGGAAGAACAAGATAATTTCGCACGATGCGGGATTTCCTTAAAACGTGGTTTTCTGACAAATTTTGACGAAAGAAAATTCTCCTGTGGGTTCTCTTTTGAGTCTACACGTTTCAACGTACATGCCACACCAAATCTCTTCGAGTTACAACGTGTTGTTTAGGAAATACAAGCTAATTTTGTACGATGTATTATTCCTTCTCGTAAAGTGTTTCCAATACGTATGTATCTGTCTTTACTCTGCAACACTATATTTCCTTATAACGTGGTATTCTTACATATTCTTTCGAGAGAATACTCTACTGTGCGTTCTCTTTTAGGCTACACGCTTAGACATACACGCAACACCAAATCTTTTCGAGTTACAACGTGTTTTTTAGGAGATACAAGCTAATTTTTTACGATACTTTATATCTTCTCGTAAAGTTTAAGTGTTTCCAAAAGGTACGTATGTATCTTTAATTTGCCACAATGTATTTCCTTATAACGTGGTATTTTTACATACTCGTTCGAGAGAAATCTCTCCTTTCCGTTCTCTTTTGAGGCTACATGCTTAGACATACACGCAACATCAAAGATTTTCGAGTTACAATGTGTTGTTTAGGAAAAACAAGATAGTTTCGCACAATGTGGGATTTCCTTAATAAGTGGTTTTCTGACAAATTTTGACGAAAGAAAATTCTCCTGTGTGTTCTCTTTTGAGGCTACACGTTTAGACGTACACGCCACACCAAATCTTTTCAAGTTAACGTGTTGTTTAGGAGATACAACCTAATTTTTTACGATGCGTTATTTCTTCTCATAAAGTGTTTCAAATACATACGTATTTGTCTTTACTCTGCAAAACTGTATTTCCTTATAATGTTGTATTCTTACATGTTCCTTCAAGAGAAAACTCTCCTGTGCGTTCTCTTTTGAGGCTACACGCTTAGACATACAAGCAACATCAAAGCTTTTCGAGTTACAACATGTTGTTTAGGAAAAAAAAAGATAATTTCGCACGATGAGTGATTTCCTTAAAACATGGTTTTCTGACAAATTTTAACGAAAAACAATTCTCCTGTGGGTTCTTTTTTGAGGCTACATGTTTAGACGTACATGCCACACCCAATCTTTTCGAGTTACAACGTGTTGTTTAGGAGATAGAAGCTAATTTTGTACGATGCGTTATTTCTTCTCTAAAGTGTTTCCAATACGTACGTATTTGCCTTTAGTCTGCAACACTGTATTTCCTTATAACGTGGTATTCTTATATCTTCTTTCGAGAGAAAACTCTCCTGTGAGTCCTCTTTTGAGGCTACACGCTTAGACATACACGCAACACCAAAGCTTTTCGCGTTACAACGTGTTGTTTAGGAAAAACAAGATAATTTCGCACGATGAGGGATTTCCTTAATACGTGGTTTTCTGACAAATTTTGACCAAAGAAAATTCTCCTATGGGTTCTCTTTTGAGACTACACGTTAAGACGTACAGGCCACACCAAATCTTTTTAAGTTACAACGTGTTGGTTAGGAGATACAAGCTAATTTTGTACGATGCGTTATTTCTTCTCGTAAAGTTTTTCCAATAAGTAAGTATTTGTCTTTACTCAGCAACACTGTATTTCCTTATAACATAGTATTCTTACATATTTTTTTCGAGAGAAAACTCTCCTGTGCATTCTCATTTGAGGCTACAGGCTTAGACATACAAGCAACAGCAAAGAGTTTCGAGTTACAACGTGTTGTTTAGGAAGAACAAGGTAATTTCTCACGATGCGGGATTTCCTTAAAACGTGGTTTTCTGACAAATTTTGATGAAAGAATATTCTCCTGTGAGTTCTCTTTTGAGGCTACACGTTTAGACGTACACGCCACACCAAATCTTTTTGAGTTACAACTTGTTGTTCAGGAGATACAAGCTAATTTTTTTACGATGCGTTATTTCTTCTCGTAATGTTTAAGTGTTTCCAATACGTATGTATCTGCCTTTCTTCTGCAACACTGTATTTCCTTATAATGTGGTATTCTTACATATTCTTTCGAGAGAAAACTCTCCTGTGCGTTCTCTTTGGAGGCTACACGATTAGACATTCACGCAACACCAAACTTTTCGAGTTACAACGTGCTGTTTAGGAAAAACAAGATAATTTCGCATGATGCGGGATTTCCTTAAAACGTGTTTTTCTGACAAATTTTGACAAAAGAAAATTCTCCTGTGGGTTCTCTTTTGAGGCTACACGTTTAGACGTACACGCCACACCAAATCCTTTCGAGTTATAACGTGTTGTTTAGGATATACAAGCTAATTTTGTACTATGTTTTATTTCTTCTCGTAAAGTTTAAGTGTTTCCAATAAGTATGTATTTGTCTTTACTCCGCAACACTGTATTTCCTTATAACGTGGTATTCCTACATATTCTTTCGGGAGAAAACTCTCCTGTGCATTCTCTTTTGAGGCTACACGCTTAGACATATACGCAACACCAAAGCTTTTCGAGTTACAACATGTTGTTTAGGAAAAACAAGATAATTTCGCACGATGCAGGATTTCCTTAAAACGTGGTTTCCTGACAAATTTTGACGAAAGAAAACTCTCCTGTGGGTTCTCCTTTGAGGCTACACGTTTAGTCGTACACGCCACACCAAATCTTTTCGAGTTACAACGTGTTGTTTAGAAGATACAAGCTAATTTTGCATGATGCGTTATTTCTTCTCGTAAAGTGTTTCCTATAAGTACATATTTGTCTATACTCTGCAACACTGTATTTCCTTATAACGTGGTATTCTTACATATTCTTTCGAGAGAAAACTATACTGTGCATTCTCTTTGGAGGCTACACGCTTAGACATACAAGCAACACCAAAGCTTTTCGAGTTACAACGTGTTGATTAGGAAAAACAAGATAATTTCGCACAATGAGGGATTTACTTAAAATGTGGTTTTCTGACAAATTTTGACGTAAGAAAATTCTCCTGTGGGTTCTCTTTTGAGGCTACACATTTAGACGTACACGCCACACCAAATCTTTTTGAGTTACCACGTGTTGTTTAGGAGATACAAGCAAATTTTGTACCATGCGTTATTTCTTCTCATAATATATTTCCAATACGTATGTATTTGTCTTTACTCTGCAGCAATATATTTCCTTATAACGTGGTATTCTTACATATTCTTTCGAGAGAAAACTCTCCTGTGCATTCTCTTTTGAGGCTACACGCTTACACATACACCCAACACCAAAGCTTTCCGAGTTACAATGTTTTGTTTATGAAAAACAAGATAATTGCGCACAATGCGGGATTTCCTTAAAACGTGGTTTTCTGACAAATTTTGACGAAAGAAAATTCTCCTGTGGGTTCTCTTTTGAGCCTACATGTTTAGACGTACACGCCACACCAAATCTTTTCGAGTTACAACGTGTTGTTTAGGAGATACAAGCTAATTTTGTACCATGCGTTATTTCTTCTCATAAAGTTTTTCCAATAAGTAAGTATTTGTCTTTACTCTGCAACACTGTATTTCCTTATAACGAGGTATTCTTACATATTCTTTCGAGAGAAAACTCTCCTGTGCGTTCTCATTTGAGGCTACACGCTTAGACATATACGCAACACCAAAGCTTTTCGAGTTACAACATGTTGTTTAGGAAAAACAAGATAATTTCGCACGATGCAGGATTTCCTTAAAACGTGGTTTCCTGACAAATTTTGATGAAAGAAAACTCTCCTGTGGGTTCTCCTTTGAGGCTACACATTTAGTCGTACACGCCGCACCAAATCTTTTCGAGTTACAACGTGTTGTTTAGAAGATACAAGTTAATTTTGCATGATGCGTTATTTCTTCTCGTAAAGTGTTTCCTATAAGTACATATTTGTCTATACTCTGCAACACTGTATTTCCTTATAACGTGGTATTCTTACATATTCTTTCGAGAGAAAACTATACTGTGCGTTCTCTTTGGAGGCTACACGCTTAGACATACAAGCAACACCAAAGCTTTTCGAGTTACAACGTGTTGATTAGGAAAAACAAGATAATTTCGCACAATGAGGGATTTACTTAAAATGTGGTTTTCTGACAAATTTTGACGTAAGAAAATTCTCCTGTGGGTTCTCTTTTGAGGCTACACATTTAGACGTACACGCCACACCAAATCTTTTTGAGTTACCACGTGTTGTTTAGGAGATTCAAGCAAATTTTGTACCATGCGTTATTTCTTTTCATAATATATTTCCAATACGTATGTATTTGTCTTTACTCTGCAGCAATATATTTCCTTATAACGTGGTATTCTTACATATTCTTTCGAGAGAAAACTCTCCTGTGCATTCTCTTTTGAGGCTACACGCTTACACATACACCCAACACCAAAGCTTTTCGAGTTACAATGTTTTGTTTATGAAAAACAAGATAATTGCACACAATGCGGGATTTCCTTAAAACGTGGTTTTCTGAAAAATTTTGACGAAAGAAAATTCTCCTGTGGGTTCTCTTTTGAGCCTACATGTTTAGACGTACACGCCACACCAAATCTTTTCGAGTTACAACGTGTTGTTTAGGATATACAAGCTAATTTTGTACCATGCGTTATTTCTTCTCATAAAGTTTTTCCAATAAGTAAGTATTTGTCTTTACTCTGCAACACTGTATTTCCTTATAACGTGGTATTCTTACATATTCTTTCGAGAGAAAACTCTCCTGTGCGTTCTCATTTGAGGCTACACGCTGAGACATACACGCAACAGCAAAGCTTTTCGAGTTACAACGTGTTGTTTAGGAAAAACAAGATAATTTCGCACGATGCGGGAATTCCTTAAAACGTGGTTTTCTGACAAATTTTGACGAAAGAAAATTCTCCTGTGGGTTTTCATTTGAGGCTAAACGTTTAGACGTACACGCCACACCAAATGTTTTCGAGTTAAAACGTGTTGTTTAGGAGATACAAGCTAATTTTTTACGATGCTTTATATCTTCTTGTAAAGTTTAAGTGTTTCCAAAACGAACGTATTTATCTTTAATTTGCCACAATGTATTTCCTTATAACGTGGTATTCTTACATACTCGTTCGAGAGAAATCTCTCCTGTGTGTTCTTTTTTGAGGCTACATGCTTAGACATACACGCAACACCAAAGATTTTCGAGTTACAATGTGTTGTTTAGGAAAAACAAGATAGTTTCGCACGATGAGGGATTTCCTTAATAAGTGGTTTTCTGACAAATTTTGAGGAAAGAAATTCTCCTGGGGGTTCTCTTTTGAGGCTACACGTTTAGACGTACATGCCACACCAAATCTTTTCGAGTTACAACGTGTTGTTTAGGAGATACAAACTAATTTTTTGCGATGCGTTATTCCTTCTCATAGAGTGTTTCAAATACCTACGTATTTGTCTTTAATCTGCAAAACTGTGTTTCCTTATAATCTGGTATTCTTACATGTTCTTTCGAGAGAAAACTCTCCTGTGCGTTCTCTTTTGAGGCTACACGCTTAGACATACCCGCAACATCAAAGTTTTTCGAGTTACAACGTGTTGTTTAGGAAAAACAAGATAATTTCGCACGATGAGTGATTTCCTTAAAATATGGATTTCTGACAAATTTTAACGAACAAAAATTCTCCTGTGGGTTCTATTTTGAGGCTACACGTTTAGACATACACGCCCCACCAAATCTTTTCGATTTACAATGTGTTGTTTAGGAGATACAAGCTAATTTTGTAAGATGCGTTATTTCTTCTCGTAAAGTGTTTCCAATACGTACGTGTTTGCCTTTAGTCAGCAACACTGTATTTCCTTATAACGTGGTATTCTTACATATTCTTTCGAGAGAAAACTCTCCTGTGCGTCCTCTTTTGAGGCTACACGCTTAGACATACACGCAACACCAAAGCTTTTCGCGTTACAACGTGTTGTTTAGGAAAAACAAGATAATTTCGCACGATGAGGGATTTCCTTAATACGTGGTTTTCTGACAAATTTTGACAAAAGAAATTTCTCCTATTGGTTCTCTTTTGAGACTACACGTTTAGACGTACAGGCCACACCAAATCTTTTTAAGTTTCAACGTGTTGTTTAGGAGATACAAGCTAATTTTGTACCATGCGTTATTTCTTCTCATAAAGTTTTTCCAATAAGTAAGTATTTGTCTTTACTCTGCAACACTGTATTTCCTTATAACGTGGTATTCTTACATATTCTTTCGAGAGAAAACTCTCCTGTGCGTTCTCATTTGAGGCTACCCGCTGAGACATACACGCAACAGCAAAGCTTTTGGAGTTACAACGTGTTGTTTAGGAAAAACAAGATAATTTCTCACGAAGCGGGATTTCCTTAAAACGTGGTTTTATGACAAATTTTGACGAAAGAAAATTCTCCTGTAGGTTCTCTTTTAAGGCTAAACGTTTAGACGTACATGCCACACCAAATCTTTTTGAGTTACAACTTGTTGTTTAGGAGAATCAAGCTAATTTTTTTACGATGAATTATTTCTTCTCGTAAAGTTTAAGTGTTTCCAATACATATGTATTTGCCTCTACTCTGCAACACTGTATTTCCATATAACGTGGTATTCTTACATATTCTTTCGAGAGAAAACTCTCCTGTGCGTTCTCTTTGGAGGCTACACACTTAGACATTCACGCAACACCAAAGCTTTTCGAGTTACAACGTGTTGTTTAGGAAAAACAAGATAATTTCGCATGATGCGGGATTTCCTTAAAACGTGGTTTTCTGACAAATTTTGACGAAAGAAAATTCTCCTGTGGGTTCTCTTTTGAGGCTTCACGTTTAGATGTACACGCCACACCAAATCCTTTCGAGTTATAACGTGTTGTTTAGGATATACAAGCTAATATTGTACTATGTGTTTTTTCTTCTCGTAAAGCTTAAGTGTTTCCAATAAGTATGTATTTGTCTTTACTCTGCAACACTGTATTTCCTTATAACCTAGTATTCCTACATATTCTTTCGGGAGAAAACTCTCCTGTGCGGTCTCTTTTGAGGCCACACGTTTAGACGTACATGCCACACCAAATCTTTTATGAGTTACAACTTGTTGTTTCGCAGATACAAGCTAATTTTTTAACGATGAATTATTTCTTCTCGTAAAGTTTAAGTGTTTCCAATATGTATATATTTGCCTCTACTCTGCAACACTGTATTTCCTTATAACGTGGTATTCTTACATATTCTTTCGAGAGAAAACTCTCCTGTGCGTTCTCTTTGGAGGCTACACGCTTAGACATTCACGCAACACCAAAGCTTTTCGAGTTACAACGTGTTGTTTAGGAAAAACAAGATAATTACGCATGATGCGGGATTTCCTTAAAACGTGGTTTTCTGACAAATTTTGATGAAACAAAATTCTCCTGTGGGTTCTCTTTTGAGGCTACACGTTTAGACATACACGCCACACCAAATCCTTTCGAGTTATAACGTGTTGTTTAGGATATACAAACTAATTTTTACTATGTGTTATTTCTTCTCGTAAAGCTTAAGTGTTTCCAATAAGTATGCATTTGTCTTTACTCTGCAACACTGTATTTCCTTATAACGTGGTATTCCTACATATTCTTTCGGAAGAAAACTCTCCTGTACGTTCTCTTTTGAGGCTACACGCTTAGACATACACGCAACACCAAAGCTTTTCGAGTTACAACATGTTGTTTAGGAAAAACAAGATAATTTCGCACGATGCGGTATTTCCTTAAAATGTGGTTTTCTAACAAATTTTGACGAAAGAACACTCTCCTGTGGGTTCTCTTTTGAGGCTACATGTTTAGACATACACGCCACACCAAATCTTGTCGAGTTACAACGTGTTGTTTAGGAGATACAAGCTAATTTTGCATGATGCGTTATTTCTTCTCCTAAAGTGTTTCCAATAAGTACGTATTTGTCTAAACTCTGCAACACTGTATTTCCTTATAACGTGGTATTCTTACATATTCTTTCGAGAGAAAACTATCCTGTGCGTTCTGTTTGGAGGCTACACGCTTAGACATACACGCAACACCAAAGCTTTTCGAGTTACAACGTGTTGATTAGGAAAAACAAGATAATTTTGCACGATGCGGGATTTCTTTAAAACGTAGTTTTCTGACAAATTTTGACGTAAGAAAATTCTCCTGTGGGTTCTCTTTTGAGGCTACACGTTTAGATGTACATGCCACACCAAATCATTTTGAGTTACCACGTGTTGTTTCGGAGATACAAGCTAATTTTTACCATGCGTTATTTCTTCTCATAATGTGTTTCCAATACGTACGTATTTGTCTTTACTCTGCAGCAATATATTTCCTTATAACGTGGTATTCTTACATATTCCTTCGAGAGAAAACTCTCCTGTGCATTCCCTTTTGAGGCTACACGCTTAGGCATACACGCAACACCAAAGCTTTTCTAGTTTCAACGTGTTGATAAGGAAAAACAATATAATTTCGCAGGATGCGGGATTTACTTAAAACGTGGTTTTCTGACAAATTTTTTTTTCATTCTTTTTTTTTATTCGATATAATTTATTTACATTTCAAATGATTTCCCCTTTTCTAGCCCCCCCACCACTCCCCGAAAGTCCCGTAAGCCCCCTTCTCTTCCCCTGTCCTCCCTCCCACCCCTTCCCAGTTCCCCGTTCTGGTTTTGCCAAATACTGTTTCACTGAGTCTTTCCAGAACCAGGGACCACTCCTGCTTTCTTCTTGTATCTCATTTGATGTGTGAATTATGTTTTGGGTATTCCAGTTTTCTAGGTTAATAACCACTTATTAGTGAGTGCATACCATGATTCACCTTTTGAGTCTGGGTTACCTCACTTAGTATGATGTTCTCTAGCTCCATCCATTTGCCTAAGAATTTCATGAATTCATTGTTTCTAATGGCTGAATAGTACTCCATTGTGTAGATATACCACATTTTTTGTATCCACTCTTCTGTTGAGGGATACCTGGCAGAATTTTGAGGAAAGAAAACTCTCCTGTGGGTTCTCTTTTGAGGCTACACTTTTAGACGTACACGCCACACCAAATCTTTTCGAGTTACAACGTGTTGTTTAGGATATACAAGCTAATTTTGCAAGATGCGTTATTTCTCTCATAAAGTGCTTCCATTATGTACGTATTTGTCTTTACTCTGCCACACTGTATTTCCTTATAACGTGGTATTCTTACATATTCTTTCGAGAGAAAATTCTCCTGTGGGTTCTCTTTTGAGGCTACACCTTTAGATGTAAACACTACACCAAATCCTTTCGAGTTACAACGTGTTGTTCAGGAGATACAAGCTAATTTTTTACTTTGCGTTATTTCTTCTCATAAAGTGTTTCCAATACGTACACATTTGTCTTTACTCTGCAACACTGTTTTTCCATATAACGTGGTATTCTTACATATTCTTTCGAGAGAAAACTCTCCTGTGCGTTCTCTTTTGAGGCTACATTCTTAGACATACACCCAATACCAAAGCTTTTCGAGTTACAACGTGTTGTTTAGGAAAAACAAGATAATTTCTCAAGATGTGGGATTTCCTTAAAACGTGGTTTTCTGACAAATTTTGACCAAAGAAAATTCTCTTGTGGGTTCTCCTATAAGGCTACACGTACGTCTGTACACGCCACACCAAATCTTTTCGAGTTACGACGTGTTGTTTAGGAGAAACAAGCTAATTTTATACGATGCGATATTTCGTCTTGTAAACTGTTTCCAATGCATATGTATTTGTCTTTATTCTGCAACACTGTCTTTCCTTATAACTTGGTATTCTTACATATTCTTTCGAGAGAAAACTCTCCTGTGCGTTCACTTTTGAGGCTACACGCTTAGACATACACGCTACACCAAAGCTTTTCGAGTTACAACTTGTTGATTAGGAAAAACAAGATAATTTCGCACGATGCGGGATTTCCTTAAAATGTGGTTTTCTGACAAATTTTGACCAAAGAAAATTCTCCTGTGTATTCTCTTTAGAGGCTACACGTTTAGACGTACACGCCACAGCAAATCTTTTCGAGTTACAACGTGCTTTTTAGGAAATACAAGCTAATTTTGTACAATGCATTACTTCTTCTTGTAAAGTGATTCCATATGTATGTATCTGTCTTTACTCTGCAACACTGTATTTCCTTATAACGTGGTATTCTTACATATTCTTTCTAGAGAAAACTCTCCTGTGCGTTCTCTTTTGAGGCTACACGCTTAGACATGCACACAGCACCAACGCTTTTCGAGTCACAACGTGTTGTTTAGGAAAAACAAGATAATTTCGCACGAAGTGAGATTTCCTTAATACATGGTTTTCTGACAAATTTTGACCAAAGAAAATTCTCCTGTGGGTTCTCTTTTGAGGCTAAACGTTTAGAAGTACACACCACACCAAATTTTTTCGAGTTACAACGTGTTGTTTAGGAGATACAAGCTAATTTTGTACGATGCGTTATTTCTTCTCGTAAAGTGTTTCCAATACGTATGTATTTGTCTTTACTCTGCAACATTGTATTTCCTTATAACGTGGTATTCTTATATATTCTTTCGAGAGAAAACTCTCCTGTGCGTTCTCTTTGAGGCCACATGTTTAGAACGACACGCAACACCAAAGATTTTCGAGTTAAAACGTGTTGTTTAGGAAGAACAAGATAATTTCGCACGATGCGGGATTTCCTTAAAACGTGGTTTTCTGACAAATTTTGACGAAAGAAAATTCTCCTGTGGGTTCTCTTTTGAGTCTACACGTTTCAACGTACATGCCACACCAAATCTCTTCGAGTTACAACGTGTTGTTGAGGAAATACAAGCTAATTTTGTACGATGTATTATTCCTTCTCGTAAAGTGTTTCCAATACGTATGTATCTGTCTCTACTCCGCAACACTGTATTTCCTTATAACGTGGTATTCTTACATATTCTTTCGAGAGAATACTCTACTGTGCCTTCTCTTTTAGGCTACACGCTTAGACATACACGCAACACCAAAGCTTTTCGAGTTACAACATGTTGTTTAGGAAAAACAAAATAATTTCGCACGATGCTGGATTTCCTTAAAACGTGGTTTCTGAAAAAATTTTGACGAAGGAAAATATTCCTGTGGGTTCTGTTTTGAGGCTACACGTTTAGATGTAATCACCACATCAAATCCTTTTGAGTCACAACGTGTTGTTTAGGAGATACAAGCTAATTTTTTACCATGTGTTATTTCTTCTCGTAAAGTGTTTCCAATACGTACATATTTGTCTTTACTCTGCAACACTGTATTTCCATATAACGTGGTATTCTTACATATTCTTTCGAGAGAAACCTCTCCTGTGCGTTCTCTTTTGAGGCTACATGCTTAGACATACACGCAACTCCAAAGCTTTTCGAGTTACAACGTGTTGTTTTGGAAAAACAAAATAATTACGCACAATGCGGGATTTCCTTAAAACGTGGTTTTCTGAAAAATTTGACGAAAGAAAATTCTCCTGTGGGTTCTCTTTTGAGGCTACACGTTTAGACGTACACGCCACACCAAATCTTTTCGAGTTACAACATGTAGTTTTGGAGATACAAGCTAATATTGTACGATGCGTTATTTCTTCTCGTAAAGTGTTTCCAATACGTACGTATTTGTTTTTACTCTGCAACACTGTATTTCTTATAATGTGGTATTCTTACATATTCTTTCGAGAGAAAACTCTCCTGTGCGTTCTCTTTAGAGGCCACACTTTTAGACATACATGCAACCCCAAAGCTTTTCAAGTTACAACGTGTTGTTTAGGAAAAACAAGATAATTTAGCATGATGCGGGATTTCCTTAAAACGTGGTTTTCTGAAAAAATTTTGACGAAAGAAAATTCTCCTGTGGGTTCTCTTTTGAGGCTACACGTTTAGATGTAAACACCAAACCAAACCTTTTCGAGTTACAACGTGTTGTTTAGGAGATACAAGCTAATTTTTTACAATGTGTTATTTCTTCTCATAAAGTGTTTCCAATATATACTTATTGGTCTTTACTCTGCAACACTGTATTTCCAAATAACTTAGTATTCTTACATATTCTTTGGAGAGAAAACTCTCCTGTGTGTTCTCTTTTGAGGCTACACGCTTAGACATACACGAAACACCAATGCTTTTCGAGTTACAACGTGTTCTTTAGGAAAAACAAGATATTTCGCATGATGCGGGATTTCCTTAAAACGTGGTTTTCTGACAAATTTTGATGAAAGAAAATTCTCCTGAGGGTTCCCTTTTGAGGCTACACCTTTTGACGTACACGCCACACCAAATTTTTTCAAGTTACAACGTGTTGTTTAGGAGATACAAACTAATTTTGTACGATACATTATTTCTTCTCTTAAAGTGTTTCCAATAAGTACCTATTTGTCTTTACTCTGCAACACTGTATTTCCTTATAACGTGGTATTCTTACATATTCTTTCGAGAGAAAACTCTCCTGTGCATTCCCTTTTGAGGCTACACGCTTAGACATACACGCAGCACTAAAGCTTTTCGAGTCACAACGTGTTGTTTAGGAAAAACAAGATAATTTCGCACGATGCGGGATTTCCTTAATACGTGGTTTTCTGACAAATTTTGACCAAAAAAAATTCTCCTGTGGATTCTCTTTTGAGGCTACATGTTTAGACATACACGCCACACCAAATCATTTCGAGTTACAAAGTGTTGTTTAGGAGATACAAGCTAATTTTGTACGATTCGTTACTTCTTCTCGTAAAGTGTTTCCAATACGTACGTATTTGTCTTTACTCTGCAACACTGTATTTCCTTATAATGTGGTATTCTTATATATTCTTTCGAGAGAAAACTCTCCTGTGCGTTCTCTTTGAGGCCACACGTTTAGACATACACGCAACACCAAAGCTTTTCGAGTTAAAACGTGTTGTTTAGGAAAAACAAGATAATTTCGCACGATGCGGAATTTCCTTAAAATGTGGTTTTCTGACAAATTTTGACGAAAGAAAATTCTCCTGTGGTTTCTCTTTTGAGGCTACACATTTCAACGTACACGCCACACCAAATCTTTTCGAGTTACAACGTGTTGTTTAGGAAATACAAGCTAATTTTGTACGATGTATTATTCCTTCTCGTAAAGTGTTTCCAATACATATGTATCTGTCTTTACTCTGCAACACTGTATTTCTTTATAACGTGGTATTCTTACATATTCGTTCGAGAGAATACTCTACTGTACATTCTCTTTTGAGTCTACACGCTTAGACATACACGGAACACCAAAGCTTTTCGAGTTACAACGTGTTGTTTAGGAAAAACAAAATAATTTCCCTCGATGATGGATTTCCATAAAACGTGGTTTTCTGAAAAAAAATTGACGTAGGAAAATACTCCTGTGGGTTCTCTTTTGAGGCTACATGTTTAGATGTAATCACCACATCGAATCTTTTTGAGTCACAACATTTTGTTTAGGAGATACAGGCTAATTTTGTACCATGCGTTATTTCGTCTTGTAAAGTGTTTCCAATATGTACATATTTGTCTTTACTCTGCAACACTGTATTTCCATATAACGTGGTATTCTTAAATATTCTTTCGAGAGAAACCTCTCCTGTGCGTTCTCTTTTGAGGCTGCACGCTTAGACATACACGCAACACCAAAGCTTTTCGAGTTACAAGGTATTGTTTTGGAAAAACAAAATAATTTCGCACGATGCGGGATTTCCATAAAACGTGGTTTTCTGAAAAATTTTGACGAACGAAAATTCTCCTGTGGGTTCTCTTTTGAGGCTACACGTTTAGACGTTCACGCCACACCAAATCCTTTCGAGTTACAACGTGTTGTTTAGGAGATACAAGCTAATTTTGTAGATGCGTTATTTCTTCTCGTAAAGTGTTTACAATATGTACGTATTTGTCTTTACTCTGCAACACTGTATTTCCTTATAACGTGGTATTCTTACATATTCTTTGGAGAGAAAACTCTCCTGTGCGTTCTCTTTAGAGGCCACACGTTTAGACATACACGCAACACCAAAGCTTTTGGAGTTAAAACGTGTTGTTTAGGAAAAACAAGATAATTTCGCACGATGCGGAATTTCCTTAAAATGTGGTTTTCTGACAAATTTTGACGAAAGAAAATTCTCCTGTGGTTTCTCTTTTGAGGCTACACATTTCAACGTACACGCCACACCAAATCTTTTCGAGTTACAACGTGTTGTTTAGGAAATACAAGCTAATTTTTTACGATGTATTATTCCTTCTCGTAAAGTGTTTCCAATACATATGTATCTGTCTTTACTCTGCAACACTGTATTTCCTTATAACGTGGTATTCTTACATATTCGTTCGAGAGAATACTCTACTGTACATTCTCTTTTGAGTCTACACGCTTAGACATACACGGAACACCAAAGCTTTTCGAGTTACAACGTGTTGTTTAGGAAAAACAAAATAATTTCCCTCGATGATGGTTTTCCAAAAAACGTGGTTTTCTGAAAAAAAAATTGACGAAGGAAAATACTCCTGTGGGTTCTCTTTTGAGGCTACATGTTTAGATGTAATCACCACATCGAATCCTTTTGAGTCACAACGTTTTGTTTAGGAGATACAGGCTAATTTTGTACCATGCGTTATTTCTTCTTGTAAAGTGTTTCCAATATGTACATATTTGTCTTTACTCTGCAACACTGTATTTCCATATAACGTGTATTCTTAAATATTCTTTCGAGAGAAACCTCTCCTGTGCGTTCTCTTTTGAGGCTGCACGCTTAGACATACACGCAACACCAAAGCTTTTCGAGTTACAAGGTATTGTTTTGGAAAAACAAAATAATTTCGCACGATGCGGGATTTCCTTAAAACGTGGTTTTCTGAAAAATTTTGACGAACGATAATTCTCCTGTGGGTTCTCTTTTGAGGCTACACGTTTAGACGTTCACGCCACACCAAATCCTTTCGAGTTACAACGTGTTGTTTAGGAGATACAAGCTAATTTTGTAGATGGGTTATTTCTTCTCGTAAAGTGTTTACAATATGTACGTATTTGTCTTTACTCTGCAACACTGTATTTCCTTATAACGTGGTATTCTTACATATTCTTTGGAGAGAAAACTCTCCTGTGCGTTCTCTTTAGAGGCCACACGTATAGACATACACGCAACCCCAAAGCTTTTCGAGTTACAACGTGTTGTTTAGGAAAAACAAGATAATTTCGCATGATGCGGGATTTCCTTAAAACGTGGTTTTCTGAAAAAATTTTGACGAAAGAAAATTCTCCTGTGTGTTCTCTTTTGAGGCTACACGTTTAGATGTAAACACCACACCAAACATTTTCGAGTTGCAACGTGTTGTTTAGGAGATACAAGCTAATATTTTACCATGCGTTATTTCTTCTTATAAAGTGTTTCCAATACATACATATTGGTCTTTACTCTGCAACACTGTATTTCCAAATAACGTGGTATTCTTACATATTCTTTCGAGAGAAAACTCTCCTGTGCGTTCTCTATTGAGGCTACACGCTTAGACATTCACGAAACACCAATGCTTTTCGAGTTACAACGTGTTGTTTAGGAAAAACAAGATAATTTCGCACGATGCGGGATTTCCTTAAAACGTGGTTTTCTGACAAATTTTGACGAAAGAAAATTCTCCTGTGGTTTCCCTTTTGAGGCTACTCGTTTAGACGTACATGCCACACCAAATCTTTTCGAGTTACAACGTGTTGTTTAGGAGATACAAGCTAATTTTGTACGATACATTATTTCTTCTCGTAAAGTGTTTCCAATAAGTACCTATTTGTCTTTACTCTGCAACACTGTATTTCCTTATAACGTGGTATTCTTACATATTCTTTCGAGAGAAAACTCTCCTGTGCATTCTCTTTTGAGGCAACACGCTTAGACATACACGCAGCACCAAAGGTTTTCGAGTCACAACGTGTTGTTTAGGAAAAACAAGATAATTTCGCACGATGCGGGATTTCCTTAATACGTGGTTTTCTGACAAATTTTGACCAAAAATAATTCTCCTGTGGGTTCTCTTTTGAGGCTAAATGTTTAGACGTACACGCCACATGAAATCATTACGAGTTACAAAGTGTTGTTTAGGAGATACAAGCTAATTTTTTATGATGCGTTACTTCTTTTCATAAAGTGTTTCCAATACATAAGTACTTTCTTTACTCTGCAACAATGTATTTCCTTATAATGTGGTATTCTTATATATTCTTTCGAGAGAAAACTCTCCTGTGCGTTTTCTTTGAGGCCACACATTTAGACATACACGCAACACCAAAGCTTTTCGAGTTAAAACGTGTTGTTTAGGAAAAACAAGATAATTTCGCACGATGCGGGATTTCCTTAAAATGTGGTTTTCTGACAAATTTTGACGAAAGAAAATTCTCCTGTGGGTTCTCTTTTGAGGCTACACGTTTCAACGTACACGCCACACCAAATCTTTTCGAGTTACAACGTGTTGTTTAGGAAATACAAGCTAATTTTGTACGATGTATTATTCCTTCTCGTAAAGGGTTTCCAATAAGTATGTATCTGTCTTTACTCTGCAACACTGTATTTCCTTATAACGTGGTATTCTTACATATTTGTTCGAGAGAATACTCTTCTGTGCATTCTCTTTTGAGTCTACACGCTTAGACATACACGCAACACAAAAGCTTTTCGAGTTACAACGTGTTGTTTAGGAAAAACAAAATAATTTCGCACGATGATGGATTTCCTTAAAACGTGGTTTTCTGAAAAAATTTTGACGAAAGAAAATACTCCTGTGGGTTCTCTTTTGAGGCTACATGTTTAGATGTAATCACCACATCAAATCCTTTTGAGTCACAACGTGTTGTTTAGGAGATACAAGGTAATTTTGTACCATGTGTTATTTCTTCTTGTAAAGTGTTTCCAATATGTACATATTTGTCTTTACTCTGCAACACTGTATTTACATATAACGTGGTATTCTTAAATATTCTTTCGAGAGAAACCTCTGCTGTGCGTGGTCTTTTGAGGCTACACGCTTAGACATACATGCAACACCAAAGCTTTTCGAGTTACAACGTGTTGTTTTGGAAAAACAAAATAATTTCGCACGATGCGGGATTACCTTAAAACCTGGTTTTCTGAAAAATTTTGACGAACGAAAATTCTCCTGTGGGTTCTCTTTTGAGGCTACACGTTTAGACGTACATGCCACACCAAATCTTTTTGAGTTACAACGTGTTGTTTAGGAGATACAAGCTAATTTTGAATATGCGTTATTTCTTCTCGTAAAGTGTTTACAATACCTACGTATTTGTCTTTACTCTGCAACACTGTATTTCCTTATAACGTGGTATTCTTACATATTCTTTCGAGAGAAAACTCTCCTGTGCGTTCTCTTTAGAGGCCACACGTTTAGACATACACGCAACCCCAAAGCTTTTCGAGTTACAACGTGTTGTTTAGGAAAAACAACATAATTTCTCATGATGCAGGATTTCCTTAAAACGTGGTTTTCTGAAAAAAATTTGACGAAAGAAAATTCTCCTGTGTGTTCTCTTTTGAGGCTACACGTTTAGATGTAAACACCACACCAAACCTTTTCGAGTTACAACGTGTTGTTTAGGAGATACAAGCTAATTTTTTACCATGCGTTATTTCTTCTCATAAAGTGTTTCAAATACATACATATTGGTCTTTACTCTGCAACACTGTATTTCCAAATAACGTGGTATTCTTACATATTCTTTCGAGAGAAAACTCCCCTGTGCGTTCTCTTTTGAGGCTACACGCTTAGACATACACGCAACACCAAAGCTTTTCAAGTTATAACGTGTTGTTTAGGAAAAACAAGATAATTTCGCACGATGCGGGATTTCCTTAAAACTTGGTTTCTGACAAATTTTGACGAAAGAAAATTCTCCTGTGGGTTCCCTTTTGAGGCTCCACGTTTAGACGTACATGCCACACCAAATCTTTTCGAGTTACAACGTGTTGTTTAGGAGATACAAGCTAATTTCGTACGATACATTATTTCTTCTCTTAAAGTGTTTCCAATAAGTACCTATTTGTCTTTACTCTGCAACACTGTATTTTCTTATAACGTGGTATTCTTACATATTCTTTTGAGAGAAAATTCTCCTGTGCGTTCTCTTCTGAGGCTACATGCTTAGACATACACGCAGCACCAAAGCTATTCAAGTCACAACGTGTTGTTTAGGAAAAACAACATAATTTCGCACGATGCAGGATTTCCTTAATACGTGGTTTTCTGACAAATTTTGACCAAAGAAAATTCTCCTGTGGGTTCTCTTTTGAGGCTACGCGTTTAGACGTACACGCCACACCAAATCTTTTCGAGTTACAACGTGTTGTTTAGGAGATACAAGCTAATTTTGTACGATGCGTTTTTTCTTCTCGAAAAGTGTTTGCAATACGTACATATTTGTCTTTACTCTGCAACACTGTATTTCCTTATAACGTGGTATTCTTATATATTCTTTCGAGAGAAAACTCCCCTGTGGGTTCTCTTTGAGGCCATACGTTTAGACATACACGCAACACCAAAGCTTTTCGAGTTACAACGTGTTGTTTAGGAAAAACAAGATAATTTCACATGATTCAGGATTTCCTTAAAACGTGGCTTTCTGAAAAAATTTTGACGAAAGAAAATTCTCCTGTGGGTTCTCTTTTGAGGCTACACGTTTAGATGTAAACACCACACCAAACCTTTTTGAGTTACAACGTGTTTTTTAGGAGATACAAGCAAATTTTTTACCATACGTTATTTCTTCTCATAAAGTGTTTCCAATATATACATATTGGTCTTTACTCTGCAACACTGTATTTCCAAATAACGTGGTATTCTTACATATTCTTTCGAGAGAAAACTCTCCTGTGCGTTCTCTTTTGAGGCTACACGCTTAGACATACACGCAACACCAAAGCTTTTCGAGTAAGAATACCACGTTAAAAGGAAGTACAGTGTTGCAGAATAAAGACAAATTCTTACGTTTTGGAAACCCTTAAAATTAGCGAGATGAAATAAAGCATCATACAAAATTAGCTTGTATCTCCTAAACAACACGTTGTAACTCGAAAAGATTTGGTGCGGCGTGTACGTCTAAACGTGTAGCCTCAAAAGAGAACCACAGGACAATTTTCTTTCGTCAAAATTTGTCAGAAAACCACGTTTTAAGGAAATCCCGCATCGTGAGAAATTATCTTGTTCTTCCTAAACAGCACGTTGTAACTCAAAAAGCTTTGGTGTTGCGTGTATGTCTAAGTGTGTAGCCTCAAAAGAGAACACACAGGAGAGTTTTCTCTCGAAAGAATATGTAAGAATACCACGTTATAAGGAAATACAGTGTTGCAGAGTAAAGACAAATAGGTACTTATTGGAAACACTTTTCAAGAAGTAATAACGCATCGTACAAAATTAGCTTGTATCTCCTAAACAACACGTTGTAACTAGAAAAGTTTTGGTGTGGTGTTTACAACTAAACATGTAGCCTAAAAAGAGAACCCACAGGAGAATTTTCTTTCGTCAAAATTTTTCAGAAAACCACGTTTTAAGGAAATCCCGCATCATCCGAAATTATCTTGTTTTTCCTAAACAACAGGTTGTAATTCGAAAAGCTTTGGTGTTGCGTGTATGTCTAAGCATGTAGCCTCTAAAGAGAACGCACAGGAGAGTTTTTCTCTCGAAAGAATATGCAAGATTACAACGTTATAAAGAAATACAGTGTTGCAGAGTAAAGGCAAATACGTACGTATTGGAAATATTTAAACTTTACGAGAAGAAATAATGCATCTTAAAAAATTAGCTTGTATCTCCTAACCAACACGTTGTAACTCGAAAGGATTTGGTGTGGCGTGTAAGTCTAAACGTGTAGCCTCAAAAGAGAACCCACATGAGTATTTTCTTTCGTCAAAATTTGTCAGCAAACCACGTTTTAAGGAAATCCCGCATCGTGCTAAATTATCTTGTTTTTCCTAAACAACACATTGTAACTCGAAAAGCTTTGGTGTTACGTGTATGTCAAAGTGTGTAGCCTCAAAAGAGAATGCACAGGAGAGTTTTCTCTCGAAAGAATATGTAAGAATACCACGTTATAAGGAAATACAGTTTTGCAGAGTAAAGACAAATACGTACTTATTGGAAACACTTAAACTTTTCGAGAAGAAATAAGGCATCGTACAAAATTAGTTTGTATCTCCTAAACAACACGTTATAACTCGAAAAGATTTGGTGTGGCGTGTACGTCTAAATGTGTAGCCTCAAAAGAGAACCCACAGGAGAATTTTCTTTCTTCAAAATTTGTCAGAAAACCACGTTTTATGGAAATCCCGCATTGTGCGAAATTATCTTGTTTTTTCGAAACAACACATTGTAACTCGAAAAGCTTTGTTGTTGCGTGTATGTCTAAGCGTGTAGCCTCAAAAGATAATGCAAAGGAGAGTTTTTTCTCGAAAGAATATGTAAGAATACCACGTTATTAGGAAACACAGTGTTGTAGAGTAAAGACAAATGCTTACTTATTGGAAAAACTTTAGGAGAAGAAATAACGCATCGTAAAGAATTAGCTTGTATCTCCTAAACAACACGTTGTAACTTAAAAAGATTTGGTGTGGCCTGTACATCTAAACGTGTAGCCTCAAAAGAGAACCGACTGGAGAATTTTCTTTCGTCAAAATTTTCCAGAAAACCACGTTTTAAGGAAATCCCGCATCGTGCGCAATTATCTGGTTTTTCCTAAACAACACGTTGTAACTCGAAAAGCTTTGGTGTTGCGTGTATGTGTAAGCGTGTAGCCTCAAAAGATAACGCACAGGAGAGTTTTCTCTCGAAAGAATATGTAAGAATACCACGTTATAAGGAAATACAGTGTTGCAGACTAAAGGCAAATACGTACGTATTGGAAACACTTTACGAGAAGAAATAAAGTATCGTACAAAATTAGCTTGTATCTCCTAAACAACACGTTGTAACTCGAAATGATTTGTTGTGGCGTGTACGACTAAACGTGTAGCCTCAAAAGAGAACCCACAGGAGAATTTTCTTTTGTCAAAATTTGTCAGAAAACCACGTTTTAAGGAAATCCCGCATCGTGCGAAATTATCTTGTTTTTCCTAAACAACACGTTGTAACTCGAAAAGCTTTGGTTTTGCGTGTATGTCTAAGCATGTAGCCTCCAAAGAGAACGCACAGGAGAGTTTTCTCTCGAAAGAACATGTAAGAATACCACGTTATAAGGAAATACAGTGTTGCAGAGTAAAGGCAAATACATACGTATTGGAAACACTTAAACTTTACGAGAAGAAATAACGCATCGTAAAAAAATTAGCATGTATCTCCTAAACAACACGTTGAAACTCAAAAAGATTTGGTGTGGCGTGTACATCTAAACGTGTAGCCTCAAAAGAGATCCCACAGGAGAATTTTCTTTCGTCAAAAATTGTCAGAAAACCACGTTTTAAGGAAATCCCGCATCGTGGGAAATTATCTTGTTCTTCCTAAACAACACGTTGTAACTCAAAAAGCTTTGGTGTTGCGTATATGTCTAAGCGTGTAGCCTCAAATGAGAACGCACAGGAGAGTTTTCTCTTGAAAGAATATGTAAGAATACCACGTTATAAGGAAATACAGTGTTGCAGAATAAAGACATATACTTACTTATTGGAAAAACTTTAGGAGAAGAAATAAAGCATCGTACAAAATTAGCTTGTATCTCCCAAACAACACGTTGTAGCTTAAAAAGATTTGGTGTGGCCTGCACGTCTAAACGTGTAGCCTCAAAAGAGAACCCATAGAGGAATTTTCCTTGGTCAAAATTTGTCAGAAAACCACTTATTAAGGAAATCCCGCATCGTGCGTAATTATCTTGTTTTTCCTAAACAACACGTTGTAACTCGAAAAGCTTTGGTGTTGCGTGTATGTCTAAGTGCGTAGCCTCAAAGGGGAACGCCCAGGAGAGTTTTCTCTCGAAAGAATATGTAAGAATGCCACGTTATAAGGAAATACAGTGTTGCAGAGTATAGACAAATACGTACTTATTGGAAACACTTTACAAGAAGAAATAAAGCATCATGCAAAATTAGCTTGTATCTCCTAAACAACACGTTGTAACTGGAAAAGATTTTGTGTGGTGTGTACGTCTAAACGTGTAGCCTCAAAAGAGAACCCACAGGAGAGTTTTCTTTGGTCAAAATTTGTCAAAAACCACGTTTTACGGAAATCCCGCATCGTGCGAAAAATATCTTGTTTTTCCTAAACAACACGTTGTAACTCGAAAAGCTTTGGTGTTGCGTGTATTTCTAAGCGTGTAGCCTCAAAAGAGAACGCACAGGAGAGTTTTCTCCCGAAAGAATATGTAAGAATACCACGTTATAAGGAAATACAGTGTTGCAGAGTAAAGACAAATACATACTTATTGGAAACACTTAAACTTTACGAGAAGAAATAACACATAGTACAAAATTAGCTTGTATCTCCTAAACAACACGTTATAACTCGAAAGGATTTGGTGTGGCGTGTAAGTCGAAACGTGTATCCTCAAAAGATAACCCACAGGAGAATTTTCTTTCATCAAAATTTGTCAGAAAACCACGTTTTAAGGAAATCGCGCATCATGCGAAATTATCTTGTTTTTCCTAAACAACACGTTGTAACTCGAAAAGCTTTGGTGTTGCGTGTATGTCTAAGCGTGTAGCCTCCAAAGAAAACGCACAGGAGAGTTTACTGTCGAAAGAATATGTAAGAATTCCACGTAATAAGGAAATACAGTGTTGCAGAGTAAAGGCAAATACATACGTATTGGAAACACTTAAACTTTACGAGAAGAAATAAGGCATCATAAAAAAATTAGCTTGTATCTCCTAAACAACACGTTGTAACTCAAAAAGATTTGGTGTGGTGTGTACGTCTAAACGTGTAGCCTCAATAGAGATCCCACAGGAGAATTTTCTTTCGTCAAAATTTGTCAGAAAACCACGTTTTAAGGAAATCCCGCATTGTCGGAAATTATCTTGTTCTTCCTAAACAACACATTGTAACTCGAAAAGCTTTGGTGTTGCGTGTATGTCTAAGCGTGTAGCCTCAAATGAGAATGCACAGGAGAGTTTTCTCTCGAAAGAATATGTAAGAATACCACATTATAAGGAAATACAGTGTTGCAGAGTAAAGACATATTCTTACTTATTCGAAAAACATTACAAGAAGAAATAACCTATCGTACAAAATTAGCTTGTATCTCCTAAACAACACGTTGTAACGTAAAAAGATTAGGTGTGGCCTGTACGTCTAAACGTGTAGCCTCAAAAGAGAACCCATAGGAGAATTTTCCTTGGTCACAATTTGTCAGAAAACCACTTATTAAGGAAATCCCGCATCGCGCGAAATTATATTGTTTTTCCTAAACAGCACGTTGTAACGCGAAAAACTTTGGTGTTGCCTGTATGTCTAAGCTTGTAGCCTCAAAGGGGAACACACAGGAGAGTTTTCTCTCGAAAGAATATGTAAGAATACCACGTTATAAGGAAATACAGTGTTGCAGACTAACGGCAAATACGTACGTATTGGAAACACTTTACGAGAAGAAATAACGCATCATACAAAATTAGCTTGTATCTCCTAAACAACACGTTGTAACTTGAAAGGATTTGGTGTGGCGTGTACGTCTAAACGTGTAGCCTCAAAAGAGAACCCACAGGACAACTTTCTTTCGTCAAAAATTTTCAGAAATCCACGTTTTAAGGAAATCCCGCATCGTGTGAAATTATCTTGTTTTTCCTAAACAACACATTGTAACTCGAAAAGCTTTGGTGTTGCGTGTATGTCTAAGCGTGTAGCCTCAAAAGAGAACGCACAGGAGAGTTTTCTCTCGAAAGAATATGTAAGAATACCACGTTATAAGGGAATACAGTGTTGCAGAGTAAAGACAAATACGTATGTATTGGAAACCCATAAACTTTACAAGATGAAATAAAGCATCGTACAAAATTAGCTTGTATCTCCTAAACAACACGTTGTAACTCGAAAAGATTTGGTGTGGTATGTAGTCTAAACGTGTAGCCTCAAAAGAGAACCCACAGGACAATTTTCTTTCATCAAATTTTGTCAGAAAACCACGTTTTAAGGAAATTACGCAACGTGAGAAATTATCTAGTTCTTCCTAAACAACACGTTTTAACTCGAAAAGCTTTGGTGTTGGGTGTATGTCTAAGCATGTAGCCCCAAAAGAGAACGCAGAGGAGAGTTTTCTCTCGAAAGAATATGCAAGAATGCCACGTTATAAGGAAATACAGTGTTGCAGAGTAAAGACAAATATTTATTGGAAAAACTTTACAAGAAGAAATAATGCATCGTACAAAATTAGCTTGTATCGCCTAAACAACACGTTGTAACTTAAAAAGATTTGGAGTGGCCTGTACGTCTAAACGTGTAGTCTCAAAAGAGAACCCATAGGAGAATTTTCTTTGGTCAAAATATATCAGAAAACCACGTATTAAGGAAATCCCTCATTCTGCGAAATTATCTTGTTTTTCCTAAACAACACGTTGTAACGCGAAAAGCTTTGGTGTTGCGTGTATGTCTAAGCGTGTAGCCTCAAAAGAGGATGCACAGGAGAGTTTTTTCTCGAAAGAATATGTAAGAATACCATGTTATAAGAAAATACAGTGTTGCAGACTAAAGGCAAATACGTACGTATTGGAAACACTTTACTAGAAGAAATAACGCATCGTACAAAATTAGCTTGTATCTCCTAAACAACACGTTGTAACTCGAAAGGATTTGGTGTGGCGTGTACGTCTAAACGTGTAGCCTCAAAAGAGAACCCACAGGAGAATTTTCTTTCGTCAAAATTTTTCAGAAACCACGTTTTAAATACATCCCGCATCGTGCGAAATTATCTTGTTTTTCCTAAACAACACATTGTAACTTGAAAAGCTTTGGTGTTGCGTGTATGTCTAAGCGTGTAGCCTCAAAAGAGAACGCACAGGAGAGTTTTTTCTCGATAGAATTTGTAAGGATACCACGTTATAAGGAAATACAGTGTTGCAGAATAAAGACAAATACGTATGTATTGGAAACCCATAAACTTTACGAGATGAAATAAAGCATCGTACAAAATTAGCTTGTATCTCCTAAACAACACGTTGTAACTTGAAAAGATTTGGTGTGGCGTGTACGTCTAAACGTGTAGCCTCAAAAGAGAACCCACAGGACAATTTTCTTTCGTCAAAATTTGTCAGAAAACCACGTTTTAAGGAAATCCCGCATCGTGAGAAATTATCTTGTTCTTCCTAAACAGCTCGTTTTAACTCGAAAAGCTTTGGTGTAGGGTGTATTTCGAAGCGTGTAGCCCCAAAAGAGAACGCACAGGAGAGTTTTCTCTCGAAAGAATATGTAAGAATACCACGTTATAAGGAAATACAGTGTGGCAGAGTAAAGACAAATACGTCCGTATAGGAAGCACTTTATGAGAAAAATAACGAATCTTGCAAAATTAGCTTGTATGTCCTAAACAACATGTTGTAACTCAAAAGGATTTGGTGTGGCATGTACGTCTAAACGTGTAGCCTCAAAAGAGAACCCACAGGAGAGTTTTCTTTCGTCAAAATTTGTCAGAAAACCACGTTTTAAGGAAATCCCGCATCGTGCGAAATTATCTTGTTTTTCCTAAGCAACACGTTGTAACTAGAAAAGCTTTGGTGTTGCGTGTATGTCTAAGCGTGCAGCCTCAAAAGAGAATGCACAGGAGAGTTTTCTCTCGAAAGAATATGTAAGAATACCACGTTATAAGGAAATATATTGCTGCAGAGTAAAGACATATACGTTCTTATTGGAAACACATTATGAGAAGAAATAACGCATGGTACAAAATTAGCTTGAATCTCCAAAACAACACGTGGTAACTCAAAAAGATTTGGTGTGGCATGTACGTCTGAACGTGTAGCCTCAAAAGAGAACACACAGGAGAATTTTCTTTGGTCAAATTTGTCAGAAAACCACGTATTAAGGAAATCCCGCATCGGGCGAAATTATCTTGTTTTTCCTAATCAACACGTTGTAACTCGAAAAGCTTTGGTGTTGCGTGTATGTCTAAGCGTGTAGCCTCCAAAGAGAATGCACAGGATAGTTTTCTCTCGAAAGAATATGTAAGAATACCATGTGATAAGGAAATACAGTGTTGCAGAGTAAAGACAAATACGTACTTATTGGAAACACTTTACGAGAAGAAATAACGCATCATGGAAAATTAGCTTGTATCTCCTAAACAACACGCTGTAACTCGAAAAGATTTGGTGTGGCATGTACGTCTAAACGTGTAGCCTCAAAGAGAACCCACAGGAGATTTTTCTTTCCTCAAAATTTGTCAAAAACCACGTTTTAAGGAAATCCCGCATCGTGCATAATTATCTTGTTTTTCCTAAACAACATGTTGTAACTCGAAAAGCTTTGGTGTTGCGTGTATGTCTAAGCGTGTAGCCTTAAAAGAGAACGCACAGGAGAATTTTTTCCCGAAAGAATATGTAGGAATACCACGTTATAAGGAAATACAGTGTTGCAGAGTAAAGACAAGTACATACTTATTGGAAACACTTAAACTTTACGAGTAGAAATAACACATAGTACAAAATTAGCTTGTATCTCCTAAACAACACGTTATAACTCGAAAGGATTTGGTGAGGCTTGTACGTCTAAACGTATATCCTCAAAAGAGAACCCACAGGAGAATTTTCTTTCGTCAAAATTTGTCAGATAACCACGTTTTAAGGAAATCCCGTATCATGCGAAATTATCTTGTTTTTCCTAAACAACACGTTGTAACTCGAAAAGCTTAGGTTTTGCGTGTATGTCTAAGCATGTAGCCTCCAAAGAGAACGCACAGGAGAGTTTTCTCTCGAAGGAATATGTAAGAATACCACGTTATAAGGAAATACAAAGTTGCAGAGTAAAGGCAAATACATACGTATTGGAAACACTTAAACTTTACGAGAAGAAATAATGCATCGTAAAAAAAATTAGCATGTATCTCCTAAACAACACGTTGAAACTCAAAAAGATTTGGTGTGGCATGTACATCTAAACGTGTAGCCTCAAAAGAGAACCCACAGGAGAATTTTCTTTCGTCAAAAATTGTCAGAAAACCACGTTTTAAGGAAATCCCGCATCGTGGGAAATTATCTTGTTCTTCCTAAACAACACGTTGTAACTCGAAAAGCTTTGGTGTTGCGTATATGTCTAAGCGTGTAGCCTCAAATGAGAACGCACAGGAGAGTTTTCTCTTGAAAGAATATGTAAGAATACCACGTTATAAGGAAATACAGTGTTGCAGAATAAAGACATATACTTACTTATTGGAAAAACTTTAGGAGAAGAAATAACGCATCTTACAAAATTAGCTTGTATCTCCTAAACAACACGTTGTAACTTAAAAAGATTTGGTGTGGCCTGCACGTCTAAAGGTGTAGCCTCAAAAGAGAACCCATAGAGGAATTTTCCTTGGTCAAAATTTGTCAGAAAACCACTTATTAAGGAAATCCCGCATCGTGCGTAATTATCTTGTTTTTCCTAAACAACACGTTGTAACTCGAAAAGCTTTGGTGTTGCGTGTATGTCTAAGTGCGTAGCCTCAAAGGGGAACGCCCAGGAGAGTTTTCTCTCGAAAGAATATGTAAGAATGCCACGTTATAAGGAAATACAGTGTTGCAGAGTATAGACAAATACGTACTTATTTGAAACACTTTACGAGAAGAAATAAAGCATCATGCAAAATTAGCTTGTATCTCCTAAACAAAACATTGTAACTGGAAAAGATTTTGTGTGGTGTGTACGTCTAAACGTGTAGCCTCAAAAGAGAACCCACAGGAGAGTTTTCTTTGGTCAAAATTTGTCAAAAACCACGTTTTACGGAAATCCCGCATCGTGCGAAAATATCTTGTTTTTCCTAAACAACACGTTGTAACTCGAAAAGCTTTGGTGTTGCGTGTATTTCTAAGCGTGTAGCCTCAAAAGAGAACGCACAGGAGAGTTTTCTCCCGAATGAATATGTAAGAATACCACGTTATAAGGAAATACAGTGTTGCAGAGTAAAGACAAATACATACTTATTGGAAACACTTAAACTTTACGAGAAGAAATAACACATAGTACAAAATTAGCTTGTATCTCCTAAACAACACGTTATAACTCGAAAGGATTTGGTGTGGCGTGTACGTCGAAACGTGTACCCTCAAAAGAGAACCCACAGGATAATTTTATTTCATCAAAATTTGTCAGAAAACCACGTTTAATGAAATTACGCATCATGCGAAATTATCTTGTTTTTCCTAAACAACACGTTGTAACTCGAAAAGCTTTGGTGTTGCGTGTATGTCTAAGCATGTTGCCTCCAAAGAAAATGCACAGGAGAGTTTACTGTCGAAAGAATATGTAAGAATACCACGTAATAAGGAAATACAGTGTTGCAGAGTAAAGGCAAATACATACGTATTGGAAACACTTAAACTTTACGAGAAGGAATAAGGCATCATAAAAAAATTAGCTTGTATCTCCTAAACAACACGTTGTAACTCAAAAAGATTTGGTGTGGTGTGTACATCTAAACGTGTAGCCTCAATAGAGAACCCACAGGAGAATTTTCTTTCGTCAAAATTTGTCAGAAAACCACGTTTTAAGGAAATCCCGCATCGTCGGAAATTATCTTGTTCTTCCTAAACAACACATTGTAACTCGAAAAGCTTTGGTGTTGCGTGTTTGTCTAAGCGTGTAGCCTCAAATTAGAACGCACAGGAGAGTTTTCTCTCGAAAGAATATGTAAGAATACCACATTATAAAGAAATACAGTGTTGCAGAGTAAAGACATATTCTTACTTATTAGAAAAACTTTACGAGAAGAAATAAACTATCGTACAAAATTAGCTTGTATCACCTAAACAACACGTTGTAACTTAAAAAGATTAGGTGTGGCCTGTACGTCTAAATGTGTAGCCTCAAAAGAGAACCCATAGGAGAATTTTCCTTGGTCAAAATTTGTCAGAAAACCACTTATTAAGGAAATCCCGCATCGCGCGAAATTATATTGTTTTTCCTAAACAGCACGTTGTAACGCGAAAAACTTTGGTGTTGCCTGTATGTCTAAGCTTGTAGCCTCGAAGGGGAACACACAGGAGAGTTTTCTCTCAAAAGAATATGTAAGAATACCACGTTATAAGGAAATACAGTGTGGCAGACTAAAGGCAAATACGTACGTATTGGAAACACTTTACGAGAAGAAATAACGCATCATACAAAATTAGCTTGTATCTCCTAAACAACACGTTGTAACTTGAAAGGATTTGGTGTGGCGTGTACGTCTAAACGTGTAGCCTCAAAAGAGAACCCACAGGACAATTTTCTTTCGTCAAAAATTTTCAGAAATCCACGTTTTAAGGAAATCCCGCATCGTGTGAAATTATCTTGTTTTTCCTAAACAACACATTGTAACTCGAAAAGCTTTGGTGTTGCGTGTATGTCTAAGCGTGTAGCCTCAAAAGAGAACACACAGGAGAGTTTTCTCTCGAAAGAATATGTAAGAATACCACGTTATAAGGGAATACAGTGTTGCAGAGTAAAGACAAATACGTATGTATTGGAAACCCATAAACTTTACGAGATGAAATAAAGCATCGTACAAAATTAGCTTGTATCTCCTAAACAACACGTTGTAACTCGAAAAGATTTGGTGTGGTATGTAGTCTAAACGTGTAGCCTCAGAAGAGAACCCACAGGACAATTTTCTTTCATCAAATTTTGTCAGAAAACCACGTTTTAAGGAAATCACGCAACGTGAGAAATTATCTAGTTCTTCCTAAACAACACGTTTTAACTCGAAAAGCTTTGGTGTTGGGTGTATGTCTAAGCATGTAGCCCCAAAAGAGAACGCAGAGGAGAATTTTCTCTCGAAAGAATATGCAAGAATGCCACGTTATAAGGAAATACAGTGTTGCAGAGTAAAGACAAATATTTATTGGAAAAACTTTACAAGAAGAAATAACGCATCGTACAAAATTAGCTTGTATCGCCTAAACAACACGTTGTAACTTAAAAAGATTTGGAGTGGCCTGTACGTCTAAACGGGTAGTCTCAAAAGAGAACCCATAGGAGAATTTTCTTTGGTCAAAATATATCAGAAAACCACGTATTAAGGAAATCCCTCATTCTGCGAAATTATCTTGTTTTTCCTAAACAACACGTTGTAACGCGAAAAGATTTGGTGTTGCGTGTATGTCTAAGCGTGTAGCCTCAAAAGACGATGCACAGGAGAGTTTTTTTCTCGAAGGAATATGTACGAATACCACGTTATAAGAAAATACAGTGTTGCAGACTAAAGGCAAATACGTACGTATTGGAAACACTTTACTAGAAGAAATAACGCATCGTACAAAATTAGCTTGTATCTCCTAAACAACACGTTGTAACTCGAAAAGATTTGGTGTGGCATGTACGTCTAAACGTGTAGCCTCAAAAGAGAACCCACAGGAGAATTTTCTTTCGTCAAAATTTTTCAGAAACCACGTTTTAAATACATCCCGCATCGTGCGAAATTATCTTGTTTTTCCTAAACAACACATTGTAACTCGAAAAGCTTTGGTGTTGCGTGTATGTCTAAGCGTGTAGCCTCAAAAGAGAACGCACAGGAGAGTTTTTTCTCGATAGAATTTATAAGGATACCACGTTATAAGGAAATACAGTGTTGCAGAATAAAGACAAATACGTATGTATTGGAAACCCATAAACTTTACGAGATGAAATAAAGCATCGTACAAAATTAGCTTGTATCTCCTAAACAACACGTTTTAACTCGAAAAGATTTGGTGTGGCGTGTACCTCTAAACGTGTAGCCTCAAAAGAGAACCTACAGGACAATTTTCTTTCGTCAAAATTTGTCAGAAAACCACGTTTTAAGGAAATCCCGCATTGTGAGAAATTATCTTGTTCTTCCTAAACATCTCGTTTTAACTCGAAAAGCTTTGGTGTAGGGTGTATTTCGAAGCGTGTAGCCCCAAAAGAGAACGCACAGGAGAGTTTTCTCTCGAAAGAATATGTAAGAATACCACGTTATAAAGAAATACAGTGTGGCAGAGTAAAGACAAATAGGTCCGTATTGGAAGCACTTTATGAGAAAAATAACGAATCTTGCAAAATTAGCTTGTATGTCCTAAACAAAACGTTGTAACTCAAAAGGATTTGGTGTGGCATGTACGTCTAAACGTGTAGCCTCAAAAGAGAACCCACAGGAGAGTTTTCTTTCGTCAAAATTTGTCAGAAAACCACGTTTTAAGGAAATCCCGCATCGTGCGAAATTATCTTGTTTTTCCTAAGCAACACGTTGTAACTAGAAAAGCTTTGGTGTTGCATGTATGTCTAAGCGTGCAGCCTCAAAAGAGAATGCACAGGAGAGTTTTCTCTCGAAAGAATATGTAAGAATACCACGTTATAAGGAATTATATTGCTGGAGAGTAAAGACATATACGTACATATTGGAAACACATTATGAGAAGAAATAACGCATGGTACAAAATTAGCTTGAATCTCCAAAACAACACGTGGTAACTCAAAAAGATTTGGTGTGGCATGTACGTCTGAACGTGTAGCCTCAAAAGAGAACACACAGGAGAATTTTCTTTGGTCAAATTTGTCAGAAAACCACGTATTAAGGAAATCCCGCATCGGGCGAAATTATCTTGTTTTTCCTAATCAACACGTTGTAACTCGAAAAGCTTTGGTGTTGCGTGTATGTCTAAGCGTGTAGCCTACAAAGAGAATGCACAGGATAGTTTTCTCTCGAAAGAATATGAAAGAATACCATGTGATAAAGAAATATTGTGTTGCAGAGTAAAGACAAATACGTACTTATTGCAAACACTTTACGAGAAAAAATAACGCATCATGCAAAATTAGCTTGTATCTCCTAAACAACACGCGGTAACTCGAAAAGATTTGGTGTGGCGTGTACGTCTAAACGTGTAGCCTCAAAGAGAACCCACAGGAGATTTTTCTTTCGTCAAAATTTGTCAAAAACCAAGTTTTAAGGAAATCCAGCATCGTGCATAATTATCTTGTTTTTCCTAAACAACATGTTGTAACTCGAAAACATTTGGTGTTGCGTGTATGTCTAAGCGTGTAGCCTTAAAAGAGAACGTACAGGAGAGTTTTTTCCCGAAAGAATATGTAGGAATACCACGTTATAAGGAAATACAGTGTTGCAGAGTAAAGACAAATACATATTTATTGGAAACACTTAAACTTTACGAGTAGAAATAACACATAGTACAAAATTAACTTGTATCTCCTAAACAACACGTTATAACTCGAAAGGATTTGGTGTGGCTTGTACGTCTAAACGTGTACCCTCAAAAGAGAACCCACAGGAGAATTTTCTTTCGTCAAAATTTGTCAGAAAACCACGTTTTAAGGAAATCCCGCATCATGCGAAATTATCTTGTTTTTCCTAAAGAACACGTTGTAACTCGAAAAGCTTTGGTTGTGCGTGTATGTCTAAGCATGTAGCCTCCAAAGAGAACGCACAGGAGAGTTTTCTCTCGAAAGAATATGTAAGAATACAACGTTATAAGGAAATACAGTGTTGCAGAGTAAAGGCAAATGCATACATATTGGAAACACTTAAACTTTACGAGAAGAAATAACGCATCGTAAAAAAATTAGCTTGTATCTCCTAAACAACACGTTGAAACTCAAGAAGATTTGGTGTGGCGTGTACATCTAAACATGTAGCCTCAAAAGGGAACCCACAGGAGAATTTTCTTTCGTCAAAATTTGTCAGAAAACCACGTTTTAAGGAAATCCCGCATCGTGGGAAATTATCTTGTTCTTCCTAAACGACACGTTGTAACTCGAAAAGCTTTGGTGTTGCGTATATGTCTAAGCGTGTAGCCTCAAATGAGAACGCACAGGAGAGTTTTCTCTTGAAAGAATATGTAAGAATACCACGTTATAAGGAAATACAGTGTTGCAGAATAAAGACATATACTTACTTATTGGAAAAACTTTAGGAGAAGAAATAACGCATCGTACAAAATTAGCTTGTATCTCCTAATCAACACGTTGTAACTTAAAAAGATTTGGTGTGGCCTGTACGTCTAAACGTGTAGCCTCAAAAGAGAACCCATAGAGGAATTTTCCTTGGTCAAAATTTGTCAGAAAACCACTTATTAAGGAAATCCCGCATCGTGCATAATTATCTTGTTTTTCCTAAACAACACGTTTTAACTCGAAAAGCTTTGGTGTTGCGTGTATGTCTAAGTGCGTAGCCTCAAAGGGGAACGCCCAGGAGAGTTTTCTCTCGAAAGAATATGTAAGAATACCACGGTATAAGGAAATACAGTGTTGCAGAGTATACACAAATACGTACTTATTGGAAATACTTTACGAGAAGAAATAAAGCATCATGAAAAATTAGCTTGTATCTCCTAAACAACACGTTGTATCTGGAAAAGATTTGGTGTGGTGTGTACGTCTAAACGAGTAGCCTCAAAAGAGAACCCACAGGAGAGTTTTCTTTTGTCAAAATTTGTCAAAAACCACGTTTTACGGAAATCCCGCATCGTGCGAAAATATCTTGTTTTTCCTAAACAACACGTTGTAACTCGAAAAGCATTGGTGTTGCGTGTATTTCTAAGCGTGTAGCCTCAAAAGAGAACGCACAGGAGAGTTTTCTCCCGAAAGAATATGTAGGAATACCACGTTATAAGGAAATACAGTGTTGCAGAGTAAAGACAAATACATACTTATTGGAAACACTTAAACTTTACGAGAAGAAATAACACATAGTACAAAATTAGCTTGTATCTCCTAAACAACACGTTATAACTCGAAAGGATTTGGTGTGGCGTGTATGTCTAAACGTGTACCCTCAAAAGAGAACCCACCGGAGAATTTTCTTTCATCAAAATTTGTCAGAAAACCACGTTTTAAGGAAATCCCGCATCATGCGAAATTATCTTGTTTTTCCTAAACAACACGTTGTAACTCGAAAAGCTTTGGTGTTGCGTGTATGTCTAAGCGTGTAGCCTCCAAAGAGAACGCACAGGAGAGTTTACTGTTGAAAGAATATGTAAGAATACCACGTAATAAGGGAATACAGTGTTGCAGAGTAAAGGCAAATACATACATATTGGAAACACTTAAACTTTATGAGAAGAATAAGGCATCATAAAAAAATTAGCTTGTATCTCCAAACAACACGTTGTAACTCAAAAAGATTTGGTGTGGTGTGTACGTCTAAACGTGTAGCCTCAATAGAGACCCCACAGAAGAATTTTCTTTCGTCAAAATTTGTCAGAAAACCACGTTTTAAGGAAATCCCGCATCGTGGGAAATTATCTTGTTCTTCCTAAACAACACATTGTAACTCGAAAAGCTTTGGTGTTGCGTGTATGTCTAAGCATGTAGCCTCAAATGAGAACGCACAGGAGAGTTTTCTCTCGAAAGAATATGTAAGAATACCACATTATAAGGAAATACAGTGTTGCAGAGTAAAGACATATTCTTATTTATTAGAAAAACTTTACGAGAAGAAATAACCTATCGTACAAAATTAGCTTGTATCTCCTAAACAACACGTTGTAACTTAAAAAGATTAGGTGTGGCCTATACGTCTAAATGTGTAGCCTCAAAAGAGAACCCATAGGAGAATTTTCCTTGGTCAAAATTTGTCAGAAAACCACTTATTAAGGAAATCCCGCATCGCGCGAAATTATATTGTTTTTCCTAAACAACACGTTGTAACGCGAAAAGCTTTGGTGTTGCCTGTATGTCTAAGCGTGTAGCCTCAAAGGGGAACACACAGGAGAGTTTTCTCTCCAAAGAATATGTAAGAATACCACGTTATAAGGAAATACAGTGTTGCAGACTAAAGGCAAATACGTACCTATTGGAAACACTTTACGAGAAGAAATAACGCATCGTACAAAATTAGCTTGTATCTCCTAAACAACACGTTGTAACTCGAAAGGATTTGGTGTGGCGTATACGTCTAAACGTGTAGCCTCAAAAGAGAACCCACAGGACAATTTTCTTTCGTCAAAAATTTGCAGAAATCCACGTTTTATGGAAATCCCGCATCATGCGAAATTATCTTGTTTTTCCTAAACAACACATTGTAACTCGAAAAGCTTTGGTGTTGCGTGTATGTCTAAGCGTGTAGCCTCAAAAGAGAACGCACAGGAGAGTTTCTCTCGAAAGAATATGTAACAATACCAAGTTATAAGGGAATCCAGTGTTGCAGAGTAAAGACAAATACGTATGTATTGGAAACCCATAAACTTTACGAGATGAAATAAAGCATCGTACAAAATTAGCTTGTATCTCCTAAACAACACGTTGTAACTCGAAAAGATTTGGTGTGGCATGTACGTCAAAACGTGTAGCCTCAAAAGAGAACCCACTGGACAATTTACTTTCATCAAATGTTGTCAGAAAACCACGTTTTAAGGAAATCACGCAACGTGAGAAATTATCTAGTTCTTCCTAAACAACACGTTTTAACTCGAAAAGCTTTGGTGTTGGGTGTATGTCTAAGCATGTAGCCCCAAAAGAGAACGCAGAGGAGAGTTTTCTCTCGAAAGAATATGTAAGAATGCCACGTTATAAGGAAATACAGTGTTGCAGAGTAAAGACAAATATTTATTGGAAAAACTTTACAAGAAGAAATAACGCATCGTACAAAATTAGCTTGTATCGCCTAAACAACACGTTGTAACTTAAAAAGATTTGGAGTGGCCTGCACGTCTAAACGTGTAGTCTCAAAAGAGAACCCATAGGAGAATTTTCTTTGGTCAAAATATATCAGAAAACCACGTATTAAGGAAATCCCTCATTCTGCGAAATTATCTTGTTTTTCCTAAACAACACGTTGTAACGCGAAAAGCTTTGGTGTTGCGTGTAAGTCTAAGTGTGTAGCCTCAAAAGAGGATGCACAGGAGAGTTTTTTCTCGAAAGAATATGTAAGAATACCACGTTATAAGGAAATACAGTGTTGCAGACTAAAGGCAAATACGTATGTATTGGAAACACTTTACTAGAAGAAATAGCGCATCGTACAAAATTAGCTTGTATCTCCTAAACAACACGTTGTAACTCGAAAAGATTTGGTGTGGCATGTACGTCTAAACGTGTAGCCTCAAAAGAGAACCCACAGGAGAATTATCTTTCGTCAAAATTTTTTCAGAAACCACGTTTTAAATAAATCCTGCATCGTGCGAAATTATCTTGTTTTTCCTAAACAACACATTGTAACTCGAAAAGCTTTGGTGTTGCGTGTATGTCTAAGCGTGTAGCCTTAAAAGAGAACGCACAGGAGAGTTTTTTCCCGAAAGAATATGTAGGAATACCACGTTATAAGGAAATACAGTGTTGCAGAGTAAAGACAAATACATACTTATTGGAAACACTTAAACTTTACGAGTAGAAATAACACATAGTACAAAATTAGCTTGTATCTCCTAAACAACACGTTATAACTCGAAAGGATTTGGTGTGGCTTGTACGTCTAAACGTGTACCCTCAAAATAGAACCCACAGGAGAATTTTCTTTCGTCAAAATTTGTCAGATATCCACGTTTTAAGGAAATCCCTCATCATGCGAAATTGTCTTGTTTTTCCTAAACAACACGTTGTAACTCGAAAACTTTGGTTTTGCGTGTATGTCTAAGCGTGTAGCCTCAAAAGAGAACGCACAGGAGAGTTTTTTCTCGATAGAATTTGTAAGGATACCACGTTATAAGAAAATACAGTGTTGCAGAATAAAGACAAATACATATGTATTGGAAACCCATAAACTTTACGAGATGAAATAAAGCATCGTACAAAATTAGCTTGTATCTCCTAAACAACACGTTGTAACTCGAAAAGATTTGGTGTGGCGTGTACGTCTAAACGTGTAGCCTCAAAAGAGAACCCACAGGATAATTTTCTTTCGTCAAAATTTTTCAGAAAACCACGTTTTACGGAAATCCCGCATCGTGAGAAATTATCTTGTTCTTCCTAAACAGCACGTTTTAACTCGAAAAGCTTTGGTGTAGGGTGTATTTGTAAGCGTGTAGCCCCAAAAGAGAACGCACAGGAGAGTTTTCTCTCGAAAGAATATGTAAGAATACCACGTTATAAGGAAATACAGTGTGGCAGAATAAAGACAAATACGTCTGTATTGGAAGCACTTTATGAGAGAAATAACGAATCTTGCAAAATTAGCTTGTATGTCCTAAACAACACGTTGTAACTCAAAAGGATTTGGTGTGGCATGTACGTCTAAACGTGTAGCCTCAAAAGAGAACCCACAGGAGAGTTTTCTTTCGTCAAAATTTGTCAGAAAACCACGTTTTAAGGAAATCCCGCATCGTGCGAAATTATCTTGTTTTTCCTAAGCAACACGTTGTAACTAGAAAAGCTTTGGTGTTGCGTGTATGTCTAAACGTGCAGCCTCAAAAGAGAATGCACAGGAGAGTTTTCTCTCGAAAGAATATGTAAGAATACCACGTTATAAGGAAATATATTGCTGCAGAGTAAAGACATATACGTACTTATTGGAAACACATTATGAGAAGAAATAACGCATGGTACAAAATTAGCTTGAATCTCCAAAACAACACGTGGTAACTCAAAAAGATTAGGTGTGGCATGTACGTCTGAACGTGTAGCCTCAAAAGAGAACCCACAGGAGAATTTTCTTTGGTCAAATTTGTCAGAAAACCACGTATTAAGGAAATCCCGCATCCGGCGAAATTATCTTGTTTTTCCTAATCAACACGTTGTAACTCGAAAAGCTTTGGTGTTGCGTGTATGTCTAAGCGTGTAGCCACCAAAGAGAATGCACAGGATAGTTTTCTCTCGAAAGAATATGTAAGAATACCATGTGATAAGGAAATACAGTGTTGCAGAGGAAAGACGAATACGTACTTATTGGAAACACTTTACGAGAAGAAATAACGCATCATGCAAAATTAGCTTGTATCTCCTAAACAACACGCTGTAACTCGAAAAGATTTGGTGTGGTGTGTACGTCTAAACGTGTAGCCTCAAAGAGAACCCACAGGAGATTTTTCTTTCGTCAAAATTTGTCAAAAACCACGTTTTAAGGAAATCCCGCATCGTGCATAATTATCTTGTTTTTCCTAAACAACATGTTGTAACTCGAAAAGCTTTGGTGTTGCGTGTATGTCTAAGCCTGTAGCCTTAAAAGGGAACGCACAGGAGATTTTTTTCCCGAAAGAATATGTAGGAATACCACGTTATAAGGAAATACAGTGTTGCAGAGTAAAGACAAATACATACTTATTGGAAACACTTAAACTTTACGAGTAGAAATAACACATAGTACAAAATTAGCTTGTATCTCCTAAACAACACGTTATAACTCGAAAGGATTTGGTGTGGCTTGTACGTCTAAACGTGTACCCTCAAAAGAGAACCCACAGGAGAATTTTCTTTCGTCAAAATTTGTCAGATAACCTCGTTTTAAGGAAATCCCGCATCATGCGAAATTATCTTGTTTTTCCTAAACAACACGTTGTAACTCGAAAAGCTTTGGTTTTGCGTGTATGTCTAAGCATGTAGCCTCCAAAGAGAACGCAGAGGAGAGTTTTCTCTCGAAAGAATATGTAACAATACCACGTTATAAGGAAATACAGTGTTGCAGAGTAAAGGCAAATACATATGTATTGGAAACACTTAGACTTTACGAAAAGAAATAACGCATCGTAAAAAAATTAGCTTGTATCTCCTAAACAACACGTTGAAACTCAAAAAGATTTGGTGTGGCGTGTACATCTAAACGTGTAGCCTCAAAAGAGAACCCACAGGAGAATTTTCTTTCTTCAAAATTTGTCAGAAAACCACGTTTTAAGGAAATCCCGCATCGTGGGAAATTATCTTCTTCTTCCTAAACAACACGTTGTAACTCGAAAAACTTTGGTGTTGCGTATATGTCTAAGCGTGTAGCCTCAAATGAGAACGCACAGGAGAATTTTCTCTTGAAAGAATATGTAAGAATACCACGTTATAAGGAAATACAGTGTTGCAGAATAAAGACATATACTTATTTATTGGAAAAACTTTAGGAGAAGAAATAACGCATCGTACAAAATTAGCTTGTATCTCCTAAACAACACGTTGTAACTTAAAAAGATTTGGTGTGGCCTGTACGTCTAAACGTGTAGCCTCAAAAGAGAACCCATAGAGGAATTTTCCTTGGTCAAAATTTGTCAGAAAACCACTTATTAAGGAAATCACGCATCGTGCATAATTATCTTCTTTTTCCTAAACAACACGTTTTAACTCGAAAAGCTTTGGTGTTGCGTGTATGTCTAAGTGCGTAGCCTCAAAGGGGAACGCTCAGGAGAGTTTTCTCTCGAAAGAATATGTAAGAATACCAGGTTATAAGGAAATACAGTGTTGCAGAGTATAGACAAATACGTACTTATTGGAAACACTTTACGAGAAGAAATAAAGCATCATGCAAAATTAGCTTGTATCTCCTAAACAACACGTTGTAACTGGAAAAGATTTGGTGTGCTGTGTACGTCTAAACGTGTAGCCTCAAAAGAGAACCCACAGGAGAGTTTTCTTTGGTCAAAATTTGTCAAAAACCACGTTTTACAGAAATCCCGCATCGTGCCAAAATATCTTGTTTTTCCTAAACAACACGTTGTAATTCGAAAAGCTTTGGTGTTGCGTGTATTTCTAAGCGTGTAGCCTCAAAAGAGAACGCACAGGACAGTTTTCTCCCGAAAGAATATGTAGGAATATCACGTTATAAGGAAATACAGTGTTGCAGAGTAAAGACAAATACATACTTATTGGAAACACTTAAACTTTACGAGAAGAAATAACACATAGTACAAAATTAGCTTGTATCTCCTAAACAACACGTTATAACTCGAAAGTATTTGGTGTGGCGTGTACTTCTAAACGTGTACCCTCAAAAGATTACCCACAGGAGAATTTTCTTTCATCAAAATTTGTCAGAAAACCACGTTTTAAGGAAATCCCGCATCATGCGAAATTATCTTGTTTTTCCTAAACAACACGTTGTAACTCGAAAAGCTTTGGTGTTGCGTGTATGTCTAAACGTGTAGCCTCCAAAGAGAAAGCACAGGAGAGTTTACTGTCGAAAGAATATGTAAGAATACCACGCAATAACGAAATACAGTGTTAGAGAGTAAAGGCAAATACATACGTCTTGGAAACACTTAAACTTTACGAGAAGAAATAAGGCATCATAAAAAAATTAGCTTGTATCTCCTAAACAACACGTTGTAACTCAAAAAGATTTGGTGTGGTGTGTATATCTAAACGTGTAGCCTCAATGGAGAACCAACTGGAGAATTTTCTTTCGTCAAAATTTATCAGAAAACCACGTTTTAAGGAAATCCCGCATCGTGGGAAATTATCTTGTTCTTCCTAAACAACACATTGTAACTAGAAAAGCTTTGGTGTTGCGTGTATGTCTAAGCGTGTAGCCTCAAATGAGAACGCACAGGAGAGTTTTCTCTCGAAAGAATATGTAAGAATACCACATTATACGGAAATACAGTGTTGCAGAGTAAAGACATATTCTTACTTATTAGAAAAACTGTACGAGAAGAAATAAGGCATCATAAAAAAATTAGTTTGTATCTACTAAACAACACGTTGTAACTCAAAAAGATTTGGTGTGGTGTGTATGTCTAAACGTGTAGCCTCAATAGAGAAGGCACAGAATTTTCTTTCGTCAAAATTTGTCAGAAAACCACGTTTTAAGGAAATCCCGCATCGTGGGAAATTATCTTGTTCTTCCTAAACAACACATTGTAACTCGAAAAGCTTTGGTGTTGCGTGTATGTCTAACGTGTAGCCTCAAATGAGAATGTACAGGAGAGTTTTCTCTCCAAAGAATATGTAAGAATACCACGTTATAAGGAAATACAGTGTTGCAGAGTAAAGACATATTCTTACTTATTAGAAAACTTTACGAGAAGAAATAACCTATCATACAAAATTAGCTTGTATCTCCTAAACAACACGTTGTAACTTAAAAAGATTAGGTGTGGCCTGTACGTCTAAACGTGTATCCTCAAAAGAGAACCCATAGAGGAATTTTCCTTGGTCAAAATTTGTCAGAAAACCACTTATTAAGGAAATCCCGCATCGCGCGAAATTATATTGTTTTTCCTAAACAATATTCTCTCGAAAGAATATGTAAGAATACCATGTTATAAGGAAATACAGTGTTGCAGACTAAAGGCAAATACGTACGTATTGGAAACACTTTACGAGAAGAAATAACGCATCGTACAAAATTAGCTTGTGTCTCCTAAACAACATGTTGTAACTTGAAAGGATTTGGTGTGGCGTGTACGTCTAAACGTGTAGCCTCAAAACAGAACCCACAGGACAATTTTCTTTCGTCAAAAATTTTCAGAAATCCACGTTTTAAGGAAATCCCGCATTGTGCGAAATTATCTTGTTTTTCCTATACAACACATTATAACTCGAATAGCTTTGGTGTTGCGTGTATGTCTAAGGGTGTAGCCTCAAAAGAGAACACACAGGAGAGTTTTTTCTCGAAAGAATATGTAAGAATATCACGTTATAAGGGAATACAGTGTTGCAGAGTAAAGACAAAAACGTATGTATTGGAAACCCATAAACTTTATGAGATGAAATAAAGCATCGTACAAAATTAGCTTGTATCTCCTAAACAACAAGTTGTAACTCGAAAAGATTTGGTGTGGCGTGTATGTCTAAACGTGTAGCCTCAAAAGAGAACCCACAGGACAATTTTCTTTCATCAAATTTTGTCAGAAAACCACGTTTAAAGGAAATCCCGCATCGTGAGAAATTATCTAGTTCTTCCTAAACAACATGTTTTAACTCGAAAAACTTTGGTGTTGGGTGTATGTCTAAGCATGTAGCCCCAAAAGAGAACGCAGAGGAGAGTTTTCTCTCAAAAGAATATGTAAGAATGCCACGTTATAAGTAAATACAGTGTTGCAGAGTAGAGACAAATACTTATTTATTGGAAAAACTTTACAAGAAGAAATAACGCATCATACAAAATTAGCTTGTATCGCCTAAACAACACGTTGTAACTTAAAAAGATTTGGAGTGGCCTGTACGTCTAAACGTGTAGTCTCAAAAGAGAACCCATAGGAGAATTTTCTTTGGTCAAAATATGTCAGAAAACCACGTATTAAGGAAATCCCTCTTTGTGCGAAATTATCTTGTTTTTCCTAAACAACACGTTGTAACGCGAAAAGCTTTGGTGTTGCGTGTAAGTCTAAGCGTGTAGCCTCAAAAGAGGATGCACAGGAGAGTTTTCTCTCGAAAGAATATGTAAGAATACCACGTTATAAGGAAATACAGTGTTGCAGACTAAAGGCAAATACGTACGTATTGGAAACACTTTACTAGAAGAAATAATGCATCTTACAAAATTAGCTTGTATCTCCTAAACAACACGTTGTAACTCGAAAAGATTTGGTGTGGCGTGTACGTCTAAACGTGTAGCCTCAAAAGAGAACCCACAGGAGAATTTTCTTTCGTCAAAATTTTTCAGAAACCACGTTTTAAGTAAATCCCGCATCGTGTGAAATTATCTTGTTTTTCCTAAACATCACATTGTAACTCGAAAAGCTTTGGTGTTGCGTGTATGTCTAAGTGTGTAGCCTCAAAGAAGAACGCACAGGAGAGTTTTCTCTCGAAAGAATATGTAAGAATACCACGTTATAAAGAAATACAGTGTTGCAGAGTAAAGACAAATACGTATGTATTGGAAACCCATAAACTTTACGAGATGAAATAAAGCATCGTACAAAATTAGCTTGTATCTCCTAAACAACACGTTGTAACTCGAAAAGATTTGGTGTGGCATGTACGTCTAAACATGTAGCCTCAAAAGAGAACCCACAGGACACTTTTCTTTTATCAAATTTTGTCAGAAAACCACGTTTTAAGGAAATCACGCAACTTGAGAAATTATCTAGTTCTTCCTAAACAACACGTTTTAACTCGAAAAGCTTTGGTGTTGGGTGTATGTCTAAGCATGTAGCCCCAAAAGAGAACGCAGAGGAGAGTTTTCCCTCGAAAGAATATGTAAGAATGCCACGTTATAAGGAAATACAGTGTTGCAGAGTAAAGACAAATATTTATTGGAAAAACTTTACAAGAAGAAATAACGCATCGTACAAAATTAGCTTGTATCGCCTAAACAACACGTTGTAACTTAAAAAGATTTGGAGTGGCCTGTACGTCTAAACGTGTAGTCTCAAAAGAGAACCCATAGGAGAATTTTCTTTGGTCAAAATATGTCAGAAAACCACGTATTAAGGAAATCCCTCATTGTGCGAAATTATCTTGTTTTTCCTAAACAACACGTTGTAACGCGAAAAGCTTTGGTGTTGCGTGTATGTCTAAGCGTGTAGCCTCAAAAGAGGATGCACAGGAGAGTTTTTTCTCGAAAGAATATGTAAGAACACCACGTTATAAGGAAATACAGTGTTGCAGACTAAAGGCAAATACGTACGTATTGGAAACACTTTACTAGAAGAAATAACGCATCGTACAAAATTAGCTTGTATCTCCTAAACAACACGTTGTAACTCAAAAAGATTTGGTGTGGCGTGTACGTCTAAATGTGTAGCCTCAAAAGAGAACCCACAGGACAATTTTCTTTCGTCAAAATTTTTCAGAAACCACGTTTTAAGTAAATCCCGCATCGTGTGAAATTATCTTGTTTTTCCTAAACATCACATTGTAACTCGAAAAGCTTTGGTGTTGCGTGTATGTCTAAGTGTGTAGCCTCAAAGGAGAACGCACAGGAGAGTTTTCTCTCGAAAGAATATGTAAGAATACCACGTTATAACGAAATACAGTGTTGCAGAGTAAAGACAAATACGTATGTATTGGAAACCCATAAACTTTACGAGATGATATAAAGCATCGTACAAAATTAGCTTGTATCTCCTAAACAACACGTTGTAACTCGAAAAGATTTGGTGTGCCTTGTACGCCTAAACGTGTAGCCTCAAAAGAGAACACACAGGACAATTTTCTTTCGTCAAAATTTGTCAGAAAACCACGTTTTAAGGAAATCCCGCATCGTGAGAAATTATCTTGTTCTTCCTAAACAACACGTTTTAACTCGAAAAGCTTTGGTGTTGGGTGTATGTCTAAGCGTGTAGCCCCAAAAGAGAACGCAGAGGAGAGTATTCTCTCGAAAGAATATGTAAGAATACCACGTTATAAGGAAATACAGTGTTGCAGAGTTAAGACAAATACTTACTTATTGGAAAAACTTTACGAGAAGAAGTAACGCATCGTACAAAATTAGCTTGTATCTCCTAAACAACACGTTGTAACTTAAAAAGATTTGGTGTGGCCTGTACGTCTAAACGTGTAGTCTCAAAAGAGAACCCATAGGAGAATTTTCTTTGGTCAAAGTTTGTCAGAAAACCACGTATTAAGGAAATTCCTCATCGTGGGAAATTATCTAGTTTTTCCGAAAAAACACGTTGTAACTCGAATAGCTTTGGTGTTGCGTGTATGTCTAAGTGTGTAGCCTCAAAAGAGGATGCACAGGAGAGTTTTCTCTCGAAAGAATATATAAGAATACCACGTTATAAGGAAATACAGTGTTGCAGACTAAAGGCAAATACATATGTATTGGAAACACTTTACGAGAAGAAATAACGCATCATACAAAATTAGCTTGTATCTCCTAAACAACACGTTGTAACTCTAAAAGATTTGGTGTGGCGTGTACGTCTAAACGTGTAGCCTCAAAAGAGAACCCACAGGAGAATTTTCTTTCGTCAAAATTTGTCAGAAAACCACTTATTAAGGAAATCCTGCATCGTGCGAAACTGTGTTGTTTTTCCTAATCAACACATTGTAACTCGAAAATCTTTGCTGTTGTGTGTATGTGTAAGCATGTAGCCTCAAAGGTGAACGCACAGGAGAGATTTCTCTCGAACGAGTATGTAAGAATACCACGTTATAAGGAAATACATTGTGGCAAATTAAAGATAAATACGTACCTTTTGGAAACACTTAAAATTTACAAGAAGATATAAAGCATCATAAAAAATTAGCTTGTATCTCCTAAACAACACGTTGTAACTCGAAAAGATTTGGTGTGGCGTGTACGTCTAAACGTGGAGCCTCAAATGAAAACCCACAGGAGAATTTTCTTTCGTCAAAATTTTTCAGAAAACCACGTTTTAGGGAAATCCAGCATCGTGCGAATTATCTTGTTTTTCCTAAACAACACGTTGTAACTCGAAAAGCTTTAGTAGTGCGTGTATATCTAAGCATGTAGCCTCGAAAGAGAACGCACAGGAGAGTTTTCTATCGAAAGAATATGTAAGAATACCACGTTGTAAGGAAATACAGTGTTGCAGAGTAAAGACATATAAGAATGTATTAGAAACCTAAAAACTTTACGAGATGAAATAAAGCATCGTACAAAATTAGCTTGTATCTCCTAAACAACACGTTGTAACTCGAAAAGATTTGGTGTGGCCTGTACGTCTAAACGTGTAGCCTCAAAAGAGAACCCACAGGACAATTTCCTTTTGTCAAAATTTTTCAGAAAACCACGTTTTAAGGAAATCCCGGATCGTGAGAAATTATCTAGTTCTTCCTAAACAACACATTTTAACTCGCAAAGCTTTGATGTTGGGTGTATGTCTAAGTATGTAGCCCCAAAAGAGAATGCACAGGAGAGTTTTCTCTCGAAAGAATATGTAAGAATACCACGTTATAAGGAAATACAGTGTTGCAATAACGTGGTATTCTTACATATTCTTTCGAGAGAAAACTCTCCTGGGCATTCTCCATTGAGGTTACAGGCTTAGACATACACGCAACACCAAAGCTTTTCGAGTTAAAACGTTTTGTTTAGGAAAAACAAGATAATTTCGCACGATGCGGAATTTCCTTAATACGTGGTTTTCTGACAAATTTTGACCAAAGAAAATTCTCCTATGGGTTCTCTTTTGAGGCTACACGTTTAGACGTACAGGCCACACCAAATCTTTTTAAGTTACAACGTGTTGTTTGGGAGATACAAGCTAATTTTGTACGATGCGTTATTTCTTCTCTTAAGTTTAAGTTTTTCCAATAAGTACGTATTTGTCTTTACTCTGCAACACTGTATTTCCTTATAACGTGGTATTCTTACATATTCTTTCGAGAGAAAACTCTCCTGGGCATTCTCCTTTGAGGTTACAGGCTTAGACATACACGCAACACCAAAGCTTTTCGAGTTACAACGTGTTGTTTAGGAAAAACAAGATAATTTCGCAAGATGCGGGATTTCCTTAATACGTGGTTTTCTGACAAATTTTGACCAAAGAAAATTCTCCTATGGGTTCTCTTTTGAGGCTACACGTTTAGACGTACAGGCCACACCAAATCTTTTTAAGTTACAACGTGTTGTTTGGGAGATACAAGCTAATTTTGTACGATGCGTTATTTCTTCTCTTAAGTTTAAGTTTTTCCAATAAGTACGTATTTGTCTTTACTCTGCAACACTGTATTTCCTTATAACGTGGTATTCTTACATATTCTTTTGAGAGAAAACTCTCCTGTGCGTTCTCTTTTGAGGCTACACGCTTAGACATACACGCAACACCAAAGCTTTTCGAGTTAAAATGTTTTGTTTAAGAAAAACAAGATAATTTCGCAGAATGCGGGATTTCCTTAAAACGTGGTTTTCTGACAAATTTTGACGAAAGAAAATTTTCCTGTGGGTTCTCTTTTGAGGCTACACGTTTAGACATACACACCACACCAAATCTTTTCGAGTTATAATGTGTTGTTTAGGAGATACAAACTAATTTTGTAAGATGCCTTATTTCTTCTCGTAAGGTTTAAGTTTTTCCAATAAGTACGTATTTGTCGTTACTCTGCAACACTGTATTTCCTTATAACGTGGTATTCTTACATATTCTTTCGAGAGAAAACTCTCCCGTGTGTTCTCTTTTGAGGCTACACGCTTAGACATACACGCAACACGAAAGCTTTTCGAGTTAAAACGTTTGGTTTAGGAAAAACAAGATAATGTCTCACTATGCGGGATTTCCTTAATACATGGTTTTCTGACAAATTTTGACCAAAGAAAATTCTCCTATGGGTTCTCTTTTCAGGCTACACGTTTAGACGTACAGGCCACACCAAATCTTTTTATGTTACAACGTGTTGTTTAGGAGATACAAGCTAATTTCTTACGATGCGTTATTTCTTCTCGCAAAGTTTTTCCAAGACGTAAGTATTTGTCTTTACTCTGCAACACTGTATTTCCTAATAACGTGGTATTCTTACATATTCTTTCGAGAAAAAACTCTCCTTTGCGTTCTCTTTTGAGGCTACACGCTTAGACATACACACAACACCAAAGCTTTTCGAGTTAAAACGTGTTGTTTAGGAAAAACAAGATATTTTTACACGATGCGGGATTTCCTTAAAACGTGGTTTTCTGACAAATTTTGACGAAATAAAACTCTCCTGTGGGTACTCTTTTGAGGATACACGTTTAGACGTACACGCCATACCAAATCTTTTCGAGTTACAACGTGTTGTTTAGGAGCAACAAGGTAATTTTTCTACGATGCGTTATTTCTTCTCATAAAGTTTAAGTGTTTCCATTACGTACATATTTGCCTTTACTCTGCAACACTGTATTTCCTTATAACGTGGTATTCTTGCATATTCTTTCGAGAGAAAACTCTCCTGTGCGTTCTCCTTTGAGGCTACATGCTTAGACATTCACGCAACACCAAAGCTTTTCGATTTACAACGTGTTGTTTAGGAAAAACAAGATAATTTCGCATGATGCGGGATTTCCTTAAAACGTGGTTTTCTGACAAATTTTGACGAAATAAAACTCTCCTGTGGGTACTCTTTTGAGGCTACACGTTTAGCCGTACAAGCCACACCAAATCTTTTCAAGTTACAACGTGTTGTTTAGGAGATACAAGCTAATTTTGTACGATGCGTTATTTCTTCTCGTAAAGTTTAAGTTTTTCCAATAAGTACGTATTTGTCTTTACTCTGCAACACTGTATTTCCTTATAACGTGGTATTCTTACACATTCTTTCGAGAGAAAACTCTCCTGTGCGTTCTCTTTTGAGGCTACACGATTAGACATACATTCAACACCAAAGCATTTCGAGTTAAAACGTATTGTTTAGGAAAAACAAGATAATTTCGCACGATGCGGGATTTCCTTAATACGTGGTTTTCTGACAAATTTTGACCAAAGAAAATTCTCCTATGGCTTCTTTTTTCAGGCTACACGTTTAGACGTACAGGCCACACCAAATCTTTTTAAGTTGCAACGTGTTGTTTAGTAGATACAAGCTAATTTTGTACGATGCGTTATTTCTTCTCATAAAGTTTTTCCAATACATAAGTATTTGTCTTTACTCTGCAACACTGTATTTCCTAATAACGTGGTATTCTTACATATTCTTTTGAGAAAAAACTCTCCTTTGCGTTCTCCTTTGAGGCTACACGCTTACACATACACGCAACACCAAAGCTTTTCGAGTTACAACGTGTTGTTTAGGAGATACAAGCTAATTTCTTACGATGCGTTATTTCTTCTCCTAAAGTTTTTCCAAGACGTAAGTATTTGTCTTTACTCTGCAACACTGTATTTCCTAATAACGTGGTATTCTTACATATTCTTTCGAGAAAAAACTCTCCTTTGCGTTCACTTTTGAGGCTACACGCTTAGACATACACGCAACTCCAAAGCTTTTCGAGTTACAACGTGTTGTTTAGGAAAAACAAGATAATTTCCAACGATGCGGGATTTCCTTAAAACGTGGTTTTCTGACAAATTTTGACGAAAGAAAATACTCCTGTGGGTTCTCTTTTGAGGCTACACATTTAGACGTACACGCCACACCAAATCTTTCCGAGTTACAACGTGTTGTTTAGGAGAAACATGCTAATTTTTTTTACGATGCGTTATTTCTTCTCATAAAGTTTAAGTGTTTCCATTACGTACATATTTGCCTTTACTCTGCAACACTGTATTTCCTTATAACGTGGTATTCTTGCATATTCTTTCGAGAGAAAACTCTCCTGTGCGTTCTCCTTTGAGGCTACATGCTTAGACATTCACGCAACACCAGATCTTTTCGAGTTACAACGTGTTGTTTAGGAGATACAAGCTAATTTTTTTACGATGCGTTATTTCTTCTCATAAAGTTTAAGTGTTTCCATTACGTACATATTTGCCTTTACTCTGCAACACTGTATTTCCTTATAACGTGGTATTCTTGCATATGCTTTCGAGAGAAAACTCTCCTGTGCGTTCCCCTTTGAGGCTACATGCTTAGACATACACGCAACACCAAAGCTTTTCGAGTTACAACGTGTTTTTTAGGAAAAACAAGATAATTTCACACGATGCGGGATTTCCTTAAAACGTGGTTTTCTGACAAATTTTGACGAAAGAAAATTATCCTGTGGGTTCTCTTTTTAGGCTACACGTTTAGATGTACACACCACACCAAATCTTTTCGAGTTATAACGTGTTGTTTAGGAGATACAAACTAATTTTGTAAGATGCCTTATTTCTTCTCGTAAACTTTAAGTTTTTCCAATATGTACGTATTTGTCTTTACTCTGCAACACTGTATTTCCTTATAACGTGGTATTCTTACACATTCTTTCGAGAGAAAACTCTCCTGTGCGTTCTCTTTTGAGGCTATACGCTTTGACATACACGCAACACCAAAGTTTTTCGAGTTACAATGTGTTGTTTAGGAAAAACAAGATAATTTAGCATGATGCGGGATTTCCTTAAAACGTGGTTTTCTGACAAATTTTGACGAAAGAAAATACTCCTGTGGGTTCTCTTTTGAGGCTACACATTTAGACGTGCCCGAGACACTAAATCTTGTCGAGTTACAACGTGTTGTTTAGGAGATACAAGCTAATTTTTTTACGATGCATTATTTCTTCTCATAAAGTTTAAGTGTTTCCATTATGTAAATATTTGGCTTTACTCTGCAACACTGTATTTCCTTATAACGAGGTATTCTTGCATATTCTTTCGAGAGAAAACTCTCCTGTGCGGTCTCCTTTGAGGCTACATGCTTAGACATACACTCAACTCCAAAGCTTTTCGAGTTACAACATGTTGTTTAGGAAAAACAACATAATTTCGCACGATGCGGGATTTCCTTAAAACGTGGTTTTCTGACAAATTTTGACCAAATAAAACTCTCCTGTGTGTACTATTTTGAGGCTACACTTTTAGACGTACACGCCACACCAAATCTTTTCGAGTTACAACCTGTTGTTTAGGAGATACAAGCTAATTTTTTACGATGCGTTATTTCTTCTCGTAAAGTGTTTCCAATAAGTACGTATTTGTCTTTACTCTGCAACACGGTATTTCCTTAATACGTGGATTTCTTACATATTCTTTCGAGAGAAAACTCTCCTGTGCGTTCTCTTTTGAGGGTACACGCTTAAACATACACGCAACACCAAAGCTTTTCGAGTTACAATGTGTTGTTTATGAAGAACAAGATAATTTCTCACGTTGCGGGATTTCCTTAAAACGTGGTTTTCTGACAAATTTTGACGAAAGAAAATTGTCCTGTGGTTCTCTTTTGAGGCTACACCTTTAGACGTACACGCCACACCAAACCTTTTCGAGTTACAACGTGTTGTTTAGGAGATACAAGCTAATTTTTGTATGATGCTTTATTTCATCTCGTAAAGTTTAAGGGTTTCCAATACGTAAGTATTTGTCTTTATTCTGCAACACTGTACTTCCTTATAACGTGGTATTCTCACATATTCTTTCGAGAGAAAACTCTCCTGTGTGTTCTCTTTTGAGGCTACACGCTTAGTCATACACGCATCACCAAAGATTTTCGAGTTACTACGTGTTGTTTAGGAAAAACAAGATAATTTCGCACGATGCTGGATTTCCTTAAAACGTGCTTTTCTGAAACTTTGACGAAAGAAAATTCTCCTATGGGTTCTCTTTTGAGGCTACAAGTTTAGACGTACACGCCACACCCAAATCTTTTCGAGTTACAAAGTGTTGTTTAGGAGATACGAGCTAATTTTGTACGATGCTGTATTTCATCTCGTAAACTTTAAGGGTTTCCAATACGTACGTATTTTTCTTTACTCTGCAACACTGTATGTCCTTATAACGTGGTATTCTTACATATTCTTTTGAGAGAAAACTCCCCTGTGTGTTCTCTTTTAAGGCTACACGCTGAGACATACACGCAACACCAAAGGTTTTCGAGTTACAACGTGTTGTTTAGGAAAAACAAGATAATTTCGCACGATGTAGGATTTCCTTAATACGTGGTTTTGTGACAAATTTGACCAAAGAAAATTCTCCTGTGTGTTCTCTTTTTGAGGCTACACGTTTAGACGTACCTGCCACACCAAACATTTTCGAGTTACAACGTGTTGTTTAGGAGATACAAGCTAATTTTTTATGATGCGTTATTTCTTCACGTAAAGTGTTTCCAATACGTACATATTTGTCTTTACTCTGCAACACTGTATTTCCTTATAACCTGGTATTCTTACTTATTCTTTTGAGTGAAAACTCTCCTGTGTGTTCTCTTTTGAGGCTACACACTGAGACATACACGCAACACCCAAGCTTTTTGAGTTACAACGTGTTGTTTAGGAAAAACAAGATAATTTCGCAGGATGCGGGATTTCGTTAAAACCTTGTTTTCTGACCAATTTTGACGAAAGAAAATTCTCCAGTGGGTTCTCTTTTGAGGCTAAACTTTTAGACATACACGCCAAACTAAATGTTTTCGAGTTTCCACTTGTTGTTTAGGAGATACAAGCTAATATTGTGTGATGCTTAATTTCTTCTCGTAATGTGTTTCCAATATGTACGTATTTGTCTTTACTCTGCAACACTGTATTTCCTTATAACGTTGAATTCTTACATGTTCTAATGAGAGAAAACTCTCCTGTGCATTCTCTTTTGAGGCTACACGCTTAGACATACACGCAACACCAAAGCTTTTCGAGTTACCACTTGTTGTTTAGGAAAAACAAGATAATTTCCCACGATGCGGTATTTCCTTAAAACGTGGTTTTCTGACAAATTTTGACGAAAGAAAATTCTCCTTTGTGTTCTCCTTTGAGGCTACACGTTTAGACATACACGCCAAACCAAATCTTTTCGACTTACCATGTGTTGTTTAGGAGATACAAGCTAATTTTGTTCGATGCGTATTTCTTCTCGTAAAATATTCCCAATATGTAAGTATTTGTCTTTACTCTGAAACACTGTATTTCCTTATAACGTGGTATTCTTACATATTCTTTCGAGAGAAAACTATTTTGTGCGTTCCGTTTTGAGGCTACACACTTAGACATACAGGCAACACCAAAGCTTTTCGAGTTACAACGTGTTGTTAATGAATAAAAAGATAATTTCGCACGATGCGGGATTTATTTAAAACGTGGTTTTCTGAAAAAATTGACAAAGGAAAATTCTTCTGTGGGATTTCCTTTGAGGCTACACGTATAGACGTACACGTCACACCAAATCTTTTCGAGTTACAACGTGTTGTTTAGGAGATACAAGCTAATTTTGTACGATGCATTATTTCTTCTCGTAAAGTGTTTCCAATTTGTACTTATTTGCCTTTAGTCTACAAAATTGTATTTCTTTATAACGTGGTATTCTTACATATTCCTTCGAGAGAAAACTCTCCTGTGCCTTCTCTTTTGAGGCTCCACGCTTAGACATACACGCAACACCAAAGCTTTTCGAGTTACAACATGTTATTTAGGAAAAAGAAGATGATTTTGCACGATGCGGGATTTCCTTAAAACGTGGTGTTCTGAAAAATTTTAACGAAAGAAAATTCTTCTCTGGGTTCTTTTTGAGGCTACACGTTTAGACGTACACGCCACACCAAATCTTTTCGAGTTACAACGTGTTGTTTAGGAGATACAAGCTAATTTTGTACGATGCTTTATTTCATCTCGTAAAGTTTAAGGGTTTCCAATACGTAAGTATTTGTCATTATTCTGCAACAGTGGATTCCTTATAACGTGGTATTCTCACATATTCTTTCGAGAGAAAAGTCTCCTGTGTGTTCTCTTATGAGGCTACACGCTTAGACATACACGCAACACCAAAGCTTTTCGAGTTACAATGCGTTGTTTAGGAAAAACAAGATAATTTCGCACGATGTGGGATTTCCTTAATATGTGGTTTTCTGACAAATTTTGACCAAATAAAACTCTCCTGTGTGTACTCTTTTGAGGCTACACGTTTAGACGTACATGCCACACCAAATCCTTTCGAGTTACCACGTGTTGTTTAGGAGATACACGCCAATTTTGTATGATGCGTTATTTCTTCTCGTAAAGTGTTTCCAATATGTACGTATTTGTCTTTACTCTGCAACACTGTATTTCCTTATAACGTTGTATTCTTACATGTCTTTCGAGAGAAAACTCTCTTGTGCATTGTCTTTAGAGGAAACATGCTCAGTCATACACGCAACAACAAAGCTTTCAAGTTACAATGTGTTGTTTAGGAAAAACAAGATAATTTTGCACGATGCGGGATTTCCTTAAAACGTGGTTTTTTGACAAATTTTGACGAAAGAAAATTCTCCTGTGGTTTCTGTTTTGAGGCTACACGTGTAGACGTACAAGCCACACAAAATATTTTCGAGTTACAACGTGTTGTTTAGGAGATACAAGCAAATATTGTACGATGCGTTATTTCTTCCCTAAAGTGTTTCCAATATGTACTTATTTGTCTTTACTCTGCAACACTGTATTTTCTTATAACGTGGTATTCTTACATATTCTTTCTAGGGAAAACTCTCCTGTGGATTCTCTTTTGAGGCTACACGCTTAGACAAAAAAGGAACGCCAAAGCTTTTCGAGTTACAACGTGTTGTTTAGGAAAAACAAGATAATTTCGCACGATGCGAGATTTCCATAAAACGTGGATTTCTGACAAATTTTGACGAAAGAAAGTTCTCCTGTGGGTTCTCTTTTGAGGCTACACGTGTAGAGGTACGAGCCACACCAAATCTTTTCGAGTTAAAACCTGTTGTTTAGGAGATACAAGCTAATTTTGTACTATGCTTTATTTCTTCTCTTAAAGTGTATCCAATACGTACGTATTTGTCTTTACTCTGCAACACTGTATTTCCTTATAACGTGGTATTCTTACATATTCTTTCGAGAGAAAACTCTCCTGTGCATTCTCTTTTGAGGCTACACACTTAGATATACACGCAACACCAAAGCTTTTCGAGTTACAACTTGTTGTTTAGGAAAAACAAGATAATTTTGCACGATGCGAGATTTCCTTAAAACGTGGTTTCTGACAAATTTTGATGAAAAAATATTCTCCTGTCGGTTCTCGTTTGAGGCTACACTTTTAGACGTACATGTCACACCAAATCTTTTCGAGTTACAACGTGTTGTTTAGAAGATACAAGCTACTTTTTTAAGATGCGTTATTTCTTCTCGTAAAGTGTTTCCAATATGTACTTATTTGTCTTTACTCTGCTAAATTGTATTTCCTTTTAACGTGGTATTCTTACATATTCTTTCGAGAGAAAACTCTCCTGTGCCTTCTCTTTGGAGGCTCCACGCTTACACATACACGCAACACCAAAGCTTTTCGAGTTACAACATGTTGTTTAGGAAAAAGATGATTTCGTACGATGAGGGATTTCCTTAAAACACGGTTTTCTGAAAAATTTTGAAGGAAGAAAATTCTCCTGTGGGTTCTCTTTTGATGCTACACATTTAGACGTACATGCCACACCAAATATTTTCTAGGTACAACCTTTTGTTTAGGAGATACAAGCTAATTTTCTACGATGTGTTCTTTTCATAAAGTGTTTCCAATACGTACATATTTGTCTTTACTCTGCAACATTGTATTTCCTTATAACGTGGTATTTTTACATATTCTTTCGAGAGAAAACTATCCTGTGCGTTCCCTTTTGAGCCTACACACTGAGACATACAGGCAACACCAAAGCTTTTCGAGTTACAACGTGTTGTTTATGAAAAACAAGATAATTTCGCACGATGCAGGATTTCCTTAAAACGTGGTTTTCTGACAAATTTTGAAGAAAGAAAATTCTCCTGTCGGTTCTCTTTTGAGGCTACACGTTTAGACGTACATGACACACCAAATCCTTTCGAGTTACCACGTGTTGTTTAGGAGATACACGCTAATTTTGTACGATGCGTTATTTCTTCTCGTAAAGTGTTTCCAATATGTACGTATTTGTCTTTACTCTGCAACACTGTATTTCCTTATAACGTTGTATTCTTACATGTTCTTTCGAGAGAAAACTCTCTTGTGCATTGTCTTTAGAGGCAACATGCTCAGACATACACGCAACAGCAAAGCTTTTCGAGTTAAAACGTGTTGTTTAGGAAAAACAAGATAATATTGCACGATGCGGGATTTCCTTAAAACGTGGTTTTTTGACAAATTTTGACGAAAGAAAATTCTCCTGTGGTTTCTGTTTTGAGGCTACACGTGTAGACGTACGAGCCACACCAAATATTTTCGAGTTACAACGTGTTGTTTAGGAGATACAAGCAAATATTGTACGATGCATTATTTCTTCCCTAAAGTGTTTCCAATACGTACTTATTTGTCTTTACTCTGCAACACTGTATTTTCTTATAACGTGGTATTCTTACATATTCTTTCTAGGGAAAACTCTCCTGTGCATTCTCTTTTGAGGCTACACTCTTAGACAAACAAGCAACGCCAAAGCTTTTCGAGTTACAACGTTTTGTTTAGGAAAAACAAGATAATTTCGCAGGATGCGAGATTTCCATAAAACGTGGTTTTCTGACAAATTTTGACGAAAGAAAGTTCTCCTGTGGGTTCTCTTTTGAGGCAACACGTGTAGAGGTATGAGCCACACCAAATCTTTTCGAATTATAACCTGTTGTTTAGGAGATACAAGCTAATTTTGTATTATGCTTTATTTCTTCTCTTATAGTGTTTCCAATACGTACGTAGTTGTCTTTACTCTGCAACACTGTATTTCCTTATAATGTGGTATTCTTACATATTCTTTCGAGAGAAAACTCTCCTGTGCATTCTCTTTTGAGGCTACACGCTTAGACATACACGCAACACCAAAGCTTTTCGTGTTGCAATGTGTTGTTTAGGAAAAACAAGATAATTTTTCACGATGCGAGATTTCCTTAAAACGTGGTTTCTGACAAATTTTGATGAAAGAATATTCTCCTGTGGGTTCTCGTTTGAGGCTACACTTTTAGACGTACACGTCACACTGAATCTTTTCGAGTTACAACGTGTTGTTTAGGAGATACAAGCTAATTTTGTAGGATGCATTATTTCTTTTTGTAAAGTGTTTCCAATATATACTTATTTGTCTTTACTCTGCAACACTGTATTTCCTCATAACGTGGTATTCTTACATATTCTTTCGAGAGAAAACTCTCCTGTGCCTTCCCTTTTGAGGCTCCACGCTTACACATACACGCAATACCAAAGCTTTTGGAGTTACAACATTTTGTTTAGAAAAAAGAAGATGATTTCGCATGATGCGGGATATCCTTAAAATGTGGTTTTCTGAAAAAAATTGACGAAAGAAAATTCTCCTGTGGGTTCTCTTTTGAGGCTCCACGTTAAGATGTACACGCTGCACCAAATATTTTCCAGTTACAACGTTTGGTTTAGGAGATACAAGCTAATTTTGTACGATGCATTACTTCTTCTCATAAAGTGTTTCCAATATGTAGGTATTTGTCTTTACTCTGCAACACTGTATTTCCTTATAACGTGGTACTCTTACATATTCTTTCGAGAGAAAACTATCCTGTGCGTTCCCTTTTGAGGCTACACACTGAGACATACAGACAACACCAAAGCTTTTCGAGTTACAACGTGTTGTTTACGAAAAACAAGATAATTTCGCACGATGCAGGATTTCCTTAAAACGTGGTTTTCTGACAAATTTTGAAGAAAGAAAATTCTCCTGTCGGTTCTCCTTTGAGGCTACACGTTTAGACGTACATGCCACACCAAATCCTTTCGAGTTACCACGTGTTGTTTAGGAGATACACGCTAATTTTGTACGATGCGTTATTTCTTCTCGTAAAGTGTTTCCAACATGTACGTATTTGTCTTTACTCTGCAACACTGTATTTCCTTATAATGTTGTATTCTTACATGTTCTTTCGAGAGAAAACTCTCTTGTGCATTGTCTTTAGAGGAAACATGCTCAGACATACACGCAACAACAAAGCTTTTCGAGTTACAATGTGTTGTTTAGGAAAAACAAGATAATTTTGCACGATGCGGGATTTCCTTAAAACGTGGTTTTTTGACAAATTTTGACGAAAGAAAATTCTCCTGTGGTTTCTGTTTTGAGGCTACACGTGTAGACGTACGAGCCACACCAAATATTTTCGAGTTACAACGTGTTGTTTAGGAGATACAAGCAAATATTTTACGATGCGTTATTTCTTCCCTAAAGTGTTTCCAATATGTACTTATTTGTCTTTACTCTGCAATACTGTATTTTCTTATAACGTGGTATTCTTACATATTCTTTCTAGGGAAAACTCTCCTGTGCATTCTCTTTTGAGGCTACACGCTTAGACAAACAAGCAACGCAAAAGCTTTTCGAGTTACAACGTGTTGTTTAGGAAAAACAAGATAATTTCGCACGATGCGAGATTTCCAAAAAAACGTGCTGTTCTGACAAATTTTGACGAAAGAAAGTTCTCCTGTGGGTTCTCTTTTGAGGCTACGTGTGTAGAGGTATGAGCCACACCAAATCTTTTCGAGTTATAACCTGTTGTTTAGGAGATACATGCTAATTTTGTATTATGCTTTATTTCTTCTCTTAAAGTGTTTCCAATACGTACGTATTTGTCTTTACTCTGCAACACTGTATTTCCTTATAACGTGGTATTCTTACATATTCTTTCGAGAGAAAACTCTCCTGTGCATTCTCTTTTGAGGCTACACGCTTAGACATACACGCAACACCAAAGCTTTTCGAGTTAGAACTTGTTGTTTAGGAAAAACAAAATAATTTCGCACGATGCGAAATTTCCTTAAAACGTGGTTTCTGACAAATTTTGATGAAAGAATATTCTCCTGTTGGTTCTCGTTTGAGGCTACACTTTTAGACGTACATGTCACACCAAATCTTTTCGAGTTACAACGTGTTGTTTAGGAGATACAAACTACTTTTTTAAGATGCGTTATTTCTTCTCGTAAAGTGTTTCCAATATGTACTTATTTGTCTTTACTCTGCAAAATTGTATTTCCTTTTAACGTGGTATTCTTACATATTCTTTCGAGAGAAAACTCTCCTGTGCCTTCTCTTTGGAGGCTCCACGCTTACACATACACGCAACACCAAAGCTTTTCGAGTGACAACATGTTGTTTAGGAAAAAGATGATTTCGTACGATGAGGGATTTCCTTAAAACGTGGTTTTCTGAAAAATTTTGAAGGAAGAAAATTCTCCTGTGGGTTCTCTTTTGATGCTACACATTTACACGTACATGCCACACCAAATCTTTTCGAGGTACAACATTTTGTTTAGGAGATACAAGCTAATTTTCTAAGATGTGTTCTTTTCGTAAAGTGTTTCCAATACGTACTTATTTGTCTTTATCTGCAACATTGTATTTCCTTATAACGTGGTATTCTTACATATTCTTTCGAGAGAAAACTATCCTGTCCATTCCCTTTTGAGGCTACACACTGAGACATACAGACAACACCAAAGCTTTTCGAGTTACAACGTGTTGTTTACGAAAAACAAGATAATTTCGCACGATGCAGGATTTCCTTAAAACGTGGTTTTCTGACAAATTTTGAAGAAAGAAAATTCTCCTGTCGGTTCTCCTTTGAGGCTACACGTTTAGACGTACATGCCACACCAAATCCTTTCGAGTTACCACGTGTTGTTTAGGAGATACACGCTAATTTTGTACAATGCGTTATTTCTTCTCGTAAAGTGTTTCCAATATGTACGTATTTGTCTTTACTCTGCAACACTGTATTTCCTTATAACGTTGTATTCTTACATGTTCTTTCGAGAGAAAACTCTCTTGTGCATTGACTTTAGAGGAAACATGCTCAGACATACACGCAACAACAAAGCTTTTCGAGTTACAATGTGTTGTTTTGGAAAAACAAGATAATTTTGCACGATGCGGGATTTCCTTAAAACGGGGTTTTTTGACAAATTTTGACGAAAGAAAATTCTCCTGTGGTTTCTGTTTTGAGGCTACACGTGTTAACGTACGAGCCACACCAAATATTTTCGAGTTACAACGTGTTGTTTAGGAGATACAAGCAAATATTGTACGATGCGTTATTTCTTCCCTAAAGTGTTTCCAATATGTACTTATTTGTCTTTACTCTGCAATACTGTATTTTCTTATAACGTGGTATTCTTACATATTCTTTCTAGGGAAAACTCTCCTGTGCATTCTCTTTTGAGCCTACACGCTTAGACAAACAAGCAACGCCAAAGCTTTTCGAGTTACAACGTGTTGTTTAGGAAAAACAAGATAATTTCGCAGGATGCGAGATTTCCATAAAACGTGGTTTTCTGACAAATTTTGACGAAAGAAAGTTCTCCTGTGGGTTCTCTTTTGAAGCAACACGTGTAGCGGTACGAGCCACACCAAAACTTTTCGAATTATAACCTGTTGTTTAGGAGATACAAGCTAATTTTGTATTATGCTTTATTTCTTCTCTTAAAGTGTTTCCAATACGTACGTAGTTGTCTTTACTCTGCAACACTGTATTTCCTTATAATGTGGTATTCTTACATATTCTTTCGAGAGAAAACTCTCCTGTGCATTCTCTTTTGAGGCTACACGCTTAGACATACACGCAACACCAAAGCTTTTCGTGTTGCAATGTGTTGTTTAGGAAAAACAAGATAATTTTTCACGATGCGAGATTTCCTTAAAACGTGGTTTCTGACAAATTTTGATGAAAGAAAATTCTCCTGTGGGTTCTCTGTTGAGGTTACACGTTTAGACGTACACGTCACACCAATTCTTTTCGAGTTACAACGTGTTGTTTAGGAGATACAAGCTAATATTTCACGATGCGTTATTTCTTCTCGTAAAGTGTTTCCAATATGTACTTATTTGTCTTTACTCTGCAAAATTGTATTTCCTTAACGTGGTATTCTTACATAATCTTTCAAGAGAAAACTCTCCTGTGCCTTCTCTTCTGAGGCTCCACACTTAGACATACACGCAACACCAAAGCTTTTCGAGTTACAACATGTTGTTTAGGAAAAAGAAGATAATTTCGCATGATGCGGGATTTCCTTATAACGTGGTTTTCTGAAAAATTTTGAAGAAATAAAATTCTCCTGTGGGTTCTCTTTTGAGGCTACACGTTTAGACGTACACGTCACACCAAATCTTTTCGAGTTACAACGTGTTGTTTCGGAGATACAAGCTAATTTTTTTAGGATGCGTTACTTCTTCTTGTAAAGTGTGTCCAATACGTACATATTTGTCTTTACTCTGCAACACTGTATTTCCTTATAACGTGGTATTCTTACATATTCTTTTGAGAGAAAACTATCCCGTGCTTTCCCTTTTTAGGCTACACACTTAGACATACAGGCAACACCAAAGCTTTTCGAATTACAACGTGTTTATGAAAAACAAGATAATTTCGCACGATGCAGGATTTCCTTAAAACGGGGTTTTCTGAAACATTTTGACGAAAGAATATTCTTCAGTCTGTTTTCTTTTGAGGCTACACATTTAGACGTACACGCCACACCAAATCCTTTCGAGTTACCACGTGTTGTTTAGGAGATACAAGCTAATTTTGTACGATGTATTATTTCTTCTCATAAAGTGTTTCCAATACGTACGTATTTGTCTTTACTCTGCAACACTGTATTTCCTTATAAAGTTGTATTCTTACATATTCTTTCGAGAGAAAACTCTCCTGTGCGTTCTCTTTAGAGGCTACACGCTTAGACATACATGCAACGCCAAAGCATTTCGAGTTACAATGTGTTGTTTAGGAAAAACAAGATAATTTCGCACGATGCGAGATTTCCATAAAACGTGGTTTTCTGAAAAATTTTGAGGGAAGAAAGTTATCCTGTGGGTTCTCTTTTGAGGCTACACGTGTAGAGGTACAAGCCACACCAAATCTTTTCGAGTTACAACGTGTTGTTTAGGAGATACAAGCTAATTTTTTACGATGCGTTACTTCTTCTCTTAAAGTGTTTCCAATAGTATTTGTCTTTACTCTGCAACCCTGTATTTCCTTATAACGTGGTATTCTTACATATTCTTTCGAGAAAAAAGTCTCCTGTGCCTTCTCTTTTGAGGCTACACGCTTAGACATACACGCAACACCAAAGCTTTCGAGTTACAACGTGTTGTTTAGGAAAAACAAGATAATTTCGCACGATGCGAGATTTCCTTAAAACGTGGTTTCTGACAAATTTTGATGAAAGAAAATTCTCCTGTGGGTTCTCGTTTGAGGCTACACTTTTAGACGTATACGTCACACCAAATCTTTTCGAGTTACAACGTGTTGTTTAGGAGATACAAGGTAATTTTGAACGATGCGTTATTTCTTCTCGTAAAGTGTTTCCAATATGTACTTATTTGTCTTTACTCTGCAAAATTGTATTTCCTTATAACATGGTATTCTTACATATTCTTTTGAGAGAAAACTCTCCTGTGCCTTCTCTTTTCAGGCTACACACTTACACATACAGGGAACACCAATGCTTTTTGAGTTACAACATGTTGTTTAGGAAAAAGAAGATGATTTCACATGATGCGGGATTTCCTTAAAACGTGGTGTTCTGAAAAATTTTGAAAAAAATAAATTCTCCTGTGTGTTCTCTTTTGAGGCTACACGTTTAGACGTACACGCCACACCAAATCCTTTCGAGTTACCTCGTAAAGTTTAGGAGATACAAGCTAATTTTGTACGATGCATTATTTCTTCTGGTAAAGTGTTTCCAATATGTACTTATTTGTCTTTACTCTGCAAAATTGTATTTCCTTATAACG